>NW_026535289.1:13256205-13351845 GCF_026225885.1 Hylaeus anthracinus
AAACCACGCCTCCGCCGAACACCACTATACCCCACTTGTCACGTCGCCTCCCCTCCGCTTCGCGATCCTCTTCGCGCTCGCCGCGATCGAGTTCACCGTCCGACCGTACTTCCGCGTCCCGGCTGTGTTCCTTCCGGTCCTCTCGAGACGGAGCTCCGCGGGGAACCTCGTTCTTCGTCTCCTCGAAGGTGTCGGCGTCGGCGTCGTCCGCGCGTACAATGTCCTTGGCTTGCAGCAGTTCGAGATCGCTGCCACCAACCGAAAACTCTTTACCTCCTAAACGATAGACGGCGAGAGCGAGGAGCCTCGAGGCTAAGAGATCATGTTCGAGGAGAACGCGAGAGAGACACAGCCGCGGTTGCACTCGCAGCCAGCGATCGGCAGGGCTGCCTGGCCCTGCGTAGGTGCGAGGTGCCTTGATCGGCCCCGTAGGCTCCCAAGCCCGCCTCTCGAGCACCTCCACCATCTAATCCTTAGTTTCTTCACAAGGCTTTGCCGGCCCCGCACCCTCCGGTTGCTCTTTCGAAACTCCGGCTTTGTATACACCACTTTTATACCCCTCCGCCCGATCGATTCTTCCCGCCGCGATCACGCCCTCGCGGTCTCACGGTCGACGCTTTTTCTCCTCTTCTTCCACTTGCTGGCCCGTGGCTTCGTTCCGTTTCCTCTTCCCTTCCGCCTCTCTTCCTTCCGGAAGCCCGTGTTCTCTCTTAGCCCCGTGTCGTCTCACGTTCTCTCCGTTTGACGCGGGATCCTGACTAAAACAGAAACGAACCCTTTCATTTTCGCGTCTTCCGATTTCGTTCCGGTGACGGTTCGATGCGTTACAATGTTTGGGGAGAACGCGGGGTTTTACTTCTCCGGGACCATTCATCGTAAGCAGAAATATACCGATACGTTTTACGGATAGCATTACTAGCCATTAGTCGGAATTAACACGGAGCAAACACGAATAACGCTCTACTGTAAACGTTCTGATGACGACTGTCAGATTTGGCGCAAAAATAATTATCTTCGATGGCGCTGGTGTAATAGAATCGCGATAGGACGGACAGACCGCCTTATGCATGCTTCGCGTGGTAATTGTTAGAATTGTACTTTTATAAACTTTATTTTCTAAAGGATTACAACGTATATAAGAATGTCAGAGGAAAGACGTCCGAAATTCACGACGAACCGTACCGTTTGACTTATTTCTACGGACTGAGGATCGTCGCTTTCCGTCCCTGCTAGAACTTCACCCCTCTTTCTGCTTCAAGGAAAAACAGACGCTTTTCCTCGAGACCCGAAAGTGGCAATCGTTGCATACCAACAGTAATAAATGTATTGTTTCTTTTTTCTTTGAATCGTTGAATACGCGCGATTCGACTGGCAGCTGTAGCCGAACAGAAGTTTCGAACATCGTTTAACCTTCCCGTCGAACTTTTCAACGGCTGACAATTAAATTGTACCGCACCTATCGTTCCGGGGAGTCGAAAGTCGACGAAATTGCTTTCCGATCGTACAACGTTCGCGCGAAACGAGCTTCTAATGCCGGAGAATCTCCCATCGGTAAACGATACTCGCGCTTTTCGCAAAGCGAAACGCCGAAAATACGCAGGGATTAATCCGTCTTGTACGTAACTCGATGGAAAACAACGTTCGACGGACAGACCGATATCGAAAGGGTGCATCGCTTAACCAAAGCCTATACGAATTGCTTTAATCGTCGAACCAGAAGCGTCGGCTAGCTTCGTTGACCTATTTTAACGATCAAAATAACTCTCAAAATTACAGTCGAACGGAGACCTGTCATTTCGCTCGGTGTTCTCGGTTTAATTTCAATCCCGAATCCAAGTGCTGCCGTAAGATCGTCAGATTTTCAAAATAGCTCCATTCCAAGTAAAGACGGACTGCCAATCTTTCCATACGTATTCGTACCATTTATATTTATTGAATAAGTTTGTCTAATTTAAATTAGTGCTACGTGTTTCCAAATAGATTTCTAATTGGAAATATATACACGTGGAAAGTTTATTCGTGTGTTGGTGGAATATTAAGTGGACTGGAAAGTAACGTCGTTTTTTCAATTTGAAATATTAGGTTGTCCCAAAAGTTTCTTTCGTAATTTGCACTCAAGGAGCAAAATGAATCGTACACACATCAATAATCTAACATTAGACATAAAATATTGTGTATGTATTACTTATTAATAAAACGAAAGAAACTTTTCGGACAACCTGATACTTGTTTATCACTCACTAGCTCGTTGATTTTATATCGATCTGGCATTCAAAATTTTTACACCAAGTGACAAAAGGCTGTTGATAACGAGGGCGATTCCATAATTGATTAAAAAAAGGAATTTATCAAAAATTTGTTCGAATTTAATATAAAATAAACGACGTTACTTTCCAATCCGCCTAATATTTATAATGGAAAACTGATTTGAAAATATGAAGCTTATTATTCAAATTAGATAATATTCTTTGATAGATAGAGAGAGAGAAAGTACATCGTAGAAGCGTTCGTCGATGATTCGTTCCGTGGCAAAAGACGCGGGTGGCACTGATTATTTAGCTGTGAGATGTGATTCGAGCAACGAGGCTCGAAATTATAACCCCTAAACAATAGAAGCTTCCAAGCCTCGCGTTCGAGGCCTTCCACCACGAGTGGTTAGACTTCTTTACGTGGGGTCGCTCGTTACGAGACAGAGTCCCCCGAGATACAAAGAAGCTATTGAATTGGCTTTTCGTAAAGGGAGTATCCATAAAATTTTCTCGCGAGACGAAGAGCCTCTTTGAACGAGATTCTCTCGACCAGCTTGTACACCGCAACCGACGCCGATTAGTTCTACTAGATGAGAGTCGCGAACATTATTAGCTCCCAAAGTTGATGTGTATATTGTATCGTACTTTCATAATTGCGACGCTGATAAAACAAGAATCGACTCTGTAACCGGTCCGGTTCGTTACGCGAGGACATCGATACCGAACCGGCACGTAATAAAAGGTGTTCGCGATTTTAACCAAGTTCTGTTCCCTTCGAATATCCAATCGATCCTTTCAACGTTTAATGATATAACAAAAATTATTCCCAGAATTTTCCGAACTCTAATTAAGATGCGACGAAAGTGAAAATAGAAGCCGACGCGTTGCCGTCGTATCCGATATCAACGAAATATCGATCGTGCCGATATGTTTGTGTCACGTTCGAGTGCGCAAAATTACACCGCATAAAGCGAACCTTGAAATAGGCTTCCGAGCGAAAGGCTTTCGAAACGGTATGCATATGAAATCGAGCGCGCGTGTTTTCAAACGATTCGGGAGCATCGCGAACGGCAGCTATCGATCCTCCTTAAATATATCTGAAAATCGGCGTAATAATAGCCGAGGGTTTCGGTTGAAGATGAGCGGTGACTGTTCGGTTGTTTCGTTCGTCCTTGTTGTCGTAGCTGCCGGGACGAAAACATCACGCGACCGTGGCACGAATTACCCCGAACTCCGCGAAAGCGAAGACTTTCGAACAATCTTCGTAAAATCACGCCGTACGCTCGCGAACGAGGGCCGTTAACGCGATCGTAACGTGCGTCGTGTTCGTACGATTTGTAACCGTTTAACGTCCGCTGTTTCTCCAATGAATACACCGGCGTAGAACCTTTTTCGCAAAATTTCGCCGAAATTCACCTTGCCGAGTCCTCTCGATCGAGCGTTCGCATCAACGAGATTGAACAAAAACAGGGAACTGTCCCGCGACGGAGACGGTAACCGAGTTTCCGAGAAATTAATTCGTTTCTTCGCGGGAATTAACGTCATTTCTCCCGGTCGTAACTCACCCGATTCGACCGTGAACTCGAGAGACCGAATTTACGAGCCACCGATGGCCCGTGTTCTGTTCTTCGAACGTATGCTAAACGTACAAATTATCGACGTCGGAGTATGCTAATTTAAAGGATTTTTTACCCACGTAAAAATGCCTAAAGGAACACGTCGACTATGCTCTTACGAGGGATGTCGGGTACTCGCGACAGTCTCTTCCGGGCTCTTCGTACCGTAAACCCAACTGCCGGATGCGTTCCGAATGATTGGCAGCGTTCCAAAGCTAGGAAACGTTAAGTTGCTCTTGACATTCGCGTCGGACGTAACGATTCGAGCGGATTACTTTTGAGAAAGGGACGATACGCGGTGTACGGTTCATCCGAGGATCGTGGTTTATAATCTTTACTACGAAGATATCGTTGGACGAAGAAGAAAAAGGCGAAGCGAAGTTCGTGAGAGTCTCGAGGAAGTCTCCGACTCCTGGAGAAAAGAGTCGACGCGATCGATGATATCCGAAACGAGAACAACAACTCGTCTCTGCGATTAGTTGTACGAGGAACCATCTTCGAGCAAGTTCGGACCGCCTCTAGAGTAAAATCATTTTACATCGCGACCCACTCACGCGAACTCCGCCGTTCAAGTTCCGCGTACCTGCCGGATGCCGGAGTTTCTCTCTTTTCCAACGACTCCAAAAGTCGATACATTTTTCTAGCGTAACACGAAACACCCGACTCGCGTTACTCTGGCTACTCGACGAAACTCGTTCGTGCCGAGGCGCTGCGTAAGTCCCTTACAAGATGGCGGCGAGGGTTCATCAAACTAGAGGGCACCGAGGAGACAGAAGATCGCGCTCGCTCCGCGTAAACCTCCCCAGGGTTCCTCCACCCCCTTTTTGTTCGAGCAGTCACATTGCATAGTATATACGAGGACCGGTGGCTCCTCTTTTGTTTATTTTCTCATCGTCGATATCCCTCGGTCGAGCGAGAGTCGTTGAAATAAACGCGGAAAAGAGGAAACCACGAGACTCGTATTTATTACCGAAATCAGACCCATCCGTTTGAAATAAAATCGGTGGGTCGTCGGAACAACAAACGTTATCGGTTAATATAAATACGGTAAATTCGAATTACGCGTACCGATACACGTACACAAAGACTGTCGCTTCCGAGTCGCCCCTCGAGTGCAAAGAGTCGATCCTTGGATAACTCGCGTGGAACTCGCACTTTTATTAAGAAAAAGGTTATCTTATCTGGTTATCTTTCATCTTAACCGAATAGCTAACGAGCATATTTTTCGGAAATATTCGAAACGCGAGAAAGCTGATACCTCCGTACGAGTAACCTCGATCTCTCGGACGAGCCAGGGTCCGGGTAAGCGGTAGGCTTTAATAATGAAGCGCTTTGCACTTTGGTTGACACAGAGCAGCGTTTAACGGAGAAGGGAGGTTGAGGTTGGGGAAAGATTGGGCTCATCCATTAGGACGGTTCGTGGTATCCTCCAAGAAATTGGGAAAGCGTCCAAAGCTTGGCAAACGAATCTCGACACTCGAGGCTCTCGTTTCTCGGGCTCTTGCGGTATATGTATACCGTTTCGAGGTTTCCGGATGTAAGATGTGCGTTTTTTCGGACATGCGGTTCGGCATCTCGCCAACGTTGCGGATGACTCGAACGAAAGTTTGCCGATGCAGGGCATACACGCCTCCCCATATCCAAGAATAAGGAGTCAAACGATGACACGAATCGAAGAGCACGGGATCGGTCATGTAGGTAAAGGTAAAGCGTTCGACTGAGGATCGTGGGTTCGAATCTCGGTGCCTCATTTTTCCTACGATGCCGTGCGTAATATCGTTGATTCTTTAGGTGGCAAGAGAAAAGTGGAGTCCCATATTTCGGTGTCAAAACGACTCTTATGCTCTCACCTGTTCCGTGTAGCAGACCAAACGCACTCGAGGAGACGAGCGTCGAAGGGGGGAAGAGTACTCCCTGCACTGCGCTATCCTCCTCGCTGGGGGCGACGCGACGCGACGCGAAGGAAAAAGGAAAGCTGGCTGGTGGAATCGAGGGCCGTACGAGCCACTCGGCTTCTTCGTCCTTCAACCGCCGTCAGGCCGTCGCGGGCGCATCTTGCACCCCGCACGAAGATATAACAAACCGCGAAACGAGAATTTCACCGCGTAAAACGTCTCGGTCACCCGCTGACGCGCCCTTCCCGTCTCTTCCTTGGACTGCCCCCACCCACCTCCGCTTCCACCTGGTTGTTCGCGTTCACCCTTCAACTAGACTCGCATTGGCCCGAAGCCAAGCACACGGTCGTTGTTCTCCGCGATGACTGCACGTAACCACGCGCTGGGCTCGATTTCAACCTTCGTTCGCCTCTCGACGCGTCGATCGACATTTCCGTGAAAGCTTAATGCCGATTAATCGCGGCGATAGGTCTTCGTCGTTTTACCCGCTCGACTGACATCTATGGGATCAGTGAAACCAGTTAGAAAACCTTCCTTCGATCGCCTGACTAAGGTATTCTAGATTTCGCGGGACGATCTCTCCATTGCGGAGGGAGAACTGGAAATTCGACGATTATATCGATGGAACCGCGATGAACAGAAAATTACGAATCGACTCGTAACGTCTCGCGTATACGCAAGTGGAACGAGTCAACGGTTGATCGGACGGGTCCGGTTTGCCAAGGAGTCGCGAAGTAGGAGACGGTTCGAGATATCGTTGCGAAATCAAATTGAAAATACAGTAAAGACTGAATACATGGAAGATGACTATCCCCTAGAACAGTGTAACTTGATCATATTTTTTTCCTCGGACCTCTTTCTCTTTCACTCACAGAGCCTGTCCTTTTCTACGTTCGACGCATCGAGGAAGTGTATCTTCGAGAAGCGTATCTTCGAGAAGCGTATCTTCGAGTCGATATTACGATCGGAACCGACGATTGAAACGAAGGAAGAATTTCCGACGGAACCGCTGCCGATTTCTTTACAAAGCCGAATTCACGGCCAATTATCCGACGCTCGTCGAGCAATTCTAGCCTTTATGAACGGGGAGCACGGCGTGTCTGGCATCGGTGATAGAAATGCTACAGGTCGTCTTCTAACGTCGTCCAGTGGGCGAGACAGAGTCGGAGGGAAACGTAAAGGGCGGAAGGAGGAGAGCGAGACGCGAGAGGCTGCCAAATGAAAAGCACACCGGTTACCGCGTGCGTGTATAGTGGCAAATCCGTGACGAACGATGAAATTTGAATACCGAGAAACGAAGAACAAAAAGCACAATTCTCCAATTTCTTTGAACCGACGGATATCGAGAAATCCGGTCGCGTTCGCGCGACATGCTTGGCGTCTTTAATACTCTCACATCTGGAGATCGTTCGAATCAAGTATTACTTTAATTCCAGGATGGCTCCTGCAGAGTTTCATCTCCGAGGTCCTTCGAAACCCCTCGCGAACTTGGATTTTATTAGACTCGAGTAGAATAACGGTACATTTTCGCTTACGATAAATGTCGGGTTGTCTGGTAAGTTCGTGTAGGAATGGTTGAAAACAAATCCCTCGAAAGGTGGAAAGTAGGACATGCAAGTTACCGGTCAAATTTATATAATATCGCGAATAATTTCTGGTTACGTGTCTAATAATCGAACGTTCGTAACGTCCCGCGTATTTCGGAACACCCTGTATAGTCGGTTCAAAACGTCGCAGCAGATATTCGGAGAGGCGAACGGGAGCGCAATGGCTTATATGCATCAAGGCCTCCATCTTCGATTCGAATATGTCGCGACATTTGAGGATTCATACGAGACGTTTCGCTTCGAGCGAACTTCCCGCGTTACGGTCGCGTTCGCCGACGAATGAAACGTTCTCCGATTATGTTCCACGCACTCGAATAGAAGGATATCGAGTCACGTAAATCTCGCGATAAAAGTGAACTACTTTCGTTGTTACGAAAGTTACGAAATTACTGAAAAAACCGAGTAGTTGAATTATTAGGGTGGCCGAGAAGTAATCTTGTCGACATTTATTTATTAAAGAAGTCTTGAATAGTAATCAACAAAATAATTTCCGTAATTTTCTAACACTTTTTGTTCTTCGATTTTTACTTGAGAAACTTTTCTCAAATCGAAGACATTTCGATTACTTTCCGGTCCCCCTAATATATTTCGCGTTAAACGAATAAAAGCTCGTCTCGATGGTTGCCCGATGGAATAAACGACGAAAATAAATCGCGACACCGCGTGTTTTCGATCGTCTTTCGTTAACCGAGGGAAATTTTGCCCATTTCTGGACTGCGCGCGAAACGATATGAAACTACACGACGCGTTCTAACGACGGTTAATAAATAGCCGTGGCATCGGTGTATCGATTGCGAAAGAGGGATATACACGTGTACAAGTCCCGGAATCGCGGCTCGCGTGGAAATTGTCGGAGGCTAACCGTCGGCTCGCGTGGCACGACAAACCGCCGGTACACATCGAGAACGAACCAGTCGCGCAAAGGAGAGCTGGAATCAACAACCTTGATTACGCCCCAACTGTCGTTTCCTCGGCCAAGATAGCCGCAGTCGATTCTCGCTCGATTCGGCCTTTGTCCGCGATCCCGCGTACGAACATCGACGAAGTTTCGATCGCGCGGCGAGCTCGAATCGTTTCCCTTTCAACTACGATCGTTGCGACACGATTCTTTTAACACGTTGCGTACGACTTTTATTTTTCTTTTTTTTTATTTTTTCTGCGTATGGGTAACGTAAATTTACAATAAAGACAGGATCGACTGACAGATTGATCGACAGATTGTCAACGAACGAACAGTGTAATACGATCATAACCGATTTACATGCCTCTGCGGACTGCTTTTTTTCCTCGCACCTCTTTCTCCATCGCTCTCTGTCCTTTTCTACGTTCGACACTTGACTCGAGCCAAATGTAAACACGGAATAAAAAGCTACCGTATTCGACGTGTTAAGAGATCGCTCCTGTAAACCGTACGATGGCCGACAACGGTCGGTCGCGGTCACTTTTTCACGTCGCGACGTTAAAGTTCGAACTGGCTAGTCCGAACGACGATGCTCGGTTTCGTTTCGAAGCGTTCGTCCCGGTAACAATCGTTTCTTTATACATTCACGATCGCAATCGCGGGACGGTTTTACCGTGAGAAATCATTCTCTTTCACGCAATCGCGCGATTCGAGAGGCACGCGATCGTCGAGCGAACGAAAAGCGTCGCGCACTCCGCGAACGTGCTCGCGCCGAAGTGATCGTCCGTTCGTGCCGACTGACGCGCGTCGAATTCGCGGATGAATATCGATGATTGTCGCGAGCCGCGAGAAGAAAGAAAATAAAAAAAAGGAACAACTGCTTTCAGAAAAAGGAACGAAAGATAAGAGACGAGGTCGTGAAAGCGTGACAGGGGGATGATGCACGCGTATCCCGGTGGGTCGAACACGAGCATCGAACTTGGACGTACCCATCGCCGACACCACGGCACGATTGCAGCCAATGAGATCGCGCGATCTCAGCCGCATTGGCGGTGCGTGAGAGAGGTCGCGGACAAAGGTAGCACACGCGGCACCTCGAGAAATCGAACGCGAATCCTCCTCGCGTCTCTCTCGATCTTCCTCGGCCGTTTCGACGAACATGCCGATTATTAATCAAACTCAAAGTTTAAAATTACGTCGCTCTCTCTCTCTCTCTCGCTCACTCTCTCTCGCTCACTCTCTCTCTCTCGCTCGCTCTTTTTCTCTGCGTCTTTCTCGCACTCACTCCATCCATCCTTTCCTCGTTCATCCTCGTTCCCGTCGCTTTTTTACCTCTGTCGCCGTTCCAGTTTGCCAGCGGGTGCCGCAGCGGACGCGAATCTACGAGCGATTTCACCGTGACCGTCTTCCAGCTAACATTGACATTGGCATTGCCGTCCCGCGGTGCCGAAACGCGCGTCCCTCCACTGTTCCCTTGGTGCAGCAGACATCGAGGAGCCGCGAAGCGGAAGGTCGTCTATCATGCTCCACCGGATCGGTGAAATCGTTCCTGACGTTTCTCCTCGAAACAGCACCGAACTACAACGAGGAATCACGGTTGTATCCTCTTCTTGAAACAATCGCGACACGGCCGTGCACGCAGCGAACGCACAGCGTCATGTGGACGCGAAACCCGGCGATCACGCACACCGGTGCCGCAGACTACGATTATCCGGTTGCACCGCGACGAACCACCGTCCCGTTTCCGGAATCCCTATCCCCTTCACCGTTTCTCTCTCCTTTCTTTCACGTCCCCTTCGCACCGTATCCTCTCGATCGCCGATCGGCCAGCGGTGATCGCGCGAGCGTTATACGTCTGCGGCCGTGTCGAACCGCGAGAACAAACGGAAACAAAACGAGTCACGGAGCGAAGATCGTATCGCGACGAGGACAACGACGACAACGACGACGAGCGAATCGCGCCAGGCTGCCGAGCGTGCCTTGAAAAGAGAGCGACGACGGGTCCGTAGAATCGCGAGGGCGACGAAAAGAAGGGCGGGGGGTGGGTGTAAGGAAAAAGGCACCCCGACTTAAAAGAAAAGGCGGGCGGCCACGAGACTCCCGCGCGGAGCCCAACGTTTCGCCTCACTGCCGGGCTCACTGCAGGCTCTGACGCACCAGCCTGCCGCCCCCCTGTACGCCGCCACCTCCGGCATCCCCTTCCGAACACCCCCGACTCCCCTTACTATCCGTTACTACCCCTTCGACCGCCCACCTTGCTTGCTCCTACCCTCGCCATCTGGCTCGATGCCTGCATCGCTGCCTGCATGCCTACCTGCCTACCTGCCTACCTGTCCGACGGCCCGCTTCTTCGACTATCGGCCCGCCGCTCTAACCTCTATACGGACAAAGGCTAGGGACTTGCATCGACACCTCCCTCCAAAGTCAACACGGCCCAAAAAAATACCTACGACTCCTCGTCTTCTTTATCCACCCCCTCTCTCTCTCTCTCTCCCACGACCCCTGCTAAGAACCAACCCACTCCTTTTGTGCCCGTGCTAGCGCCGCTCTCTCGTGATCAAACTGGAGGGTATCGTGGCTATGCGCCGCACAGGCGCACCCACGCACACACACTCTCGTTCTTTCGGCGCACACGCGCATCCAAGGCGTGCAGAATACCATGCCAGCGGCCGGGCTACCGGCGCACACCTGCGCCATGCTCTCTCACCCCCTTCCAGACCCGAAAACCTGACCGCCGTTCGCGTTTTCCTTCTTCCCGCTCTCTCCCACCAACGTTCCTTCCTTAATTCCGCGTTCGCCCGTCTTCCTTCTTCCTACCCCTTGTCCGCATCGCTCCGCTCACCTCTCCTCGACCACCCTCGAACGACCGTTTCCTCGGCGGTAACGCGCTTGGTCCTCCGTTGGTCTCCATTCATACGAACGGATAGATAGAACCCTTCTTGTTTGTCATACCTATGTAACCACGCGTCGCGCGCTAACGATTTATTATCACCGTGGGGCCTGGTAATTTAAACCTACTCGAGCAGCCACGGGTATCGTTGATCCGTGTTTGCTTTCTACATCGAGACAAGCCAATCCTATCGTAGCGGGATCTTCGACGTGCTTAACGGTGCGTACGGAATCGGTCGCTTCGACTTCGATCTCCGACAAACGGGCCGTGCTTTTTGTTTTCCGTTTCGCTTTACGAGATGTACGAAGAATCGCTCGACCCGAAGGTTTCGGAAAAAACGTAATAACGATTGATATCGTACTAAAAGAAAAACGACCGAGTATCGATTATGTGTTATCGATATTGTGTTTATGAATTATTTATAGAAGTAGCCGTAGCTTTTTATGTTTGTTAGGAATAGTAATCCCGTCGGATAATAGAACGATCGAGGTCCGTTATTAAGCTCCGTTCGGACAGCAGAGTATTCGAAATTCTTTAGCGTAATTATTTTCGATTTTATTTGTTCGCGTTGTTAATGATGCCGTTCCTATTATTACTACCGTTATTATTATGCGTAGGTACAATATTAGCATCGCGAATATCATGTAGGACTCCAGCACTCGAAGTTAACGTTTCACATTTTTATCATCGCTACCGTTTTCGTTAATATCGTTATTATTGTCTGTTCTTTGAACCAATAAATGTATCCGTCTCTCTGTCCTCGCATTTCTATTGTACCTTTTTTCCTTCCATTCCCGACCATACCTTCTTTCATCTATCCGCGTTTGTCTTCGCTAATGGCGTCCGCTACCGTTTCCCTTTTGCTCCCTGGCGCAAGTACTTGCGTCGTGTATACTTCTTCCATAAATGTTCCCCGCCAGTCCATTCGTTTCGTCTTTCCTCCGTTCTTCCGTTTATCAATTTACGTTTACTCTTTGTTCTCGTCTTACTCCCTTTCGGCCGACGCTCTTCCGTTCTTTCGCGTTCTCGTCGAGGCTAAAGCAGTGGTAGTCGCGCTTCCTTCGGAGTAATTTCTCTCTGCAAGAGGTACTTTGTTTCATTCTTCTGTTCCAGCTATAGCCGATAGTACGAGTTTATGCAATTAAGAAATTGCTCTCGGCTGCTCCTAAAATCTTCGCGGTACATCGTCGCTCGCTGTTCGTGCTCTACCCACGAGAGAAGCTTCCAGATCCGAAAATTCTGCTTTTGATTTATCGTTCGCGTCGGCGCTGCTATTCGTATTTCTCGCCGTAGGACGGCGCGGTGGTAGATAGATACGCGAGCGTGAGCCACCGGTGGCACACGCCGTCCAATGTTAACGCGTTAACCCTTTCGGTACTACCGCCGCCTGTAAGCGGCACCCACGAAACGAGTACAATTACTTTCTATAGTATCCATCACAAAACTACAAAAGTTTCGTGTCAATCACGCTCGAGATTTTTACGAATGCCGGTGCAACCACTCTCGTGGGAAACTTCGTACCAAGAACGTATAACCGCGGCCAACCCCTACGAAAGGGTTAAATAAAATCCTGATCAAAACTAACCACTGGCAATCGACACTCGCGAGCACTCTCGAAAACGGCTTACTCCTTCGTTTTATTTTATCCCTCGAAGACCTCCGTGACCGGCGACTCGTACGCGAAATCCAAATCGTTTCTCGATTTATCGCTGTTTTTGTGGACGGGGTGTCCTAGGAAGCTCTCTCGCTCCGCGAGAAGTGCCGAAGAGTTTCGATCTTACAGAAACGTCTACGTTTCGAAGAAAAGAGTCATTTCCCCTTTGGTGAAACGGGAAAAAAAAACAGCGGTTCGTCACGCTATGCTAAAACGGAACCGCAAAAAGCGTCGAACAACGAAACGTCTTCGCGAACGGGCTCCCCTGTTAGTACTCTCGGTTAGAAAGATTAATCGTCCGACGACTTTCGTCCAGGAAACCTCGATACGACAAACGAGCCGGTGAAATCGAGTCTCCGTGAAACTCGTACGAAATCGAATTTCCGTAAAGCGCGAATCACGTTTGTATCGTAATATACTAAAATCTCGATTTAGCAGGCTAACTAGGAGGAGCCGGGGGTGTTCGTTAAATCCGAATATCGGTTCAACCCAAATATCCATGAAATAGTGTCTAGAGAGAACCAAGGGTTCGTTGCGTGACAAACGTTATATCGTACATGCGTTTATAGGTGTTGCACGTTAGTTAGTTACGCGAGTGTACGCGTTAGGAATTTTCAAACTTGAACCGGCGGAGGAGGAGGCAAAAAAGAAATTAAATCTTCTACGAGGAGGTACCGAAGTTATCGACAATTTCTGCTTGGAATTAATCGCAATTTAAAGGACCTGTTCCTACCATTCCTAGTATAAACGACCAATTTTGAAAAAAAAAAAACAAAAAGAAAGAAATATTCCATCGGATTATAAATGATTTTTAAGGTTCCTTCGAAAACCGTGCGATATGCAAATCAGATCATATATAGCAATCGCAGGAAAAACGCGGAGAAGTCGGGCAAAGTGCTTGGAGCTTCTACAGGTGCTCGATTATCGGCGCGCTCGAGGAAATGTGGAGAAAAGTCGGGCAGCTGTTCGAAGAGAATGGCCACGGTGCCGAGCGCAATTTGCCATTCCGGATTTTCGACTGGCGAACGATAGGCTGGATGACGATAGTCGAATCAGAGGCAATTCGGAGTTATTGCAGAGGGATTGTAATTTCCGGGGAACGAACGCTTAATACGGCAGAGGGCCGGCGGGGGAGGTACGAAATCGCGCAAATAGAATAAGAAGCATCCACTCACCGGAGTCTGCCGCTTCCGAACGCTTTTAATCAATCTTTATTTCGTCGAATCGGGCTCCCCAGCCCTTCGCCCGCCGCTAGCCGCTTTCGATTCCGATGGTGCGAGTTGATTGATACTGTCACGACCGCCACGAGACCATTTTCATCGATGGGTCATGTTTCGTTAAAGGATCGTGCACGGTTGGACGCGCGAAACGAAGACTTTAACTAAAGAAAAACTAAACAAATTCTTTCATATTAGTAAAAATTGCAGTTTATGAACCAACCGAAAAGAAAATTATCGTGTTTAACAGACACACGTTAAAAAAAAATATATATATATTTTTTGCAAAGTGTATTAGCACGGTATAGTAACGTACTCGCTCGAACTACCATGCCACGGTATGCTACCGTTTTACGCTGTCATAAAACCATGTCGCGGTGAGAAGATATCGATGATCTTTAAATTCCGACAAAAATAACCCGAAGTAGGTAGAGTTGTTAAAAACGTTCTAGTCTCGATGACTAACGTCAATTTAAATACCAAATCGTTATGTGCGTACCTTTTTTTCGTCCGAGGGAATTCGAGTTACGCCGTTCTGCGAATTTCTCGTAGCGTTTAAAACGTTCGGTGACTTTATCGCCGCAACTGATTTTCTTGGCCACTATTTTTACGCCATTTATTGACGCCGCGTACACAGGTAGAAGACCGAAATGATTTGGTCTAATTAATACCCGTCGGGCCGGCCGTTTACTATAAACATAACAAAAAATAACTCTCGGTCAATAAGGGAGCGTTAAATAGATGTACGCGAGTACCGTAACTGCGATTGATATAATTTCGTTAACCGTGGATACGAGGAAATAGCGCACAGGTTATCGCGCACAAACAACTTTGCACGCGCGTTTACGTAATTAATGCCGTGATCGATATCTTAATCCAAATAAGACACCAACGTAGCTAACAAATTCATTGTGTAGTTTATTTTATTCGTATATATAAATATACATTCAGCAATCATGAAAGAGTCAAATTCATGTAATACGTTTGCATACATTTATGTACACGATAGGGAACGTGCTTACGGACCATTCAATTCCATATTGCGAGGTTCCGCGTACATTGCTACGATACAACTCAAATATTCACAAACGTATTTTTAATATTAATAGGAGCGTCTAAATTCACTTTCACGGGCATTACTTTCGTACCAACCATAAATATACAAAATTTGGAATTTAATCAGGTCAGAATAACTGTATATAAATCAGCCGTCCGTACCTGCTTACCTTGCAATATCCTTATCGAATACCCAGCTGCGGTGAATTCCCCGACAACTAGATACTCGATAACGTCGACTCGCCATTATACTAATAACAATATGAAATACAATACGTTATTGACGATTGCGTTAAATTCACCGTGCACGGTAACGAAAAATAAAAACGTTACGCAAAATATTATCGAGATCAATAATCTTGTACAGAATCGTAATTATTGTAGGGAGGGGGATCCGGACGACCTTCTGGAATTCTATATTTCTCTTCCACTTCTTGCTCGTTGTCGTCTTCGTATTTGACAGCCGTGAAGTACGATCCAGACGTTTGGAAAGTGTTGCTATAGTCAGGATAGTCTGAAAATATTCGTTAAAATTAAAATAATATTTCGCGATACGAACAAATCTCTCGACTTGAAAAAGGAAACTCGAATGACCGCGTACCATCGAGAGGCTCTTCTTTAATTCGGATCTCTTTCGTATCTTCGTCCTGACGATCGCCTCGATCTTTTCGATCTCTACGTTCGCGATCGCGATCGCGTTTATCTCTCTTGCGGTCCCTGTCGCGATCGCGTTCGTTGCTTCTAGAACGCCTCCTTTTACGATCCCTGTCGCGGTCGCGATCACGATCTCGGTCCCTCCTGTCGCGAGGTCGTTCGTCCCTTTGTATCTCTTCGATGTCCGGATCGGGTATGCGATCACGGCTTCGCCTGCGCTTTCGGTCGCGCGATCTGCTTCTCGATCGTCTTTTGCGATCGCGCGACCTTCTGCGTTCTCTGTCCAAGCGATCGCGGTCTCTGTGGACGTAAAAACAAACCTTCGAATTCCGTACTCGCATTTTAACATTTATTCTTGTTTATACAGCGGTGCAAATTGTTTGTTTACCTGTCTCTGTCGAGGCGTCCGGAGTTCTCCCTCTCCCGTTCCAAACGGTAACGTTCCCGTTCTCTTTCGTTATCCTCCCGACCGGAGTGTTTAATGTTCACGTCAGGACCACCTCTTCTCGTTCCGCCGAGGCCACCGCCGAGCCTTCGCGGGAGCCATCCTTTCACGGTCCTGGCTCGCTCCACGTCGACCAACACTCTGCGACCATCTATTTTCTTACCATCCGCATGCTTATACGCAGCTAAAAGTATCGATTATAAAAATTACCAACTATTCGCGTTTCCATACTCGCTATTAGAGTACGCTATAGGACTTCTACATCCCAGGGAAATAAATCTGAAGTGACAGAAAGGACTGTTCTGAAGAGACTTCAATCATTATTATTTTTTTTTCTTTTTCAAGCGAACGTCGCGATTAGGTTAAACGCCTTTTAAAGAGAGAACCGGCACTGAGATCGAATGAATATTTTGATTTCTTTTTCTTTTTTTTTTTCTACAAGTTCTGTAACTCAACGAAAGATATACAAACACCGAATGGAAGGACATCCCGAGAACTCGATCGCGAGACACAAGCGCGAGAATCGTGTAACGTTCGATGTCCGATACTCGAACTAAATACCTACACACAAATTTTGTTCGTCGATTTATTTCTGTTTCCATCAGGTTTCTTGCGACATTTCGACAAGATTATCCAAGCTGATGACCGTCACGCGGAGATGATTAGGGTCGGTAAGGTATCGGCACATGTTATTCCTGATCACGTCCGTACCAATTGCAACGCACGTTATTTTATAAAGTAAAATGCGACGTAACGAGCACTCTCACCGAATGACATTCGTATTTGCCGCGCAGCTAAACGACGAAACCGTGTTCCCGAGTTAGGCGCGAAGAGCGTGCAACCGGGCTGTAATCCGCTGTCGTACCGTGTTTCTAGAACGAACGTGGCCAATCCCGCCGTAACCGTAGCGGTTCTCATTTCACTGTATAAAATCACAGATTACACGTTACACTCGCGGCCCATGAATCAGCAATAAAATGTACGGAATTTTTCGGTACCTTAAATCTACAAGTTTGTAAAGTTCAAAAAGTATAGCAGATACAAAAATACCTACCGCGGCTACTTACGTACGGAAGTTAACACAAATCTTAGAAGTACTTTTAATCGTGAAATGAACTCGTAAGAGACTCGCGAGCATAGAGTAGGCCAGCGCGTATGCTATTCATTGGGAAGGTGCCCAGTCTTCATATGTTCGTTCAATCTCCGAAGAAGTTTACTTTTCATTTACCTGGTGCGCTTTGTTTCTTTTTACTTACGACAAAACCGTGTGCGCAAGTACCGTATATACTTTACATTTACATTGTGTTCTAGTTTATACATTAAAAATTTAACGTAACGTTCAGACGAATTCTTTTTCCGTTAGTTTGTTTTCTTTTTACTTTTTGTTTCGTTTTTCATCTTACACGGGGAACTTGGTTTGCACGGCAAAAATGTGTTACCCTCTTCCAACGTACACGCTTCCTTTTTCTTTTTTTTCTTTTTTTTTTTTGTCAAATTTTATCTACACACGCTATCCAAGAAACTAACTAGATTTCAGATGAAAACCCGATACTCTTGGAACAAATTAGTATTCTATATCGAAATTGATATGTTCAAGGACTTGAATTGCAATAATCGATTAAAGTAGAATGATTGGATGACCCACCGAGTAAGATGATAACTAGCTAGTTTAAGACTTCGACATAAACGGAGATAGAGGCAAAGTAAAGATGCTCGAGAAAGAATAATCGATTAGTTTGGAGCATGCATTTTGGTACCAGACCTAACGAGAAAATGTTTCGTTTGTTTTTGTGGAGTCCATACGGTGCCCGATATTCACTTGGTACGTGTTCCCGCGGAGAACATATCTAACGAGTAAACTTAACCTACGAATATATGAGAACACTCCCACTGTAAAAAAGTATGGGTGCTACAACCATGATGCGCTTGGTTAGAATTTAATTTTGCGAGAAAATGCGGTTAAATTTTGCTCGATGACGTTCGAGTACTTCCTACGTGTAACTCTATTACGAGGTTATGTGGTCTAACTTTACAAGCACAAAATCTAATTGCTTGCAGAGCGTGTCCCTGAACCTTTTTCCTAAAAGCCCACCAATCAATTTCAATGTAGAATGCTAACTTTTGCGAAACCGCGTTATTGAAAAATAAAAGGAATTTTGGGCCAAAAATTAGCAATCGCAAGGACTCCCGACTTCCAACACTTTATGAGTGCGGTCGTTATTTGTCGACAAACCCCCGACGGGGGTATACTCGAGATCGCAAGTTTAACAAAATCAGACAAGATAAATAGGGTAAGCATAGACGCTAACAAACGTTGTTGTATGTTGGATCTTACCACACATACAAACCTATCATATCAGGCAGGTTCAGGGATTTTGCATGGAATAGTGAACGGCACTAGTTGCCGGCAGCGGCCGCCACGCTGTACCAAGAACAAGATAAAAACTGCATTAATCAAGACAGCCAATATTTCTTTTTTCAGTTGATTCGTTTACCATATATGCATTTACAGAATGGTAATCCTGCATGGATGTATGGCGGGACCCCCCGTACCGTCTGGTTTAGTACCAATGAAAATGGGTAGCCTAACTATAGCCCTGCCCCACTATATCTAGCTGGAAGTGACGCTAAGTAAGGTGAATTTCCAGACTATGGACTCGCCGAGGTTCTCAAGAAGGGATTACGTTTCCCGGGTTTTACTTACAGTGCATATCTCTTTCGTGCTCATACTCAATGAAAGCGTATCCTCTAGGCTTGCCATTTATCGTATTGTGAATTACCACTATCTGAAAAATTAAAGGATCTCGTTAACAAGTTCAGAGAGAGTCATATCGTATTCTATCATCTTACCTTTTTTACGGGACCATATACTTCAAATTCCCTTCTAAGTTTGGATTCAGATGTATCATAGTTCTAAAAGAAATACGTGCATATTGATTATCCGATTACAAAGAGAAAGAGAAAAAAAAGGAAAAAAAATAAGTCTGTGTTCTAAACGATACTCACTATTCGGGCTACAAAAAGCGTTTTGAAAGGGTCAGCGGTCACATTTGGAATACCAGCAGGATCCCATACTGCGATTTCCTGTTCTAGTTTGTATGCTACTTGCTCTGCGCGTTCCCTTCTTCTACGCTCGAGACGTTCTTCCCTGGTTTCCACGCGTACCGGTGGTGGTGTATCTTTAGGATCCTGAACCAAATATACGTTAATCGATCTTTCAATTACGCAAAACGTACAACGAAATCGTCGAATGTTTTCTACCGAACTCTGATCTACCCTGCTCGAAAATCAAATTTCGGCAGTACGTCGGACGAATTACGTATACACTTTCGTTACCTCAAAATATTTAAGAAACGATCCAACGCCGATATAGCCTCCATTCTTCTTTTCGTGCGGGAGCTTGTTAACGGGTGGTAAATACGGTATAGGATCCCGCGGCGCAAACAGAGCCAACAAGTTCGGCGGCAGAAACTGCGTCATTTTCTCAGGTACAGGGAGGACGTGACACTTGTATTCTCAGTTCACAAAAATCATCGAGGCACACGGCATCTTCGCGTATCAAACACCATTACAAAATGGCGACAACGTTGCCAACATTCTATGGCTCGGGAGAGCCTCCATCGAGTCAGTAATATATCCTCGTACCGATAGATGGCTCTTTCGGAAATGAAAATGTGGCGTCATCTGTCGAACGAGCTTCGTCTCGTAACTTTTTCTTTGTATAAATGTAAATATCATGAAGCTGTATGAGAAGTCCTAACTGTGTAGTGTAGAAGTGGTATCAAAATTCTAGTAACTTTCTTAGGGAGTTGGATCTCCTTATACATTCTTCATGGTAAATATTAAACAACGTACATCTGCATATATTTTCTGAATCGTAAACGTATGCTTCGTAAACGCGCTATTCTTGTTTCAGACATTCCACAACACACAACGTAAGAAAAAAGGGTCACCGACCAGCGTCGTCGCGAACCAATGAAACTACTTCAAAGTCACGTGATTCTGTTTATCCGATTCCACGTTCCAGATGAACGCTATTCAGTAACGTTGGACGATAGAGTTTATGTTTACTTACGACTGATACCAGTGGAGAAAAGTGAGGTTATATTCGAAAGGTAAGTTAACTGCGTTTATCGAATTGCACTGCGTGGGACTCTTTACAGGGCAACATTAATTCGTTACATTTCTAGGAGAAATTTACTAGCTACGGCATCAATCGAGACCCTACTCATTCGTGTATATAGGCGTCTATGGTTGGTGACGAAGCTGGTGACTTTCTCTTAGAAGAGCAAAAATTAACGTTGCTCGGTGTATTCGACTTAGTTTCATGGTCAAACTTTTAACTGCTCGTAACTTCTGAAACAGTGGATTCACAATAGTGGACCGCCTTAAAACTAGCATTTTCGGATTTTTTTTTCGACAAAATCTACAATATTATATAAAAAAACACCTAAACATTTTAGGTCCGCCAAAGTGCAACCATTAGTTTTCTTTACGACGTAACGATAGATTTCGAGTCGAATACCAAATTGTTTAAACACAGAATGACAAAATCAACTCATAAACGGAACACAGGCTTACTGTCTATCGATATTTTATTATCCCGAATGTTTTAAATTGTCATCTTTGAGTACTTATTTGTTGAGAAATTACGTTAGGTGGCACTAGTTGGTTGTCACATATTCCATCTGTGGTAAAAAGCTGAAAATTATAAAATTCATGTTGTTATTGCCTAGCATTCTAATCACGTCGATATATATTTTTACTGTACTATAAAATTATTTAATTCGAAGAAAACTTCAGAATCAAATTATTTCTGTTCTATAACTTTGTAAATTTGTAAATGTTTAGAATCCACAAGATGGCACTAGTCATCCATGAAATGTTCTTTTATGCAGCGCCAAACGGTAATACGGAGAACTATCATCGTTCCATTGGTGTTTTCGCGGGCCAGCTACCATATTGCTAATTTCTCCTTGGAATGTTCGTTTCCATCGAATTAAACCAAGTATACGCACATCCTTCCCAAGACACAACAATCTACGGAAGGTTCTAAGAATTGTAAGTACTGTTACAATATTTAATCTGTCCGGTGCGTTCCGTACAACGTAGCATAGTGTGAATAAGCAAATTTTATCGCATGGCTGCCATGACGTCATATCCGTTTATTTAGGATTAGCACGCATACACATCGCCTACGAACTCGAATTATTCTTCAACGACGTACCTTTTATTTTTTATCTTTTAATCGAGACACTGACATTCGTATTTCCACAAATTAAATTTCTAAAAGCGATCGTAGTAAATATATATATATATATTTCCAATGACACGAGGTTTCTCGAAATGGAAACGTTAGAATTTTGCAATCGTCGCGATTAAAACTGTAAAGACATTCTATGCATGTTTGATTCGAAATCGAGCGTATTTTACCGTCGCACGAGAACGCTAAACGAGGAAGAAACATCGTAATAGACGTTAATTTTACAGCAAACAGAATTTTGCGATAAGATACGCGCGTTACATCATCCTAATTGCACCGTAGCTACGATCTATGCTCCTCTATAACGTACGAGGTCTCGGTGTACTTTGCACTATATGTGCAACAATTAGCAAGTTTTATCGCTCCGAGGGTTTTTTTATCCGTTGTGTCTTCACAATAATCAGTGGCGACATCGGAACGCTGACATACTGCAACGTAACGGATTTCACGCGAGACAAATAAACATTTTTAACTTCCTTCGAGAACACCCACCGCTCGCTGATTCTCTATTACGTTATCGTATCGCGTACGCGGCGGCGGCACGTATTAACAATAAATACTACCCAAACGGTGCAGCAATACCGTCGCTCGATTAGAATTCTCTTTTCGGCTCCTTCGATATTTGAAGGAAAACGTTCGATCCAAAGATATCGAAGGAACGAATAGAGTCGTTCGAGCGAGGAAAAGTTCGCGTATCCGAACGCGCGGGCTTACGTCAGCGTAATTAAAATGCAAGCAGAAATCACACACGAGCGCGTATTTCTGTAATACACCGCCTCGCCGAGGACGCTAAAATAATACAAGATGGATTTGACTTTCGTCCAATATTCAGCGGACCCGTATGCGTACTCACGTTCACGCGCTCACGCGTTCCGAATAAAGAACGCGTGTATAGGATGCTCGATGCGCGAGCTGCATCCATGTTCACACGTATGCATAAGTCAAGTGCGCGCGCGAACGCTCTGCACTGCGTAAAACTGCGTGTCGTGGGTAGATTCCTCCATTCGAACGTTAAATTTTATTTACGTACGAGAAGTCAAGAGTAACCGTTCGACTTTTCCGTACACTCGAAAAACTATGCCACGTGTGATAAGGCACACACCGAACACGCATTTTTTTCCAGATTACGACGCAACATCGATGGATAGATAAAAAGAAAGCGAGATCTACGCACTCCCAAACGGACTTTTTTTCCAATCGCTTTTCTCGTGACTCGTCGCTGGTATTTCGCTGGTACCTTCTTTGATCGACCTGATCGTTGTCGTGTTCAGGCTAGTTTTCGTTGGAAAAAAAGCTCGCCGATTCGTCGATCATGCGAAGTGCAAACCGATTTTGTAGATCGGTAAGAAGTATTCGTACGACAAGCAATTTAAAATGGAATTAATAAGAAAATAAATAAGAGGTTAACAGTAAAAGTAATAATCTAAAAAATCTACTCTAAAGATAAGTAGGAATGTTGGTTGATCATTTATTTCCCTAAAATTTATTAATAAAATAAATATACGAGGTTTTAGTTTGAATTGCTTCCTGTACGAATACTTGTTACTAGACTGCGGATTTTTATGCAAAATAAAATCTTTATAAACGTACCTGGAAAAATTGAACGTAATTAGGAATTTCTTTTACTCTGCAAATATTATAATATGAATTCTACTTTCGATACTTTTTATATTCTTGCATAGTCTGTACATTTTGCAGTTTTCTCACACATTCAAATTTCCCATTAATGCATAAAAGTCCGCAGTCTACTTATTACATTGACTGTACGTTCGATTTTGATACGAATATATTCTTAAAATTGCGAACAATTGTTTTCCGATGTTATTCGTCGCAAATGTAATTCCTGTTTGGATGGTAGCGGGTATTTACATCGCAGCTTGTACATTTTCCCATTAGATCTTACCTGTCCACGGGTGGTGCCCCTCGCGCGGCCCCATCCCCTTCCACGCGCCCAGACCGAGAGAGAGGCACGTCAGTGTAACGCAGAGCGTAGAGCAGAACGGACCGAAGCGTCTGCGTCGTCGTGGAACGCGCATCCTAACGGTACGGGAGTGGGGGAAGCTCTTGGACACGTACAGTGGCCTGCGGACAAGCGCACGTTAACGCGAGGAACGTCATTGGTGTAGCGGTAAGTTGTATTTTCAGTGTCTCGGTTTATTCGTTTTATTACAACAACAGCTCATGATAAATAAGAAGCAAAATAATCTTTCGTACGAAACATTGAAAAGTGAGTAGGGACAAGTATGAGACACATTCGGTAACTAGAAAAATGACTTTTCGAATCGATCCAAACGCCAAATCCAGAAGCAATATTTTCACCGGAGTCGTGCGTCCAAGATTCGCTGTATAGATCGATAACGTCGCGCTTTATCTACAAGTACGAGACACAGTCGGTAACTAGAAAAATGACTTTTCGAATCGATCCAAACACAAAATCCAGAAGCAATATTTTCACCGGAGTCGTGCGTCCAAGATTCGCTGTATAGATCGATAACGTCGCACCTTATCTACAAGTACGAAACACAGTCGGTAACTAGAAAAATGACTTTTCGAATCGATCCAAACGCCAAATCCAGAAGCGATATTTTCACCGGAATCGTGCGTCCAAGATTCGCTGTATAGATCGATAACGTCGCGCCTTATCTCCCAATCGTAGCCAACGTTCGGGCCACGTTCTAACGTCGTATGACGCGCAATTACCGTGCAATCACGATTACGATCGCCGGCAACCAATAGCGGTTTTTGTTTACTCACAAGTGTAGAACGCATAATCGCGAAGCAATTACGCGTCCAGTATGCCGTACGTTCGCGTAAACGCTGATTACCCGACTCGCCCGATACGAGCTGTGTAATTGCGCTCGCTTTCTTTTCTCTCTCTCTCTCTCTCTCTCTCTCTCTCTCTCTCTCTCTCTCTCTCTCTCTCTCTCTTACCTACAGTTTCAACGTCGTTACACGCGTTACTGTCGTCGTGTCGACGACGTACAGCGATTGCCAAACGATTGCGCACGGTGTGTTTATTAAAATATTAATAGGTATTATTAAAGTATCGAAATATTCGAATACGGAGAAATCGAGGCTTGTTTGAGAGACGCGAACCGTTGGCAGCTGCACCGAATCTACGCGTTCCGATATTCACGGTGTGTATCGGTACGCATCGCGGTGTCCTTATCGAACGCAAGCAACGGCATAACGGAGTCAAGGAGAAGTAGAGGGGAAAAGAGAGAGCGATTATGCGAAGGGTCGCGTTGGCAAAAGACGGCTGTGAATATCGGAGCATGCACGCACCCTCGGCCGAGGAGAAGATTCGATTCCGACGGGCGTCGGCACGTCTCCGCTGAGTCGTATGCCGAGCATACTCGCGAGAATGTGCTCGTTTCCCCGGCTGCCATCTTGGTTTTGCGTGATGTCACAGCGTGGCCTACTTCCGAGCGCTCCACGTGCAAGGGTCGTCGGACCCTGTTCTCCTCTAGCCCCCTTTTGCCTAGCCAGAGCGCTGTTGCTGTCTCTAAAGACCTACCAAATGCTCTAGCGAACCCTCCTCCCTCGCGGAGCCAACCAGCGCCCAGGATTCCTCCGCACCCGACACTCTATTCGCTTCCACCGCCGCCCTGTCGATTCCTCTTCCTCTTCCTCTTCCTTTACCTACGCTCCCCTTCTTCCAATTCTTTCGTCCTCCGCTTCTGCACGCTCCAAGCTTTTCGTCCAAGTCTTTCTCGACTTCTCTCTCGTCGCTTTTTCCATCGATTCATTTAATTCGACGATCAACTTTATATACAGTCAGTGTAACAAGTATTAGGTTGTCCCGAAAGTTTCTTTCGCTTTATTAATAAGTAATACATGCACAGTATTTGAGCCGTTTATTTTGAATGCGGCCCAACTTCATTTATCTTCGAATCGAGATATTTAAGGGTTTGCGTTTCAATGAATTTAAAAATAATATAGTACGACGTTAGTATAGGATACTAATGTGTCGTACTGCTCGAGCGTATCTAAGGGTGTTAAATTTATAGTTTCTATTAAAATAGGGCCAATTGTTGAGTGAATAATATGCGTTTTCGTATCAAGAATGGAGTTGGGCCACTTTCAAAATTAACAACCAGATTCGTTATAAAATTTGAAGGTGCCCAAGTCCATTCAGCATCATTTAAGATGCTGCAAATTGAAAAAAAAAAAGTAAATTGTTATTATATCATTAAGAACTACTGGAAATTATCTCTTTCCAGTACTGTAGTTCTTCCAACGTATATTTTTACTCTGTTCGCTCTCGCACAATTTGCTAACCATCCTAGCTATCATTCCATCTAGTGAGAGTGAATTGAAGTAGACGCGTGTAGTATGTGAAGCGCGGCAGGTTCGAATGAAGAAAGCCTACTTTCTTTACATACATACAATACGTAACAGCATTCGTAAATAAATAATTCACCGTTGTAAAATTCAAGTGTAGGATTCGAATGCGAATTCAGGCCCTGCGTAAGGTCGCGCCGGCCCTGATCGCACACGAGATAATGATGCACGCGTGGGTACGCCGGTTTTCCAATTCGACGGCCACCCACTTTTCCCGAGTCGAGCGGAAGAATCCCAAAAAGGGTCGACGCTCGATTTATAGCGCTACTTTCAATCTTACTCGGCGTGTGTCTTTTCGTTGCGTCTCCCGACCACCGTTGCGCGTTCCTTAATCGTCGACGACAGTCTCTCCGTGCTCGAGGTCGACAATCATCTCGGATTCGACGCTCGGCACATTTTTTTTTCCGGCTCGTACGTAACGGCCGCTCGTCCGTTGTTGCGAAAGAATGGAATCGCGAATACGCCTTTCCCGCGCCGCGTAATTACCCGGACGCGTTAAAAACGTCGAAGATCTAATCGAGTCAGCCTCGTCGCTGGCTTCCATCGGAAGTATATTAGCGCGCGACGAATGAAACAAAAATGTTTCTCCGCGAGCCAGAGATGGGTGGTGGAAACGTAATTGCGGTTGGGCGTCCAGTCCGTCCGCATCGATCGCTGGCTGCAGTTCGTAAACTAACCGGCGCGCCGGGTTCCAGGTCACTGGGTCAACCCTTCCATCGATCCAACCCCTCTATTGAAAATTCGCCCGCCTCGAGACTGTCCTCGTCCTCGCCGCTGAAACCTACCCACCTCGCCGTTGCATTCGGCCCTTTCGATCATGCTCCCTTCTCTCCTCTTTCGCATCTAGCCGCGATACTAATTATTTACGAGTCCTCCGCCGCGGGAAACTCACCCCCGGAGACTACGGATATTTCCGTACGCGGGCCTTCGCTCGAATTTGCCCGTCTATTTGCGCTCGTCTCCCACGAATAGTCATCGAAGCCCGCCGAACACTCCGCCCCGAGTACGACTCTTCTGCTTCTTTTAACTCTCCGATGTCGTCCTATGCAGCGCTTCGTTTCTCGACTTATCTCGTATCCGTTTCGAACTAAAATACGACGTGTCTACGTTTCAGCTTACCTTTACAAATCTTCCGTTCGCGTTATTTGTCTCCGTTGGAAGCAAGAAATAGAATAACATAGGTTTAATTCAATGAATTTTATTCCGACACTTCGAGGGCTCAGAAAGTATCTCGAGGTTGTCTCTCGACTGACACCCAAACCGTCCAACTCGACGCCGGTGTTTCTATTAGCAAGCTTATCGTCCTTGCGCCTCTGAGAACCGAGAACCTCGAGGACTTCGAACGGAAACGTGATTTATGTTTGTTGGAAAACTTGACGATTCCCTGCGTTTCGCATCGAATTGCAACATGGTGTTTTGCAACGTTGTCCGAAACGTCGGGTTACGCCATTCCGAGAGCCGGCGTAAATAACTGACGACATCGATTGTAAAAGAAATACCTCGAAATGTCAAGTTCGAGGCTCTGTCGAACGAGAAAATCGTTGGTGGAATCGTTGGTCTCGTTTGTCGTAACCCGCGACCTTATTTCTTGACTAGAAACCGTTCAATTTCAAAGACGCCTTGCTCGCGTTGCATAATTCGGAATAAAAAAAAATGATCCCGACAGTTTTCCGTTCGTGGAAACTTTGAAACGCTCTGTAGGCGGAATTGGAATACAGGGGGCACGTTACGAGGGAGCCCGCGGAAGCACACTGTGCGAACAGAATTTCGCTCGGAAGCATGCGCGCTCGGCTGGGGTGAATCCGGGGCTCGATTCCCTTTTCCCCATTGAAATGTTGCTCCCTTTGCCTCCTCGTCTCTGTATCGAGCCTCCACCCTGTGCTGGTTGCCTTCCAAGAGGCAGGTGGCATCGGCATCGGGGGATCCGCTGAAACCATTCGAAAGAGCACCGACGCCGATGGGGAAGCGAGTAAAAGTAAATTGTTATTCTCGTAAACAAAACGATCATCGTGTCCCTTGGCGATGGAAAGCATTCGGAAGCATTCGAAAAAACGAGCGACTCTAACGACCCGATACGTACCGATATATACCGATATATACCGATCGATGACGAAGCAAATAACTTCCGTCGAGGGAGTTTGGCGAATAAAATTAAACCGGAATCGGAATGACGTTGCGTTCTGATATAATTTATACGACCGATTATTTTTATACTCTTTAGACGAGGATTCCGTCTCGAGCGAAACGGTTCTTTGACGACAGAAAATTAATGCTAATTCGCCGAATAATTTCTCCTTGACAACGGTGTCAGAAATTAAAGATACGACGCGAAAGTGTCTTCCATTTACGTTACGTGTTCCTCCACGTATCGCGGAAAAAAAAGAGACGAAATGTCCCGTGACAAGCTCGACAATAGGGGCTGCAAGGTAGTGGGGGATAAGAGCGGCCGGGACGAAGGGCGGGCGAGCGGAGGATCATGGATAAGAGCGCGCGAGGGGTGGGGGTAGGAAGAAGGGGAGAGGAGAAACCAGGGCGCAAGTATTGATCCCGCGCCGGGTGGTTGACACATTTACCAAAAGCTTCGCGTGGTCTAGTTTCGGTCTGAGGTCGCACGAGGAGCGTCGAAGAAAATACGTAATCAACCCGTCTTTTTCGCGTTGTTGAATTTTCCACGAGCCCTAACGACCTACATTCCGGTTAATTAAAGCTTCGATCGGGATTGATTTCTCTTGCGGCGGCCGGCAACGAAACGTCGCTCCCCGTGCGCCACATTCGTCCAATTGTTCGTCGAACGAAACGGGACACGAAATAATCGCGACCGTCGACTACGATCAAACGGAATATTAATTATCGCGTAACATCAACGATTTTCCATCTCATCCTAAAGGATCGTTCGTGCCTCTTCCTATAACGCGTACTCATTTTTCAAGACGAACGAACCAATTAAATGTATCGGGTTGTCCGGAAAGTTCGTACCTATTTTTAAGAAAAATTCAAAGGCATATTTGAATATTGATGTATATTTATCGAATTATATATGTACGAATCGAATTATATATGTATATCCACCTCTTAAGGAATGTACACACTTTATTCGTTTTCAGCCATTCCGATATATTCAGACCTGTGCCGCCTACTAAAAATCTGACTTTCCATACAGCCCAATAATTTGCCAGCCGCGTCGAAATTAATCATCGAACCGCCGATAAATATCCAACCTTACGCGTATCGGCGTCCGTGAAAATTCACGGTTCTCACGCGCGATACCGTCTCCTCTTATCGTTCCCCCAAAACCAGGAAAAGAAGGATTAATCGCGATAAAATATCTTTCCGCGAGTCGGGTGAACGTTCAACGCGATATCCCCCGACGTTAAATATACACGCGTTGTTTACGATACATGTATACACATGTATACTACCGTTCGTCCGACCGATTCGCTATCTAATCGTAGCAATTCGCGTATTCGCGCGAACCTTTCTTTGCGTTCGAAATTCGGGAAACCGAGGCGTTCCGGAAAAACCCGGACCGATTTCGTCGCGCGCGAAACACGAATCTTCGAAAAAGACACGTCGACGAGTTTTTTTTTTTTTTCGTTCCCCTTCTCTTCAGTCCGGACTCTACCATAACAACGCCCGGGAACGTTTTCCCACGGAGCTGCATCGTAAATGCGAGTTACGGTAGAAGAGACGAGAAGGGTGGGGCAACTAGGGAGAGAGAGAGAGAGAGAAAAAAATGGAAAAATTAAATTGGTGATCTCATACGGGGAAATCCCGCGGCCTGAACTCGGGAACACTGCCAAATGGGTCAGAGCTCGTATCGAGCTGGTACAGCAGCGTTGTACTGCTGACCTCAGCTCCCCGTTGCCCTCCTTACCCCCTACCCCCTTGCTCCCTTGCCATCTAGCCCCTAACCCCCCGCCCTCGTCACCCTAGATGGCGATCTAGAGCGTTTCTAGAGCGAGGCCGCCGACGGAGACCAACTATTCCGTCGTGTTGGTGGTGGTGCTGCCATTGCTACTGCCACTGCTACTGCTGCTACTGCTACTGCTGCTGCTGCTGCTCATCTTATGTCACCCGTTCTCTCCTATTGTTTCGCGAGCACGGCCGACATATCGAGCGGGCCTGGCTCAAGGTAATTAAATGAAAATTAACACGGCCGCGTTTTTCTCGATATCAACGAAATTACGTGCAATCGTCGACCACTTGACACTTCATCCCTCACACTTGAGCGCGCAGCTATTACGCAGGATGCGGTTAAACAAATTTGACCTCTTAATAGAATATTAGGTCGTCCTAAAATTTCGTGCCATTTATACTTCTATTTCTCAAATGAATACGTTAAACATACCCTCGAGTGTCACAAGAAATGATAATCTGTCTCATTTCGCGATAGTTTCTCGCCACTGCTCCTGTAGTCGTTATACCGTTGCTAGAAAATTTCTGTGGTTTTTTTTATGAAATTTCGACACAGTCGAAAGTTCGACACACAGTCTTCGGCACGAACTTGTGGGACGACCTAATACCATGAAAACTTTATTTCTTCGCAACACACAAATTTTAACAACAGCGATTTTATAAACAACAACTCTGGCTGCAACGTACTTACTTGAATCGGCCAACGATCGCTTGAATTTTTCCGGCATTGTTAGACACCTGAAAAATGTATGTTCACAACAGGGCGGGGCGGTGGTACACGCCATCCGATAGACGTATTAGCGCGAGCCACCGGTGGTACACGCCGCCCTATGAAAGAGTCGAGCACGAACCACCGGTGATACACGCCGGCGTGAACGTGTTAAACAGTTTGGAAAATTCTGAAAAAAAATGTTAAGATTATGCTCTGTTCCTTATAAAATACTTGGTTAACACAGTTCACGTTTTGTAACACTATAACATCGTTAAGACTGTTCTAAAAGAACCGGTAGAAAAGACGAGTAAGAGGTTAATCGGTGGATTACTGCGGTAGTCAAATTCACTAAAAGGAGCGACGTAATCCAAGGCCGGATTTGAATCCAACAAAAAATACATTTACCTTCGTTACCTACAGTCAATCGGGACGTAACGCAATGCGGAGAACGGTACCGCGGGAATACGAAACTTTGCGTCGAACGTACCAACGACGCCGCTTAATTGGTACGCTTTTGACACTAAATGCTGAAAGTATAGGCCACGGCTGAGTTTTACGTAACGTTCGAGATTTTTTTCCACGCGTAATCCAAGAACAATTTCGATCCGTTACGACGATGTTTCGAAACGATACTCGCGCGGTTGCTTTTCATATTTTCGTAGTTATACGTCCCGTTCCGTAGCTATAAGTTTCTGAGAGCGGAGGCTCGTTAGAGTAGGTCAAACCTGTGCGTCTGTGCTTGACCATAATTGCGAGACCGCTACCAAGTGCGCTTAATTTAGCAGCGTCGCAAGATCGTCGAATTACGCGAAACCTCGCATCGTCAGAAATCGCGACGAGGTTCGCGGAGATGTCGCGACCGGGAACGAAATTTTCGACGGAACGAGGCGAAAGCAAACGGGAAGAAAGGAAAAAGGCAATGAGGGTCGTTGGACGGTTTCTCGAATGCAGCACGTGGCACGGGACACGTGTCTAAAGGTCGTTGGCCGTCTATACCAGATTTTGTATGATCCCTCTCTCCCTCCGCCTTCGTCTCTTCTCCCTTCAACCCTATTCCCAAACCCCTCCTTCCCTTTACCTGACTCTAGCCTGACTAACTACCGGGAACGCATATGAAACATATCGATTCAAGATTTATCGGGGAGGCGTTGCTCGGAAAAATGTTGTCTATCTCGGTTAAAAGTCCCAGCGTGGTTTAACGAGTCGCGGATGCCGACTCCACCGTCGGAAGTTATGCGTACATAGTTTCGAAAGGGCTTCCGTGATACTCGGACTCGGAGGCGTATCCCACTGGCAGACGCGACAGGCGTCGATTCCTCTTACCGCGAACGAACGGTCTAGAGAAATCGAGCAATTTTGGCTGATCGTTGGGATTCGACGGGCGTCGTTACGTAACTGGATGCAATTTACGACACGGACGGAGTAATTCTTGACGCAACGCTGAATCGCTAGCGAGCACCGCCGAGGCTGAAACACTGCAATCCCTACGTGAACCAACCGCTATTAATAGGAACCAGCCGCACCTATTTATCTTGCATAGGAGAGTCAAGTGCAGCTGGCCGACCAGCTACTCTACTACGCGCCCGAGCCCCGACAACGAACCTCCCGATTAACGATGGAACGTTACGATCCCGCGATCTGTTTCTCCGCTATTTTTCGAACGCAACGTTTCGTACACTTTCCGCCGTTCCATTTCTCACCGTGGCACGGTTCGTTTCGTCTCTCCGTTTTCGCGACGCGATTACGACGCCGGCTCTACATACGGGGAATTTGTTTCCTTTTGATTTCCCCAAGGTAAAAGGCAGCTATCGTTAACTGGCCCGGATGTCTCGCGTTATCGATACGAAATTATCCGATGAAATTTGAATACAGCCGATGGCGCGAAGAATTCTAGAATTAATTACGATCACGAGCGTGCACGCGACGTGGATTTAATCGAAGGAAACAGTTTTTAGAAAGAAACGAAACGAAACTGAAAGCATCGTTCTCGCGGCTTACCCACGGACGTCGGCGGCCCGTAATTAATTTAATTCTTCGTCAATGGGGAAATTACACGTACCAATTAGCATCCGTGGTTATCGGTCGCAGGAAACGCGCGTCTTTCGTTCGCTCGATTCCCAAGTGCGCGATCGAAGCAGGAAACAATGAAAGCGATAATAACCGCGAAACGTTCTCTCTTAGCTGACACACGCGTAAATGTATCGCGCACGCTCGAATTTCCATACACACTCCTATACAATCGTTCGCTCGCTGTATTCTTATACACGTGTTCCGGGTGATAAGATAAAAGGTGACACATTTTTCGAGACCAAGAAACGATCCATTTCGCGCGGAGCGTATCTATTAAAAAATCTCTATCGCGTGCAGACTGGAGCCACGAAACAGCCGTTCGGCAACATCGTAACTAGAGTGTACGGGTTGATAATATGCGAGCACGTTTCGAACTAGAATATATCAACGTTGTTATCTTGGTTGGAAACGAAGAGTTCACGGGTGACTTCTAGTTTGTAAACACAACTGAAAGGAACGTCGAAAAACGTGGAATCGTTCGATTCGAATTTCCCACGTGAAAACCAAGGAGATTCGATAGCCGAACCCGTATGAAATCAAGGCCGAGCGATCGCTAACTTTCCAAATGTAAATTCTTAATAATTTATACGCATCACGGTTGACGGAGCTTCGCGTCGGAAACTCCCGTCGAATGTTTCGATACTCGAACACGTACCGTGAGAAAAGAAAATAAAGAAACTTCGGAAAAGTAACAAAAAAATTACGCCAAGTACATGAAAAAGCGGAGGACTCGAGGAGTTATCGTTGAAAAATAGAAGATCCTCTTAAAAAAAACTACAAGAAAATTAGAAAAAGATGCGAAATCGAAACAAGCTGCCATGATGATTTTCCTGGATTTCCGCGGCCTGAAAAAGTCGAATGCTTGGCGTGGCCAGGCAAGGCATTCTTCGATCATTTTTCACCATACTTTCTCTCTCACAGACTTTCAGGTCATTTGTCGATTTAAAACTCAATATTATGACAATATTACGAGTACGCTTTCATTGTATTGGGTTTTAAAATATTTCCAAGGTCATTGATTTAATTCTTCGTCAAGGGGAAATTACACGTACCAATTAGCATCCGTGGTTCATCGACGCCGATACCTTTACTCTCGCAAGCTTTCAGATAATTTGTCATACTCGAATACGTACCGAGAGAAAAGAAAACAATTTCGTGGTACTCGAATGGTTCGAGCACTACCGTGTCAACGAATCCCTCGTTAGATTTTCCCCGTGCAATAGTCGTGGTCCTCGCAACGCGACTTTCAGCTTCGAGATCCTCGGAGTGATCCGCGAGACTTGGTCGCGTTAACTCGTGCATAAGCTCTCGCGTAAACCGGCCGTACGCATAGAAAACTCGCTTCCACGCCTATGCATCCGGACGGACGTGCGTACATACCACGTGTCCTACCCCTCGCATGACTAAATAGGTACTGGGAGCACGTGGCCCCCCACCACGCGGCCCTACCGTCCGTCGGACGCTCGCGAGAGAAAAAAGACGAGAAAACAGACGACACGGGGGAGAGGTGCGCGTTTCGAAGAAGACGAAGCAAATTCGGCAAAGACCGATGGCGACTTCGCGAAACCGAAAAGAAGAAAAACCGAAACGACGAAACCGAAACGAAGAAAACGAACGGTTCGACCAACGAAAATAGACGGCGACGTTAGATGCCGAACACGCGTGGAGCAGAGATGGAACAAATTCTCGTTTAAGATACGTTTCGAGTAACGAATAATAAATCAACGGCAATTTTCGTAGTTAACCGACGCGAAAGGAATGTTTTAGGATTTGCGTTTTTGAGGTTAGGGACATTTTTGAATAACCGACACTCCACGGATACCTTTTTGAATGAATGTATATATATATATATATATATATATATATATATATATATATATATATACATTTATATATATACCTTAGAAATATTTAGATATTATTATTATATATAGCATAGAAAACTCGCGAATATATATATTAAGTAAACAGAAAACTTTAATTGCAATTCTAGTCTCTAAGGAACATAAAAATATAACTTTGAATAATTAATATAATGCAACAGAAATAAAATGTTTGTACTGCACGTGGCACGTGTAAGGTAGAGAACAACTGTGAGAAACCAAAAAAAAGATAAGTATAATAAGATCATCCAGCAGGTGGCAGCCTAGCATTGCCACTGCTCCGCAATATAAAAGACGGATAATTCGATAGAATGTAGCGATTTAGTTTGTTAAGCTTTATCTCGTAAAATAGCATCCATCGATCGTTCGTGCCGCGTTCTAATCGAACCGCGATTTCATTCGGCGTTGGACAAATCGTAACGTTGTTCGGTAACATCGAGCATTTCCGTGCTACTACACACCATTACAAATTGCGCTCCGGTTGTTCGAATACGAAGATAAATGGATCCCCATCCCCTGGTTCGGAATCTTCCACTTATCATAGCAATGGCGCAACGAGACACAAAAATATCGTGTTTCGCGTCGCTCTGTCCGACCGTACAACAAATACGTTAACCACGATAACGAACGTTTGTACAAGCCAACGATCGGATGTGTTCTCTCTCGTCGCGATACTCGCGTTACTCGTTTTCGGATGTTCGCGTTCGAGTTCTTCTTTCGCGGTGAACTCGAGCGACCTTGATTGCTCGAAGTCATCGCGGGATGCAAACTGTAATCGTAATATCTAAATATAGTCGATCGACTAGAAGAAAATCAACATTACCTCGTAATTAGAGATCTCTACTTCGCGCGTATCGAAATACCCGAGTATTTGATAGATCGGCTACGAGTAATTAATAGATCCGTGTTTCAATCCGTGTATTTTTAATACACGGCTACGCGCATTCACTCGAACATTTATTTGAACTAATAAATAGACTTTTACATATTACACTAAAATATGTATTACGTTACATTTACTCGTCTCATGTTTGTATCTTTTTTATTTATTTCTTTTATCGCTTAATTGCTCAATTTTTTCAAAAATTAACAAGGATCATTATTTCAGAATAAAAGTTCGTATATAAAACTAATCGGATACCGTACTCGTGTAATTCGATGTATGCGTACCTGGATATCCATGTATTTCGATACCCGGGTACTCGTGTATTTAGATATTATTATTGTTGTTGTTGTTGTTGTTATTATTAAAAATACTCGCGTTCTGAATCCCTTAATACACGGTACACGTGTTCATGTATACATGTACTCATGTATTTTAATACCCGTTCAAAACCGTGTTCTCTACTCGTAATGAGAATTCATTTAGAACGCTACACCTGTTACTACGTGCATTCTTCTTCCACCATCGATTGTTTCGTAAACGATGATCGAACGAAGAGGCTGAAATGTCGATTACCGAAGCGAAACGTTAGAATATATTTCATGGAACGTTCCCGACCCTTGACGGCGTACATGGTCGCAGCTGTGATTCGCGAGACCGACGTAATACGTAATAGCGTGAACGTTTAAGCTAAAAGTTCCTTTCGATAACGTTGGACCGTGGCAGCGAGTCGGTGACACGGAGGGCTAGGCTCGGAGAGAAAGGACAAGCAACAGAAAAGAGTGGAAGGACGGAGGTTGTCAAAAGAGAAAGGAAAGGAATAGGGCGATGGGGTTGGAATAAAAGAGACCGAGGGGAGCACGGGAGAGAAAGGGAGAGGCCGGGAGCGGGACAGATGGAAAGAGCGAGAACGAAAGAAGACGGAAGACAAGGGGGGCAGAGCGAGAACAAAGTTGGTGGGGTCGATAGTTGGCCGAGTTGGCGAGAGAGCCGGTTGTGTAACAAAGGAACGAACCAAGTAACAAGAATCCCAAGGTGCATTCGTCGATTTACTCCGGCTTCCTCGAACTCGCGGCGTTTCGCTGATAAATACGCGGATGACGAATTTCCAACCTCTGCTTGCCCTCCATATTCTGTTAAGACCGGATAGAGATCTTCGGTAGGCGCGAAACGACGATCAAACGTGCACGCGTTACGCGTACCAACCTTGATAAAGGTTAACAGAGCCATCGGTCGCGGACCGGTATTTCGTAACGCGCGATTTTATGCGCGAGAATATTGTAATCAGATCGGGTCAATCGATGTCACGTCCGATAACGGTGTCCGGTGGTCGAAGTGACGCGCCGACGACGTTCATCCGTCTAATAACGCTCGCGGTTTTCCGAGGCTTGGAAACGGGAAGGTTTATTAACGTTCAATTTTTAAGGATTATAAGCGTAGTTGAAAAGAGACCGAATGGGAGGGTGAATGAAAGGAATCTCGGTAAAGGAGGTGACGTTCGAACGCGAAATACGATTCTAGAAAGAGGCGAAAACGCTGACGCGGAGGCGAACCGAGCGAAACGTGCGAAGGCAGCGAAGAAACAAAGCGCGAGAAGGAAACCGAGAGAAAAGAGTTGGGAATGTTGAGAGAGGACGGAAGAGGAAAAGGGACGGGAGCGAAGGCTTACGCGAGCCGCTGCTTACGTAAGTACGTACGCAGATAAGAAGGTGCTTATCTGAAGAACGTTAGCATTCGAGCCACCTTGGACGGCGTAAAAATACGCGCGTGAAATCACGACGGTGTGATGCTACCAGACAGAACGCGCAGTTCCGACTTCGACAACGTTTATTGGCTGTCGTAAACGGTGGATCGTCGGTGTCCTTGTCGTTGTCGCGTTTACAAGCAATAAGCTTATTAAAAATACCGAGTGTCATCGCTTGGATTTACGTATCATACCAACTAATAACGAACGGATAATCGGTTTCTTATCTCCGCTTTATCGAACAACGTTATTTCGAATCTTACGTTGAAAAAGAAAAAAAAAAAAAACAAAAATTGTCTCAACATCTCCGCTCGTTAAAATGCATTTCTTCCTAACGCGTCGGGAAAATAAAAACCGTCGCTCGTAACGTTCGTTACGTACCTCGCGTGTACGCAATAGCACGTACACATTCGTCGGATAGTGATAATCTCTAATTTTTCGTTCTCATCGCATTTACCTCGCAACATCGTTATTTCATTACGGAGACGATGCATTGTTGCCGAAGAACGGCGTTACGCAACGACCTCGCACGCAACGTTAATTCAGCGGAATCGCGAGATTTATAGCACGCATCGAATCGATACGTCTCGTTTGCCAGTCACCGTCCAAATCGAAGGCGAAAATCCCGCCAGAAATTACGTAAGATGGTTCTTTTCGCCAGAGAATTTCAAACGACGTTATATACACCGCTGTCTGTTTCCTCGTCGAAGGGAATTAAGTCGCTCAAGGTCTTTGCTCGTAACACACTGGCAGCAATGGCCGCCTCGAAATTCTTAATTTATTAGGCATATTCCTATGCGGTGCATCCCGTCGCTAGACGCGAACGCCAGAAACGCGTCCAAGTAAGGAAACTAAGTAATTAAGTAACTCGCGTTTTGCCAGTAAAGGAAAAATTGCCAGTAAAGCGATTATCGCGTTGATGCGTTGTTAGCTTGGTTCAGAGTAGGTTCAACATTTTTGAGATTAGCAGCATGAGCGCGAATAGCAAATCCTCGAGTAGCAAAAGGCTCTCGAGCACGTTTGAAAACTGAGCATTTCGTTGACAAAGTACGATACACGGGAGATACGGTAAGAAATAGGCCGCTCACGAGCAGAGACCCCCCTTCCGTTGGCTGGTAGGAGCTAGGTCGATCCAATTGGGGTTCGAATAGCCTAATGCGGTGGCCTCCCCTTTGAGTTCCCGTTGCGATCAATACTCACGATGCCAAAGCCAACGCGCGGACCGCCGACTCTACTTTCGTAGAGGTCTTCGCATGTAGCGCGACTGTCCTTGAGTATGTATACAACGATTCGCAGCGAAGACTGCCAGACCTCCCGACGGTCGAGACTATCTGCCGCAGAATGCGGTAGAATTCGCTATAATCGCTGCACGGTTATTCAATTTCGCAGAAGAAACACACACGGAACACCAACGTGACCCCGCATCCCGTGTAAAGATACGCGTTAATAATGCACGTACGATACGCTGTCCTCGAATGCCTTTGCTCCTGGGTTGGAACGATTTTGATCGAAAGAAAAATTTCGAGTAAAGAACAACCGAACAATTTTTCGTTACTCGCTTCAATTATTCGCTTAATAAATGTTAGAGTTCGCATCGCGGAACAAGCAAAAAGCGAACAGCCGAATATCGATGGGTTTGCAATATTATTGAATTTGTTGCTTTTGTCGCGAGAAAATTTACAGCGTGCAAATTGCTGAAACTATTCGTCGAAAGACTGTTTCGCGAAACGGTATTGTTCGCGTCGTAAAAATCGAGTTCGTAACGATTCGAACGGTCGATCGAGCAGACGAATAAGCGAACGCTTCGTTGCAGAAAAACCACGACACGGTGTCGTGCAGCACCGTGCTTCCGCCGGCATATTCCGCGCTTTATCCGACTACGCGCACGTAAATATACAAGGTGTTCCGAAACACGATGTGCTGTCTCCGTGACGAGAAGCGTGTCCCGTCTGTCCGCGTGCATTTTCGATCGAGGTTTACCCGTAAACCAAGCCTGCTTACGGTACGATTTTGTTCCGCGCTCACGATTCGTTCAATTTTTCCAATCTTAACCGAGCATTTTGACACACCCCATGCGTACGCGAACGCGCGTACATGCATACGTCGTTCCGTCCGTACACGAGATATTCGTACGTACAGCTGCGCGTTGCGTCACTCTCCGCAATTTCGAATACCCGCTTACCTACGCGTAATCGTGACAAGGAAGAGGAAGCGATGCTTCGTTCCCCGTTGACCTTTCTCTTTCTGTCGATTATCATCGAGCGTGCGCATATGCGTCCACGGGCACGCAGAAACGCACGACACGCGTGTCGCTCACTCTCCTTGGGAGTTGCACAACGTGCTTCCCCGTATTCTCGATCTCCCCGGTATCGCGGCCGTTTCAAAACGAAATCCTTCGGTGCGTGTACGCGACGAAAGAGCGAGATTGTCGGGGGACCTTAACCCTTTCTTTGGATAGCAGAAGAAAATCGTGCCGGCACGCAGCTTCGTTACGAGAAACCACGGTCGTCCCGTGGTTTCTCGGCTTCCAAATATTTCGTGCGATATACCGGAGTTGTTGCGTAAGATGAATAGAAAGTTCGATATTTCTGTGTACGTAAAACATTGGTCGTCGAAAGAAAAAAAGTCATCCGAATCACGAGATTTTTGTGCTCTCGTTTGCTATTTGTCCGTGTTCGTTGATGCACGGTGTGCGTGCGCGCTGGCGCGCGCGAGCGAGCATACGCGATATGTCGCATACACACGAGAAGAGGGAACAAAGAAAGAGCCCTAGCGACCAGCAATGCGGCAACGGCGAGCGCCTGCGCGCCACGCTATGTGAGTCAAGGACGACACGTGCGGCTCCAAACGACCTACTTATATCTCCATTGCTTCGTGCGCGATCGGCTCTCCGCGCGAACGTTCCCGAGCGTGGAAATAGGACGACCGAGTCGGGTCCCAATGTTCTACCGTGCCGACCCTTTCCCCTTTCCCCTTTACCCTCCTTGTACGCGAGCTTCGTTAATCGACTAACCGCTATACGCGCAGCACCGTTCTTTTGCGTTTAATGCTTGGATCGAGTCGATCGTTTCGGTTCCTGCGTTTTTTCTCCATCTTTCGTTCTCGTTCGATCGCCCGTAACGTCGATCTGCTCTTCTTCGAACATGGTCAACATTTCGCGTATTCTCGTACAATGTCTACCCTTCGTGACAATGGTAAGTTTATATCGTATTTACGTTTGTCGCGGTTCTTGGAATCTCGAGTCTCGAACTACGAAGAAACGAGTCCCCGCGTCGCGAATCGTTTCCAACGATTTCGGAGAACGTGGTTCGTTACGTAACGTCGATAATTAATTAAATTTGATCTACAATACGATGGAGCTTCGCCAGAAATTTCGAGAGAAACGGAGGGGGAACGAAAGTATAATGCGACGCGACGGTGAATCGTATTCATTGTTTCGATACCAGGTCACCGCGGAAGCTTGAATATCCGAAGTATAGTGAATTTTGATAGCCGGAGGCCACCGCGGCGCCCTATATGCGAAACTTGGAGGAATCGATAGAAAAATGGGTCAAAGGTTCGACGGCAAACTCAACGGAAGTAGTAGTTGCAGTGGTAGCCCGATTACTTTTGCTGCGGTTCTTTATCGACTAGACACTTACGAAACGGATAAACCAATGCGGAACTTGTACAGGATGATTAAAGCGACATACAAGATTATTTATACAGGTTGAAGCACTTTAAAAGCTGAAATTATAGAAACAGTCGAACCAAGCGTTGCAACCTTGAAAAAATGGTCTACTTTATTTTAACCTGTGTTTCGCTTTAAAATTAAACAATGAAATACGACTTGCCTCGCACTTCTTTCTTGTCTATGTCGGTAACAATGTTCCAATTAAAGAAAAATACTATCCGAATCATGCAGTTTCTCGACGTGAATTCCAAAACGTCGCCTAATAATTGCATTGCTCGCTTTATAAGAATCACCATACATAGGTTATATTTATCATAGTTTTGCGCATAGCAGCAGAGGGGCGGTTGGCTGGCATCCATACCTCGTGTTCGCACACGAGAACCGTGTATATATACACTACCACACGATGGCCCTTGGACCCATAGAGCATCGAATCTAAAGGCGGCGGGTATAAAGGCTGCCTTGATTCGTCGGTTTTCTTCCCACCGGCAGCATAAGTAGCGCGTTTCCGCGCGGGTTGCGACCAGTTCCTGTTCGACCGTCATACGACCGTACCAAGGCGCGGGAGTGTGGAATCTTCCGACACATAGGCACATACACGCAAAATACGTCGCGATGGCATGTACAGCGCGCGCAGAAAAGCACTCGCGAGTACCCCGGCCATACATGCACGTGTGTGCGTTCGTATGTGCGCGTATACATACGCTCGTAGGGAAACGTGTGTACGCGGTGTCCTCGCGCGAGCATCGTTTGCGTGTGAGATCGAGACACGTGTGCATGTGCTGTGTGCATGTGGTCGCGCGCGCGCCTGTGCGTGTCCCGCGGATAGTGAACGTCGCGGGAATTCGTTGTGTGGAATCGGCCAATCGGGGGCCAAGTAGCAACGGGTGTGCACCAATCAGCGAGCAGAAGTCCTCGCGAATGCGCGCCACTGTTACCACCGGATGTACGACCGTAGCAAGTAGTGGGGATGGACTGAGAGTGCGGCACAGGCTACGCGCTCGAGCGCATCCTCGTTCGTCGCTGCTCGCCTTCGGAGTCGGTCGTGTTTCACACTCTCGAGTCTCCTCTCTCACCGGCAGTTTCACGAAGCCGAGGAGAGAGTTCGCTCGCCAGAATCTCTCTCGAACACCATATCGCGGTGTTAACGCTATCTCGACCGTTCCTCCGAGTCTCGATTTCGTTCAGTTCCGATTCAGCCGCGTTCTGTGCCGCCTTGTCGTTGTCGAAATCGCAGAGACCCACGGGATCGTGTATTCGCGAAACAGTCTTTCGAATTTTTACTGTGTCGTCGTGGCGTGGGCTTGAACACCAAACGCAACCGGAAACGACCACCGAATTCCGTATCGTCGACCGTGGAACCATGCGGTCGCCTTGGAGTGCCATTCATCGGGCGTTTTTCTTTTTTTTTTTTTTCTCTCTCTCTCGTTTCTTTACGAGGTTCTCTTTGCACAAGTGATCGGTCTCTCGTAGGATTCGGTATCGAGATATCGCGCGGTAATGTTGAGTGAACGTTTTCGGTGCATTCGAGCAGGAAGTCCATACAGATCGTAGTTTATCGAACATATTTCGTTAGCTTTTCTCGACAAATTAAATTACATTCTTCGGTATCGCGAATATGTTCCGAATTTTATTTATCGATATTTGTATCGTAACCACGAATGTAGTTACGTGCAACGATCGTTCGAATGGATTTCGGCGCTCGCGTGCTCTATCGTTCCTGACTCACGGCGTGTACGGTGAGCCGCGATAAGTGCCAGCGCGGCACACAAGGATCTTTTTTTAGCAACTAATCGTAGATAGAAAGACACGCGTCGAATACCGAGAAGATTCGAACGGTTAGAAGAACGTCGATCCCGCGAATCGAAGGTGGTCTGTCTATCTATTTCGTGCGGTTAAAGATGAAAAAGAAAGAGAACGTTGGTCGTACATCGCGATGTTTCGTGGCCGTGTTTCTCTGGTCTCTCAGTGGGTAAAGATGGCGGTCCCGTCGTTGGTTCGTTCGTCGGTTGAGTGGAGAGAGGGGCAACTGTGACGCAACCCAATCATCACGTGATCAAACCGTGGCTCCGCTCTCGCTGGGCCAGTGTGTGATCTAACGTTTGTTACGGCAGTTGACGGAGGATACGAACAACGGCGGGAGTGCAGAAGATACAGCAAGAACATTTAATTTTTTTCTTTCTCTAAGTTGGCTCCATGGCTCGTCGGCCGTTTCACCAACGTACAACGACGCCTCGATCTTTTTCTCGGTCGCTAGGTCAGTGGGGGTGAGAAACTGGCTTGGCTCTGTGCAACGACAGTCAGTCTTTTTCTCTCTCCTATCGGCCCCGTGGCACATCGTTTGACGTCGATCGAACACGGCCCAGCTTTCCAGAAGAATCCACGATATTTTTGTTCCTTTCTTTCTTTGGGGTCTTTAGAACGAAAGCACGCATCGAAAGATAGCCTTGCGTACGCGGAAAACTACATGCAATAATTCGTTATCGTGTATGCAATACCACGGGCTCAGCAGTGAAAACCGTGTTCCCCCAGCTGTAAATGTACCATGTTAAAAAGCTCTGGGATCACGGAGAACACTGCGCGAGTACTGACCGTTCTTCGAGCATCGTCACCCGCCTCGATCGTTGTTCTCTCTTTTCTCATTGTCAGTTGCGCGTACAGGGCCGCGCAGCCGTGCGTCCATACGTAAATTACTTTTCCGCTCGTTCGAAGCGTAAATTACTGTGTGCGTCCCGTCGACCGGAAAATTTCATTCCCGAAATAAATCGCGTTGATTCGAAATATAGAGGAGCAGGAGGAGGAGGAGGAGGAGGAGGAAAAGAAGAAGAGGGTTCAAGAGGACGTTATTTCTTGTCGTTTCGATTAGCACTATTTCGAAAGTGACCATAGTAGCATTTTCGCGTTTTCGAGTGTCCGTCGAATGTTACCAAAGACCATCGCGGCTCGTCGCAATCGGTACGGTGTGTTCCCTTTTTAGTAGTCGAGCCCGACGAATGTCGTAAATCGAACGAAGGTGCACCTGCTACGTCGGAACAGCAGGCCTGGTCTTACGTAGTCGGCGAGCGAGTAGTGGTCGGTCTCGATCGTTGTTGCAAAGCCACTTTGTAATTGCCGTGCAAGAATCCCCGCCGTTAGAGCGCCGTTCACCTCGAGAGCCTTCTATACTTTCTAAAGCCGCTTACTTTCGTAACTTGGCAAATACCGTCGGCCTCGTACCGTGTAGCGAATCGTTGCCGCGATTACGTGCCTAGATTTTTTTTTTCTTCTCTCTCTCTCTCTCTTAATAAAGCAGTCCGTTGTCGTTTTCCATGTAACAAGTGCCCAGGAGCCTTTTTCTTTTCTTTTTTTTCTTTTTACCGCTTCAGCAATTACACCCAGACCGGCCGTCGCAAAATCGACACGTTCGCGACGTATGTCGAATCTGTTTGATTATTCTGAATTTCGAGCTCACGCTTGCATGTAAATATCGCAACGTCGAAACGGGTTGCGAAACGATCGTCCGACGGGTGTTCTAAACGCAAAACCCTGTAAAGGTACGTTCAATGAACACGCGTCGGCGTCGATGAGTTTTAGAAACGACGAACGGAGGCATCGAGAATCCCGTCGTTTTTCGTAAATAAAACGTGCACGTTCCTTGTACGTGACTTGTACAACCGGCGCGAACCGGGAGACACGACGTCGGAGAAGGATCGAGACGTTTGTCTTGCGTTCTGGTAAATTACTACTGTCTGAAAACAAGCAAACGATAGAAAAAAAACAAGCCGTCCCGCTCGAGATTTTCGAATTACACGTTTACGTCGAACACACGTTCCGTTAGTCGAGCATCGTTAAAGAGGAGATTAATATTTCTGTCCGAACCATGTTTTGGGATACGCACGCGTACGTATGTCGGATTAGAGGAGAGTCGAACGGTAAAGGAGACATAGAACAGAGAAGTTTGGAAAGTTACCACTCCTTTGGAAGAATGGTGAAGTAGGAGACACGATGATGGAATAAGATATACTGTGTGCACACGTACACGCGCAAGGAGGAAAGGGAAGTGGGACTGGCTTGCCTTGTGCCACTTTGTACGTACGCACCGCTATCGAGATTGTAGTTTCGATACTTTGCACCGGTCTCGTAATATTCCCAGATTTGTTTCTTCTTTCGATACTATGGGCCTCGTCTTCGCTGTCCGTCGTCGTTGATACGATCTGCGAATTATTCGGTAACAGGATCCTTTTTTCGTCTTTTCGTTAAAAGGTACACGTTTAGTTGTAAACGTGCGACAACGACAACTTCGGAAGAATTTACGTGAGTTTAGATACTTTCGGGGAGTCGTGCGAACTTGGTCTAAAAATCTCGGTCCGTCGGTAGGACTCGGTCGTTCGAGACCGAAGGACCGTAAAGGGAGCAGCGGATTGTTCCGAGCCTTGGGTAAAATCCGTGAAAACACGCCTGCTTGGCGGCGGGTGGTCAACAACCGCCATTTTATAGAAGGCGTCGCATTGCGGCCATCTTTTGTCTGTACAGTAATCGAAGCGTTTCCATTTCCATTTGGGGTTGCTCGATTGGCTCGAATTCCATCCACGCGCTGTCTAATTTTACTCGTTGGCCTCGAATCTGCTCGCCATGGCTCGTCGCGTCCTGTGTTGGTACCTGAGTCCGAGAAGAGTCGCTTCCGATCTCTCTCGTCCGAGATAATCAAATATTCCTTCAGAATTGAGAACAAAAAAAAAAAAAAAATACATTCCCGAGTCGTACAAACCTTTTACTTTAAACTTCGTTACACGTACGTTCATCTATTTGCGGTAAGATTTAACGTGTCTCTGCGTATCGACTTCGATGTTGTTCCGACGCAAAACGAGAGCTACGATAAACACGTCGACGAAAAATTGCGATAAATATTATCCTCGCTACGTCTACAGAACAGAATAAAATGAAATTTCACCGTAGTTTCCCAAGCGCGTGTCCCGCAGCACTCTTCGATGCCCATCTCTAGCGCAGAACGACCATGGCGTCCGTGTCGTGCCATTTGCATTGTACGTTATCACGCGAACACGTATGCGCGCGTTCCGTATCGTATCTCGGTAGTCGCGAATAATTCTCGTACTTGATAGCCTGACCAGAAAAACACCCACGAAAGTATTACTTTTTTCACGATTAATGCAAACGTCATCCTCGAATGTGAGTTCTCTTCGTTTCCGAAGTTTCAGGTATTTACGTCTACACGGAATTCGAGTTGCCGCGAACGCGACTCGAAAATTTGTCCGTGTCTGCGCCAATGTTGCGGATGACATCATTGCGAAACGGCTCGGCGGCGGGGCGTGAGGGGTATCCGTAAAGATCGTGGATCATCGCGAGGGTACGGCGCGGGGTGGGAGGGTTGCGAGCGCCGGTTCGGGGAGCGGAGAGGAGAGGAGTCGAGCGCGAAGAGGAAGAGACACACGGCTAGAGCGATGGGTTCGAAACGCTTCGAGTCGACGCGAACGAGTTACGAGTGAATGAAATGAAATCGTTGTTACCACGAGTCTAGAAATTTCTAACCCTTTGCGGTCGACAGGTGACTCTCAGTCGCCATTAGGTTTCGCGCAGCAAATCTATCAGCGAAGAAATCGTTGGTACCACGAGTCTAGAAATTTCTAACCCTTTGCAGTCGAGAGGTGACTCTCAGTCGCCATTAGGTTTCACGCAGCAAATCTATCAGCGAAGAAATCGTTGTTATCACGAGTCTAAAAATTTCTAACCCTTTGCAGTCGAGAGGTGACTCTCAGTCGCCATTAGGTTTCACGCAGCAAATCTAACAGCGATGAAATCGTTGGTACCACGAGTCTAGAAATTTCTAACCCTTTGCAGTCGAGAGGTGACTCTCAGTCGCCATTAGGTTTCACGCAACGAATCTACGATACCTAATGTTTCTTTAGGTTTCATTTCTTTTTGGAGCTTCAAGTGTCGATAAAATGATTGTCGGCGAGGTAAAGGTGACCTCATTACACATCTCGAGTTGCTGATAGATACCAGAAAAGAAGGCCTCGAGCGCAAAGGGTTAATCCTCTGTAGCTGAGATTTTCTGATCCTTTTCGGAACGATATCATCGAAAAAGCTCGCGGGAAGGAGAAAGTCCGGGAATCGGGAAAAGTAAGGGAATCTAATGGCGATCGCTAGAGACAGATCGGGGGAGGCTGAAGAACAAACGGGAGCGACGGAGAACCGAATAATGGCGAAGAGAGAACGGATCCGAGACCTGGGCGTAGAAAAATCGCGGGGCGTGGAGGGATGATGGGGAGGGAGAATGAAACCGTGATGTGATATAAGAACGAGAATCCAGCGGTGGGGCAGACCGGGCAACCAGGCCTTGAAGAAGCGAAAGAGAACAAAAAGCGACGGGGCTTCGACTGCGCTATTCCTACTGCCACTTCATAAAGTTTCACGAAAATCGACCGAGGCCCCCCATATCTTGTAAAACTTTCGACCCTCCCAACGTTTCTAATCCCACACGTATGCGAGATTCCCGATGACCCGTCTTCTTTCTTTCGTCGTTTAGTCGAGGCATGGGACAAGGATCGCGCCTTCGCAACCAGCGTGAATGCCACAGGTTTCGACGTTACATCGAAAAGGTAACCCCGGCGCGTGGCTTGATGATTAAGTAGCTGTTCCAGAGTAATATTTCCCGGACAGGAGTCCGAGAAAAACAAACCGAGAAAATCTGATATCGCAAATTTCATAGTTTCTCGATAAATTCACTCCTCATCGAGCCAACGTGCACGCGTTCGTGGATACGCTCGAAAACGTCGAGAAGTGCGAGAAACGAAAGCGATAGAATCCGTGGGTGATCGATGCGAGATCGAGGGAATTTTCCGAGAGAGTCGGACGTTCGCGAAGCGTCGGCGACGAGAGCAAAGGGCGTCGAAGGCGTCGAGGAAAGGGAAGGAAAACGAAAGTGAAGAGTCGGCGGAGTAGCGTGCGAGCAAACGAAGAAAAGAAAAGATTTCCGAGGCGTGGGTGAGGGGCGTCTCCTTTGACAGCGGAGCCATCCGAGAGGACTCAACGGCGCGTAGTTGCACGTCTCTGCCCTCGCCGAAAACCCACCCCCAACTTTCACCCTCGCAGCACGCCCGAGGCATCCAATCCGCTCAAAGATGGCCGCCGCTTTGCTGGCCAGCAGGTCACCGGGTGCGTGTTAGACCACGCCCTGCCCTCGCCAAACGCGAGCTTTCCACACCCAGCGCCAAGGGCGCTTCAAGGACGAACGCCGATACTCCTTTAGGAAGGATCGGACCCGCTCAGAGAGCTGATCGCTTCTTCCCGGAAATTGCGCAACCACGTCAGGGCCACCAGCTCCGCTCATCGCCGACCGATCGGGAAGAAGATCTTTCGCTTTCCGTCGCCCCACCGCATCCGCCGTTTACAAACGCACGCGATAAGCCTGTTTATCCTACTCGCGTGTATGCAACCTAGCCTCCAAGTCAACGTTAACAGGCCTCGGATCATAAATGATAAACGACAAAATGACAAAACGCGATAAAGCAACGCGGCACGGTGTACCGCGTTCAAGTCGAAACGCTTACGCAGAACGAACATTGGACTAAAGTTTTCAAGCATAGCCGAAATATTGCTCATCATTTTCTATCGAGCCAATCCTACAGTCGCCAGTCCTCTAACCAATTCTCTAACCAGTTCTCTAACCAGTTCTCTAACCAGTTCTCTAACCAGTTCTCTAACGTCCAGCGCGATCATCCGTTACGAAGCCACGAACCGTACTCGCTGTCGTTTACTACCCGCAATTCGCGGTATCGCGCAATCATCGTTACTTTTATCGTTGAGCGATAACAAAGCCTCGGCGACGATGTCGCCTAAAACGTTCGCTCGTCCCAGGGGCAGTATTTTTCTCGGAAAGAACATTCCGACCCATTTACGTTCGTTTATGCAAGATCGCATTAGAGATACGGGAACAATCATTGACGGAAGTGCAACGACCAAGGGACGAGTAAGTTGCATACGACGAACGGCTATGGAATTCAAACGCGCGCGACAAATAGTCGAGAAGAATACAAAGAGAATACAAAGAGAGTGATTCATCGCGACTACAGCGAGAGGCTCCTTTGTGTGTCGGGGGATTAAATAGGTTTTTGGAGCAGAAGCTTTTTCGGGGCGGAATCGATCGACCCGTTTCACTGGCCTAATTACCGTCCGACCTCTCGACACCGTAAACTCGACGCTTTCGCGCGCACATCTTACTCGAGGAACGCAGCGAACACCCGGAAGCCTCGGTTGGCATCGATTTACAACGCCTAGGAGCATCTAAAAGCGCGAATCGATACGTTCAACTATTTTTCATCCAACACCGAATTAGTCTAGTTTGTACACGACGTTCGGTAATTCTTGCTTCTTTTTTTTTTTTTTTTTTTTATGGGAGATCAACACGTCGATTTTACGTCGATCGTATGAATTATTGAAAGATGTACCATTAGACGTACGTCACGCGTGGTTTATGCATGACTATGCACCGACACGTTTCAACCGAACAGCCTGACAGCTCTCGAACCATCCATTTTCAGATGGAAAGGTCGTATACTAAACTATTACCGGGCATCTAGAACCTACATTTGGGACCACATGGAAACGTTCGATTATTCAACGTTCGTGGAAATACTTTGGCATCGCGAAGGAAGAAAAACTCCAACTCGATTACCGCTATCGAGAGATCTTCTCGACACCTCCGCGAGCCTTGTCTTCACCTGTCCGTCAATTACTTCTCCAGCTCTCGCTCTCCGCGATCGCTCGTTATCCTCGAAGCCGAGTCCGGTTACGTAACGCGCGCCATAACAGCGCGATTACGTCGCGCGAGCTGGACAGGCTTTTTCAAACTGAACCGCGGAGGGCAGAGGGAGAGGAGGATGCGCCGGATCGCCGTGAGCGTCGGAATGAAACGAAATAAAGTCGAGGCTGGTACCTAAACTCGCCGCCTCTTGAAATCTACGGGTACGATAGAGACTTCCATAATCTTTGTCCGACGACGAGAGAGAACCGAGGCGATCGAAGCCACGACGAGTGCCTCGCGTATCGCGCGAGTGCCCCGAGGCACGCGAAAATTCGAGGACGCGAGGACTTCGATCGTCTCGGTCGGTCGAACGTGGCTTAACGCGCTATTCGTTCTATTTTTCAGCGATCCTCTCGAACGAATTCTGGTCAGAACTGCTCGAACGAGGAGGGGCGGAAAGAGAGAGACGATGGTAGGGAGAAGAAGCGAGAGAAGAAGCGAGCGCGGAGGTGGAGCGGAGGTTTCCGTTGTTGCACGGTCTATCCGTTTGGCAGGTTTATCCGAGGGCATGCGCGCGACATGTGCCCATCCTACCCACTTACCTACCTGCATCCTAGTTTGCCTGCTCTCCGGTTGCCACCTCGGTCTGCCTGCCTGCCCGCCTGCCTACCTACCGGTTTGCCTTGATCCCTTGAATAGCCAGGAGGTGGGTTGGTAGGTAGGTAGGTAGATAGGTAGGTAGGTAGGTAGGTAGGTATATACGTCTTTCTTACGTAAGCGCACCATTAGAGAGCAAGTTATCGCGGCAGGGTCGAGGGAGCGATCGGAAAGAGCCAGAGAGAGAGAGAGAGAGAGGAAAGGGATTTCGAGGGATCCATCGAGAACGGATCCCGAGCCAAATTTCGCCTCCAGCAGGAACCGCTCGTCGAACGCCATCGCGGAAGGTGGACACCGTGATCTTTCGTATCCTTCGGTTAGAACAGTGGGCGAAACGGGAAAAAGAATACGGTAAAGTCTCCTCGAATGTAGTGAAACCATCCCCACCTCTGGGAGGGCATAGTATGCTCGGCATACCCCTTGAGGGGTCGCAGGACTTCGATCGCCGAGCAGTGTAACATGATCCGGGATCGGTGAAACAATGCTACTGCAACGTTAAAACTTTTATTGTCTCACCGACGTACCCCGGTGTTTTCGTTCCGTCCTCTTCTTTATTCGCTGTCCTTCTTTACGTTCGAAGCTCGTCGGCAAACAGAAAATATACCAACACGGTCCCGACTTTACTGCATTCACTCGTAACCCGTACGCGCAGTGTATCCGCGGATATAATAATATTAGGTTGTCCCGAAAGTTTCTTCCATTTCATTAATAGGTAATACGTACGCGATATGTTATGTCTAATGTCACGTTATTGAATTGCATACGATTTATTTTGCTCCATTACTGTTACGACATTAACACCTAAACGATTAGGTTGTCTGTTTATCTAAACGAGAAACTTTCGAGACAACCTGATATTAGATGGACTGGAAAGTAATGTCGTTTTCGCCATCTTAAGTACTTGTTTATCATTTATCAGCTCGTTGATTTTTCTGACATTGAAAATTCGCACGCTACTTGACGAAAGGCTGCCGACGATAAGGGCGATTATATAACGAGTTAAAGATAGAAATTTATTGAAAAGTTTGAATTTAATGTAAAAGAAACGACGTTACTTTCCGGTCTACCTAATATAATCCGAACATCAGACATCAGAAAATATACGAACTCTACGATGGACGCACAAGTTCAGTCCCGTGCTTGTGCGTTTAAAGGAGACTTTACCGTAACGGGTAAGCAATGGGAAAAAGGAAAGGAAGATTCGCGAGCACGGAAGAACAACGGACCGACCAGTCGGGAACCAACGAGCGAAATAGGGCTAAACCGAGGACGGGAGTTTCGGGATCGATAGACGAGATTTCCGTGGTACGTGGATCCCCGCGGATCGCGAGCGGGCCAAGAACGGTGCCGCGAGTCGCGTTCGTTGGCAGCCATGGCGCTTGTGCGGTGACACAGATATCACGCCCTTTCCCCAACCCCCTACGCTGCCCCCGTCCATCTCGTAGCCGGTGCAAACTGGGCCAGCCGCATCTACGAAACGGACGCGCAAATTTACTGGATCAACTTCACCGTTCAGCGGGGTTGAATATTAGGGTCGCGTTTCTCGAGTGCTCGCTCGTGAATTACTCGGTTCTTTAACTTCTTTTTTTCTTTCGTCAAACTGTCGAAAACCTCTCTACGCCCTCCAATATTTATTCGCGATAAATTCGACGTCGTTGCGACGTACCCGAATCTTTCGTAACTATAGAGGCCTTCTTCGAACTTTTAAACGGTAAATTTGGTACCAACCGTAAGATCAGATTTATTAAGGCCAGGATGCGGTACAGGGTGTATGAATAATGACGCGTTGTGTAGCTCGTAAATATCTATATTCTACACGTCTAGACGAAAGTCGATACAGTTCCGAAGAACCGTGTCAGAATTTCTGACTCGAAACGCACAAGAACACCCTTGACGTTCGACCCTTTTTTTAAACAAAGTCTCTACTCTTCCGACACACTTGGCTATTCGTAAAAGTATCGATTGGCAAAGAAAATCTGTTCGTCGATTATAGTCGACCATCGGAAACATCGGCGATTGTCTTCTTCGACCGTCGTTGGAGTCGAAACGGCGAACAGCAGTATTTATTCGGAACCGAGAATGAGTTGCGCGCGCTGGCTTGGTGCTTGGCCAAAACCTCGCGTATCCATAATTGCGTCGCTTCCTGCGCACGAATACGGTTGTCCCACATTTCGGCGAGCACGCCTACCGCCTGGCGTTATTTTACGAACTGGGTCGAGCGGCTCGTGCCGTCGCGCGTAGCGCCGCGTCGTTCCGCGCAAACTTAATCGCCGCGTCTGTCAACGCTCCCCGCCGCGGACGTTTTACCGATCGGCCACGGAACTTTATCGCCCTGGTCCTTCTCGCAACGCGAAAACGCGCCTCTGCGAAACGCAAACAGGACACCGGATCTCGCCTAAACGTCTCGTCTACGAGAGAACCGCGGTACGCTCGTGCGAACTCGAAGCGAGATTAATCGAAACGATTCTCGTGAGAGAGCTCGTAGGCGAACGCGACGACAGAGACGATCCGCGCCACGAGAAAATTTCTCTCTCGCGCGTTTCTGTTTTTCAATTTTAGTCGTTAACGCGTCCCAGGACGCGTGAAATGACACGACAGCGCCGCGGAAGGTACAGTCCGTGGCAGAAGTACGCGTCGATAACTAAAGAGGTCGATCTTTGTCGCGAACAAAGGATTCGAACTTCGTTAAACGCGACCGAGTGAATTTTACCGAGGGGATTTCCGAGTCGCGACGATTTGCAAAATTAAGGATAAGTGATTCTCGTTCGTTCGGAGCACGTATCGCGATGGATCCGCTCGTATCTGACGATCGAGGAAGGGCGAAAGGAGACCCATAGAAAACGTACGAAGGAGAAAACGTTTCACCCTGAAATTTTGACGAACCGTGATTACGCGAACCTCCGACGGACGTCTCCGAGGAGCACAATGAACGCGCGGGTGGTAATTAGGTTCCGCCGTGTAGGGAAAATGGTCGGTTGTTCCTCGAAGCGACGGACGCGTTCCGAGGGAGCACACCGTGCTAATCTCTCAAGGAATGGTAGCGCAAACGCGTATTCGTCGTGCCTCTTCGACGTCGAGGTGCAAGGAAATTTTAATACGTACCCTCTTCGCACGGCGTTTCCGAATCGTGGCGTAAACAACCTCTTTTCCTCTTACATAATTACAGGTCGTTCTATAGGTACGGGTGAAGTTTCATCCGGTACGTTGCAAAAGACGCTTTTTCATTCGTTGTTGATTTATCTCTAACACGCTTCGTTGCTTACCGGCTAGTGGAATTTTTGTTATCGAGTGGGATATTGTCTCTCGGGGCGAGAAACTTATCGACGCGCTTTTTCTCGACGGTCGCGCGATTGTACGCGGTAAAAGGAGACTTTCCGCGGTGGCGTGCCGAGTCAGACGTTGCAATCCGTCCTCATTCTACTTGCTCGTACTCTTGAAAGATCGCGGCAGGTATGGTTGGATCGTGGCAGGTTGGTCGTACCGGGCCAGACACGAAACCGCCGAGATCCCTGCAGCGTCGGACGAATATTTCAACTGGATTTCCAGACGACGAGCGTTAACACGTTCACTGGCAGACTAAAACTCTTGAAAATTTCTACCGTGTTCAAACTTTGTTTACAAACTATTGGAAGCTGCGTAATGAAACATTTAGTTTGGTATTTAGTTCTGTAACTTCGTCGAAATTCAAGTATTTCGTTTGAATTCATTTTCTACGACGCTTAACTTTCAGAATTAATAGTTTTCGTTTTTCAGTGAAAAGCACTGTCACCCACGCATGGGTGACGTGGCGATCAACGTGTTAAGATCGATTCAGAGTATACGACACGGACCGTCACGTTCCGGCAAACGACGCGTACCGGCGCCGACACGACGAAACATTCAAACAACGCGTTTCAATGGAACTATTCACGCTATACCCGTTGACGGAACGTTCAGGTCGGATACGCATGTCGGCCATATTGGATCTTCCATTTGGAATATTGCAATTCTGATATTAGATTCATAATTAGATTCTTACGACAATCCGCAGATTTCAAACAACCTCAGACCTTCGAAATTCTTTACTCTTCGTTAGTTTTACCGCATCTTGAATGCGCATCTCGGATCTGGAATCCGTTACAAAGTGGCCTTACGAAAATGATTCATAGTGTTCAGCATAAATTCTTGAGGCGCGTTTCTTCTAAGATAGATACATCGAAAAGCGTGTTTGAATGATTTGTCGTGTCGATGACGGGCCGTGTCGTTGCCGGAACGTGTCGTACAGTCTGAATCGACCTTTAGACGAAAAAAATGGAACGGTACACGGAAGCACGATTCGCGAACCCTTCGGGAGGAAGCGGACTTTCACCCTGGCGGTTCCGCGGCGGTAGCGTCGACGGCGGAGGCGGATCATCGTTAATTTTAGAGGGCAACAGCGGCCTTCGAGCGTCTCTTTTAACGAGCGCCGATGAGAACGAATTACTCTCGCTGCCTACTCCCAGTAATTATTCCACTTTTCGGTTTTCCGTCTTCCGTCCGCGATCTTCCTACCCGGTATTAAATGCGCGCGGCTTCGTTAGCTCCGGTGCTCCCCATTACCGCGGCAATTCCGCTGAAAATGCTTATTTCTTTAAAAACTTCAGATCCGAGTTCGCTCCTAAATAACGCGGCCGTTACGCTCGGGAGAAATATTCTCCGTTTAACGTCGACGTTCCACTCCTAACCCGCATCGCTCGAATTCGCGAATCCGAGAATCGAGAAGCGAAATAAACAGTAAGAGCAGCGGCATCGTTATTTTCTATAAATAAAAATCGAGGAAGGAGAAGAAGAAAAAGTCTCTCGGTCGTTTTGTTATCGTTCTCTTATCGTTCCATCCTGGTACGAACAGCCCCCGCGACCGTAACGGGAGACGAGCGCGCGATAGTCACGAACCGCTAATCAGTCCAGTTAACTCGTCTTCCGCGATAACCGTTCGCACGATCGACTTCGCGATAATATTCGAGCGACGCTTTCGCATTTCGAGAATCGCGAGCGTTTCGTTTCGCGATATTTCCGAATTCCGTCTTCGATTCGACTCTCTCTTTTTTTTTTTTTTTTTTTTTTTTTTTAACGCTAGAACGAAATTCACGTTCGGACGCGACACGCCAGTGTCGCACGCGCATAGGCGTGCACGCGCGCGATACTCGGCTTCTTACGTAAGAAACGAGATTGACTTAACGAGGTTTCGTTTTTTTAACACCGTTAAATGCTCGAGCTGTCCTTAGCCGCGCGCGCAGGTGAATAATTCTCGAGACGTGTGCCGTGCACGCACACGTGGCGGTACGTGTCCACGATGAATCACGAAATGGACGGAACGGGCGTCGTCGTTAACTCTGACAAATACTGCGCTGGACGACGAAATTACGCTGACTGGAAACGATATGTACACGACGAACGATTCTCGGCGAGCGTTAGAAATTTTACTTTCTCGAATCGGTAGCGCGTTGTGTATCGTCGTGGGGTACGGGACGAGTAGCTTGCGAACTCTTGTCGGTTACGTAACGATAACGTTACGATGTAAACGATAACGCGTCGCTCGATAAACTTGACACGTTCACTCCGGGCGCTGCCGTTTGTGTTTCGCGCCATGGGGCGGCGCGGTCGTACGCGTCGTCCGATAGACGCGCGAGCGTGAGCCACAGGTGGTACACGCCGCCCGATGACACGATTGCCAACTTGGAGGTTTTCTCGACGCAACGATTGCTCCAATCTTTTACGATATCGTTAGACAATTGAGAAAAGTATTTCAACACATTCGTACCGGCGCACCACAGGGCGGCGCGGTCGTACGCGTCATCTGATAAACATTGTAGTGTGAGCCACCGGTGGTACACGCCGTCCTTACGGAACATATTAGTGTGAGCCACCGGTGGTACACGCCGTCCTTACGGAACATATTAGTGTGAGCCACCGGTGGTACACGCCGGCGTGAACGTGTTAGATGCCGTGGTTTCCCCTACCCTTCAGTTCGTATTATTAATTAATATAAATCCGCTGTATACAAAAAGGTGCGCACGGTTACATTCGCGCAGCGGTGTACCTGGATCGTAGTTGTTACGAGTGCGCGCGTACCTTGTAACCGCGAGCGCATGCGATTACATTTACCGATCTCCGATCGTACGTTAATACCACGATTCCAAGTAGGCACTCGCGCGAGGCATAACCACGTGCATCGCGGTGTACGCGTATACGTTCGACTCGCGCGTGCGTGGAAACGGAGGTAGGCGTTAGAACAGTGGTACTCACCATTCGAATTACCTGTTAACTCGAGCGAGCTATTTTCGAGTCGCTGCTCCGCCCGGATATTCCACCGTACGGTGATAACATTTTGTCTGCGCGTTACACGTACGATGGAAATTAAGAGATATTCGCGACCACGACGCCGGCTACCGTCGTATACGCGCGCGAAGCGGTTTTATCCGACGCTCGGTACTATAAAAAGAAGACCTTCGGAATCGTCGAGCATTTCTTACTTGGCGCAGCAAAATTTGACCGTTCAGGGTCACCCGATTACTATTCCCGTCGCGGCGTTTGGTTTCGTTTTCCACGACGAGTCGCTCGTACGAAACGATAGACAACGTTCGCAAAACGTGACTAATAACTTCAGTAAGCGATACTTTGATCCATGAATAAGCGATCTATGAACTTTAAACATCGCGCATAGGTTAACGACGTCGCATTCGCCGCGTAACGATACGATTCCAGCCGCGACGTTTCATCGATCGTAAGTAATTTTTTTTTTATATATATCGCGATCGCGATCGCAACCCGGACCGATAGGAACGATTCGTCACGTATCCGTTCGTCGTTTCATTCGTCACCGATTTTGGAATTCCGTACGACCATTCGAAATTCGCTTTCGTTATTAAACATTCGTTAGAGAAAGATCTCGGTAGCGGAATATTCCCGATTCGTTACACGCTCGAGTACGGCAATGCCATCTAGCGTTTCGGTCGTCCGTCGACCAACGACTCGTACCGAGGTGCGCGTCGGCCAATCTATGTCCGCTCGAAATCGCTGAAATCGGTAAAACCGGATATAGTCGAATGCGCGAACCGTGCCTCCTACGCGACGATACGCTCCATTTCTATATTTCGATATCCGTGGTCCTTGGAAATTGTCTCCAGTAGGAGGATAATCGAGGTTACCGAGCGTGGTTCGGTGAGTACCACTGTTATAGACCGACCATGCGCGCTCTCCCGGCTCCTTCCTCGCCCCGCGAGCTACGTCGCCCACGTATACCCTCCCGCTAGTTGCGTAACGCTGCAGAGTCATGCGATAGGATAGCTCCGTCATTGCGCAGCGCAACGACGAACGCGAACGAACGCGGACGAACGCGACCGAACGAGAACGAACGAGAACTAACGAGAACGTTACGGTTAGGGCAACGAGGAAACGAGAGACGAACGTTCGTACGAATAAAGAGCGACCGAGACGGAGAAACGAACGCTGACGGGAGAGGGATGTATCTCTTCTCCGGGGCAAGAAGAGGTCGAAAGAGACGAAGAGAGTGCAAAAAAGAGGCGGTTCAACCTTGAAAGACGCCGCGAGCGAGTTCCGTGCACGAATACTGGATTCGCGAATCGCCTAGAATCGTTTTTTCCCCATCTTTCTCCCACGTTGACGGCACGCCACTGTTGTTCGCAACGATACCGTTACCGGCAACCGCTTGTCTCGAACACACTATAGCCAACTTGGGGATTTTGCCCCCAGATTTAAGGGGAGAACGCATGAATCGGGGTTTTTCTTAGGGGCTTGAATTTTTTAGGGGGATTTTCGGGGGACAAATTGTTTAGAATAATTTTTTAGGGGTAGTTGTTCCCCTGTTGATATTTGATGTTGATGTTGACATTTTGACTTCATTGACCATCTAGTTTAGGAGATATATGATTAATCGAAATACGAAAATATGTAAACCAGATAGTGAATTACCTCGAGATTTCATAGGACTATTTCTTGGCAATGGCACACACGTAAATATGATTATATATATATTTTTTTAATTTATTTTAAATCTCAATGGAGATTTATAAAAATCGAGTACAACGAGTAAGAAAGAACATAATTAACTCGTTACAATGATTTGTACATTAAACTATTGCTTACTTATGAGTCATCTTAAACTTCTACTCAACGATACCGGACTTAGTTACATTAAATATGATTATACACATAACGACACTTATTTATATTCACCTAAATTTTAAATAAAATATCTTTATTTGTGAAAAACTATAATAAATAAATAAATAAACGAAACATTTTAGGGGCAAACAAAAATTTAAGGGTTTCGAAGCCAAATTTAGGGATTTTTTTTAACTTGCGTCAAGGGCAATCGTTCTTTGCTGGTTGGCAACAGTGCTCGAACAGTCTCCATAAACAACGCGCAGCGCTGTCTTTCGCATCCCGAAAACACGGCTAGACGATCGTCTTTCGATGTACTATTACTCAATAAAATTTCAAGAATTCTTCCATTCTCGACGACTCGAAAAAGTTGTCACGACACATCGAGCACTCGAGCCCTGATTCGGTCGCCGACTCAGGTGCAGTTTCCTCGCGCCGGTAAACAACGACCGTCGATGTGTTCGAAACACAACGTAATTTATCGTCCCAGAGAGTTTTATCTGGTCCGCGTATCGGCGATTAATAGCCAGCTGGGTTAATTTATCGCGGAAAGCTCTCGTATCGGGACGCCACGTGCGTATATCATCGACGCCATGGAAACACATCGCGGGAAGTCCCTTTCAATTTCCGTCCAACGGGGGCGCCAAGAAATTTACCAAAGGGGACCAACTGATAAATTAACGGAAACGAATAAACGACGAGCCGTCGAAATTTTCCGCGTAACAGGGAAATTCGATTGCGACCCTTATGATACACCGTGGATTTCGTCAGGCCCTGGTCCCAGGAACCGTCGCGACGATACCTCGGGAAGGTATATTCGCGGTCGAGGCAACGTTTCCACGTACAGCGTCGGATGAGAAATTCCGAGAAACACGGCGATAGATAAAAATAGATAAAAGCACTGGCCTCTGCTGGCTTTCTGGGAACGGTTTCGTCGATCAGGGTCATAAGTGCACCGGTGCGCCTCGTTATGTCTAAAAGGGGTTTCCTGTAAAGTCGCTCGAAGAAGGAAGCGAAGTTTATTTAACGAGTTACGGAAAATCCGAGCTCGATGTCGGTACTCTCTATACCAGAGACTTCGTACACTTTCTTCTTTACCCTTCGATCGATTCAAATTTCGTTCATAAAGGAACCATACGCGTGTTTAATTTTCGCTAAAGTTTTTCTTTCTCGATCGTCGCGAAGATAAAAATAGCGCGGGAATCGCGGACGACGAGACTTTGCGCAAAAGTTGCGAAACAGCGGGATTCCAAGCGAAAGCAAAAACTAAACGACTGCTTTCCTCGCGAGCAACGCGAATCGAAGCCAGAAATCGATGTCACGGATATCGCGGCTTTTTCTTTTTTTTTTTTTTTTACGCTCGGGCACCGGGCCGACGTATTTTTTCCCTCGCCAAGCACGTTCGACTTATTTCTTAATCCGTCGGTACTTCTCTAACCAGCGGTAAATCGAGGCTATATTTGGACCGGCGCGACTTCGCCGAGCCACGCGAGCTACATTTTTTGAATTGCTCGTTGCCCACTTCGCCGAATAACGTTCCCACATTTTCGTTTCGTTAAAAACACGTTCCCGCGCGAGCGTAGATGGACTAGAAAAGTAAACGCGCATAACAGTTGTCCCGAAATAAGGTTAGCCGGAACGTAAAGGAGGTTAGGTCGAGGAAGTCCGAGAAAATAGAGCAGCGGAACATCCGACGGGAACGCGATGAAGGAAAAAGAAAAAAAAAAAAAGAAAAAAGAATCGCACCGCGCAGATGGAAAGAGCGACAAAGCGGGCCAAAGCGAACCAGTTGACGGAAGGTTGCGAACGGGAACGGAAGGGAGACGAAGAAACGAAACGAAACGCAGCCTCGGAAAAAAGGAGAACGAGAGGGTAAGGAAAGGATGGGAATGGAAAAGAAAGCGTGTGCCGCGAGGAGGGTAGCTGGCTTTGACTTCGTAGTAGGCCTCGATCGATGCTGTTACCATGGTTACGAGGGCAGTACCGCGGTGCTCCACTGCTGATTATTTATGTCAAGGATTCCCCCTGCTTCGAAGCTCGGAACGCGAACTGAAACGCAAACCACCCCGACGCCGACGCCGACGAAGAAGTAGCAGAGATGGCCATTCGAATCCCTCCGTTGCAACTTCTCCAATCATTTTCACGCTCAAACATTCGACTCGAATCGCGCTGCACGCATCGAACCCTCGAAACCGTACTTAACGTCAACTTAACCTTGTTTCGACCTTTGCCTTCCCAACAACTTTCAACTTCGCAGTGGAATAACGAAAACTTCGTTTCCTTGGAACGTGTAATTGCCATAAAGCCGGGATTCGATACAGAACAGAACTGCTACGCTGCTCTGTTCGATTAATAATAAATAGTAGCCTCTTTTTTTAGATATACCATTTCGCGTAGCTATAGCCAAACCGTAAACGCGAGGAACGGCTGGTTATATTCTGTTAGAAAGATTCTATTAGAAATTCTATTAGAAAGAGCGGAAGAATGAAACGGTAAACGTGAATCAACATCCACCGAGTATCGCGTATAGGTTATAAATTTGTTTCGTAGCACGGTTTGACAACCACTGGCCTAGGCCGTGCGGCGAGTACAACGACGATATCAAACCCGAGCAAATCCAGAAATCCTTATTCAGATCAAAATTTTGCCCGTCTCCGAGCCGAGAACCTAACCGAGCAACGTTTCGTGAAATTCCGTTCGTGAGGCAGAACCGAGCTCGCAGCCGGTCACGGGAAACCAATAAAAGTTAATCGCTCGATTTAAGTGGTTTCACGGAACTTTTTTCTTCCGCGGTAGCGGCACTCGAACGTGACTGGAACCAAGGAGTTTCGTATCTCCCTCGTTTTTTTTTTTTTTTTTTCGAAGCAACGAGGAACGTTTTTCGAAAAATTTGTCCGACACTGCGAACGCGTATGCCTCTTTATTCCTCGATCATTTTTTCACGCATTTGGTGAATTTTAAAACTACTTTACTTTAAGCGACACGGCACGATCGATCGAGCCGGTGATTCCACTCGGAAAAAACCTGGTGATATTGTTGCAAAACTTTCCCAGTATGGATTAGTGTGGAACAGTGGTGCACAACCATTTTCGTTACAAGACCGAATAAAAGAACGACGTCGTACAGCTAATATTTCGAGAATATTCAAAGGATGACGTTGAAGAACCTAACCTAACCTAATCTCGATCGTTACCAGGTCGTACTACATAAAATAACAAAAATCATCGTAGGCATTTCGCGGTACGCGTTTAACTGTATCTTGCAAAGTAGGTTACGTTTACCGGTCAAAGTTCAGAGGAAATTCATTCGTGCCGAATGCGAAAGAAACTATGAAAAGTTGACGATCCCTATAGGGTGTAACAAGATCGATGAAAAATTGTAAGAGTTGAAATATTTCGGAATGCAACGTTAGCTACGGAGAGTTAAAAGTTGGAAGGTGAATTAGAAGTTGAGTTGACATTTAAACGATAACCATCGCTAGTGAAAAGTAACGACGGAAGATGGAGCACCGATAGTTTTAACCTTCGACCATATATACTTATAAACGTGACTTCAGATAAATGCTTTGAAGCAAAGATAAAATCATCTATGTGACGTCACTGGAGGATAAAGTAACGATGGAACTTTGTCGTTGAGTCTGTAGTGTATATATTTTGCTTTATTAATTGATAATTTTAACTCTTATAATTTCAAATAATGCTTATCGTAACGTATTTTGGAAATTGTAATTTTGAAATATTTAATTTAGGGACCGGATATAACAGAACCCGGAGTGAAGCCATGTCCGCCATATTACGTTGCTCTTGCGAATTCGTGACACTGTTAGACATGCGTATAGAGTCTGTAGTCTATGGCTAAACGCGCCATAGTGCTGTCGGAAAGTTCGGGAAAAACTCGAGCAAAACTCAGCCCAAATAATCGAGCCGAGCCGAGTGCTTTTTCCAAGCCGTTTCCAAAGCAACCAGCTTGGAACTTTAAAATACCGAAAAATGTGACGCCATTTCTCGGCGAACCGTCCAAGTTTGTCGTGAAATAGTTTCCACTTCGCACCGCTAGATCGCGTCTCATCCATCACGAAATTCCAACTTGGCTTCTCGACGATCCGCGAAGGGTTATCGATTTATGTGGCAGTTACAAACGCGATAAACTGCAAGTATATTTTGTTTCATTTGAATTTAAATTGAAAAAAAAAATATCGATACTTGGTCTTAATGCGGACATCAAATGGACAAATTAATGGGTAAATTATTTATTTTTGACCGAATAAGAATAGAAAATAACAATGATAACGCCAAAAATATTCATATTTTTCCGCAAATTACATGAAAGTCAATGATTGAGTTGTTAGCTTCGTTCGAAGCTGCTTCAAAAATTAAATTAATATAGATCTATAGAGACGATTTTAATTTTATGTTTCATTCTATTTAAAGATAGAGAATCGATAATTTTTGTTTAATACTAGCCTTACATCGGTATCTGCGACGTAAATTGTGCGTAATGGGACAGTTGCTCGTTATCGAGACCGTGCAACGTTGATAATACACATAGTGGGCGGATGAGGTCATGCATACAGCAAACAGGACGTTACGTTATTTTTTTCTATTTGTCTAAAATTCGCCGAATTCCGAAACAGTATCGACAATAAATTAAAAATATATTTCGTTCTCTCGTCGTGTAAGCAGCATAGTATAAAATAAGAAGAGGAAGTCGCGTGAAAAATGTAGGAAGTTGAAGCAAAAGTCCGATTATTTACCTGTATATTTCTATGAGAACTCGGTGTTATATCAAAGTTCGAGCAATGGTTTCACAAACAGAAATTAAACGTATACCGCATATTTATCGAGGCATTCTTGCAACACAACGTTCACATTCTTTCAAATTATGTTCGTAATTTTTTTTTATTCTATAGACGTACATTAGAAGTTTTGCTACAGTCAACGTCTTTCGCTACCTCACACATTTTTCGATCTTAATTTATGCAATTCACTATCAAACTAAAGTAATAACTAACGATTACCTCCTTTTTTTTTTTTTTAAATATAATATTTACAACGTGTATCATCAGTCGATCATATATATATATATATAATACAAACTTGCACTTTTCGCTGTCAGCGGTTGCTAGTGATAACATTCTGATGCGTATAATCTATACTCAGACTTACTTATTCTTCGTTATACCTTCTTTTACGAGCGAATCGTATTCGAAGCAAACGACAAATATTGCAGCGTGCTACGATCTCACTACAAAGAACAACCGGAAAAGAAAGCATCTTTGTAGCTATTCGAGATCGTCGACGAGTCACGCGTCAAAAATCTCTCGAAAGTAGAGATACTAGGGACAGTAAGTGAAATAAACCATGTCACTGTAAGTATGCTTGTGCACCTGTTTCAAAAAATTACATCCCTACCCCTTTATTCGTCCGACAGTTAATCGTCTAAAAATAAAGATAAACAATTGTCTTGTACGAGATAATTGTTACGCGAAAATTGTAATGTATAAATAACAGGGTCGAAGATAAGATAATGAAACACAAGAGGCGAGCATATTTCTCGTGACTCGTATGGTGCGACAATCCACAATGTTTGTTTTTTAAACGTCACATGGTTAGTCAAACATTCGTGTATCAAAGGTTTCACGAGAAACGTTCACAATGGGTGCGTATCGCATAGCATAGCATCGGGCAGCATGTGATTGATATTCATGGTAAATGGTCGGGGTTGATGACTCCGAAGCTTAGTTTGGACATGTTTGCTCTACGTATTCTCTAAACTCTGGGATTTATCGTACAAAACAAAGTACGGAGAATTACGGGAAAATCGAATTTTCTTGAAACATCGCTTATCATCTGTTTTGTAAATGCTAAATTTCCAGGACAACAGACGTTATGGAATTAAAGCTGCATATAAATAAAAACAAATTGCGGAGATCGTTCTTATGACGCGGCTGTTATCGCCATCTTCTCTCTTTCGTTCTTCTCTACTGCCGCCACGTGATCGGGCTTTTCACCTCGCGCGTAACGCTCCCACATCTTTCTGTATAACATTTCCATACCCAACGCGTATAGTTTGCAACTGAACAAAGGACTCTCGGATCGTGCCTTCCATACCTTTGCTCTTATCGCTTTCAAGCTGAAAAAAGAATAATATATATAATAATTTATATTTCGTGTCGCTCTTATCAGGATAGGTCAAACTACAGTTTACTTACTATTCTCTGTCGGTGCCTAAACGAACAGCGATATCTTGGTATTCTTGCCGTGTCCGTGCAACCAGCTCCGGGCATCCTAAAGTATTCAATTGACTAGCAGCAACGCGAGACGCTAACGTTTCCCCTGGCAGGGTGACCACTGGAGTTCCAGTCCATAGAACGTCCATACTAGTAGTATGACCATTACAAAGCGGTGTATCTAGGCACACGTCGGCTAGTTGTCCTCGTCTGACGTGTTCCTCCTTAGCGGCAACGTTGCTGAACAAAATTCTACCGGGCGACAAACCCAACTGTTGCGCCGTTGCTTGTAAATTTGGCTCTCCGACCGCCGGAAATCGCAGCAACCACAACACCGAATTTGGCACATGTTTTAGAATCTAAAATTTCAAATGATAATAGATGTAGAAGCACAGATGTTCAGACAGTTCGACAGATGTTGGACAACGTGAAACTCGAATATAAGAAATACAGAGTAAACTTACGTGTGCCCACATATGAAGCGTGAGCGGATCAATCTTATACAACTGATTGAAATTGCAATAAACGACCGCGTCCTCTGGCAAACCGTACTGTTGTCTCGTTGTGATCACAATATTCTGAGGTACCTCTTCACCTGTAGCTGTTTTGTTGTTCACTTGCGTGGTAGCCATGCCGTTTTGAACTACGACACCGTTCACGGACATTTGGCATTGTCCGGAAGCGATCATTGTCTCGATAGGAGTAGTTGTTGGCAGTTCAGCGACTTTCAACGAGATCTCTACCGGCTTGTTTTTGGCATCGGGTACGATCACCTCGCGGATTTCTTTGATCAATGTGTTCTCGATCATCGGAGAAAGATCAGTCGCGTTTATAACGGCAACGTTGTCGGCCACTTTACCCTTCATGTTCAATTTGTCCGTTAAAATGAGGCGTTCTTTTAGATGGGGGAACATTTGTCTGTAAAAGATTGAATATTTGATATAATACTCGAATAATTTTTACGGTACGTATTGTAACATATTTGACGGGAACTTACTTATGATCTCCTATGAAGTACGTGTGCGGCATGTAAGCGAGCTTTTCGCTGTACTGACTAGCAAGTTCCAATGGCGAGGTAACTTCGTCTGTAATTAAATAATCCATGAAGCTCGCCCCCGATGTTCCCGGATATCCAAGCCACATGACTTGAATCGGCGCCGGTCGCAGAGCAAATATTTCGTTTCTAGCGCCTTTCGTGTAGCCGTTCATGTTGACTAAAATATGTATCCCGTCGGAATTAATACGATCCGCGGCTTTCCCGTTGCACGGAATTTGTGATAGATCGACGAAGTGCTCGGCTTCTCTCGCGATTTTCGCCCGGAAGGTCGTCCCATCGTCGGAGCTAAGAGCGTAACAGTAAATTTCAACGCTTTGTCGATCGTGAAGTCCCGGAATCGACTGCATGAGATGGCTGGTGGGATGATTTCCAAAATCTGACGAAACGTAACCGATTCTCAAGCGGGCACCGACTTCGCGTGGATACTTGTACGGTTGCTTGTGCAAAACGTGAATCTTCTCGATGCAGAGATTCGCGTGTCTAGCTGCGATAGCTTTTCTGAACTCGTGAGACAGCGGATAGAGCATGGAATGATGCGGATGCACGCTCGGTAATCTGTTCTTGTCGAGCTGTTCCGCGACGATCGAGACCAGTTTCTTCATTCTTGCTTCGTAGTCGGTCCAGTCGCACACAATCTGCAGGCAGTGCGCCAAATTGCAATACGCGTCTGGAAAGTCGGGCTTCAATTTCAGAGCGGTTCTGTACGATTGAATCGCTTCGGGAATGTTCCCGGAATCCTTGTGGATCGAGGCTAAATTGGAATGAGCATCGGCAAAAGCGGGATTAATTTGAATAGCTCTCGTGTAACATTGAAGAGCCCCTTGTATGTCTTGCATTTCTTTCAGGGTATTACCCATATTCGAGTAAGCGTCCGCGAAAGTCGGCTGAATACGAATAGCCTCTTTATAATGCATCAGAGCTTCGTTTAGTTTTCCTTGCTGTTGCAATACAGAAGCAAGATTGCTATGAGCTGCCGCGAACTCGGGGAATACTTCAAGCGCTTTCAAATATAGTCGTGTTGCTTCTTCTATGTACCCTTGTTCCCTTTTTATGTTGGCCTGCAACGAAAACAAATACGTAACGAAAAATCTTCTCAAGCGTTATCGATACCGCGCGTGAAGATTTCTATACAAGTACCAGATTATTAAGGGAATCGGCGTGCGATGGGCAGAGGCGAAGAGCGGTATTGTAACAATCCTCGGCCTCCGCCACTTGGCCCTTTTCCTTGAGCGCGTTCGCCAAATTGCAATAAGCATCTGGGAAATTCGGTTGCAGCTCAATGGCGCGACGATACGTGTCGATGGCCAAGTCGATGAGCCTACAAAAATCTTAAATATACTTTCTGTTTCGCTGTTTAATGAATTCCCAGCGCAAATCTATAATTACCCTTGTTCGTAATAGACGCACGCCAAATTTCCATGAACGACTGCATTGTTGGGACTGAGATTCAAAGCACGCAGATAGGCAGCTACAGCTCTATTAGAAAACACAAAATTCACGCGTTGTTAATTCATGTAATAACAGTGGAAAAGCATCGATATTATTTTCCGTAGAACCGATCGAAAGAAAAGGAGCAAATTGTCAGTTACTTTGAAAATAGTAACACTCGTTCGCGACATCACAACCGAGGCACAAATCGAACACGTGCGACACGTTTTCGTATCTCGCAACGGGTCGCGAAGACGAGACGCCGCCGGCGAGTGTACGAAAGAAACCAGCGTCGAAGAATTAACCTTTTCACGTTATGCTTAAACCAAGAGATGCAGCATCCAGGAGTCGAGGATCGCGCGAGAGCCCGCTGCAATTGTACGCGTAACGAGGGTGCGATCGTAGTCGAGGGCGAGATCACCGTGTACACGACAACACACTGGCAGTCCATTCCTCCCCCATTTCGGTATCTCGTTTGATTAATCAATCGGTTCTTTTGTATATACGGGAAAAATCAATTCTCCAAGGGACTCGAGGATAAAGAGAGGATACGAAACTACCGCGATAGCTTTCGGTCGTGAAACTCGTAGCCGCGAGCTGCGTTTTTGACAACATCCAGTCTCGTTAAGGACTGTACACCCACCCGTGAGAACCAAAGGGTTCTCTTCTCTCGTGGGGGCGGAGCGAGTCTTGGAATCGATAGTTGTCGAGTTTCACCCGCTGTTGTGCGTAACGTCGAAGGAGATGGCTCTGGACCGCGGATACGCGTAAATAACGGATCTGGGACACGTTATACGAAAGCAATTTATACTCTTGCAAGGCTATTCATACAAGACCACGGTCGAAGACGAATGGCTCGATACGTGCGAGTGTTCCCTGAATCGCAACTTTAGATTATTCTTCTTAACCCTTTGCACTCGAGGCCTTTTCTTTCTGGTATCTACCAGCAACTCGAGATGTTTCTTAGCATTCTATTCCTATGAATTCTAAGCTATCTAGATTTGAGAATAAACTCACGTCTAGGTATTATAAATTTGCTTGCGTGAAACCTAATGGTGACTGAGAGTCACCTCTCGCGTGAAAACGGTTAATACTTATACTTCTCCAAGAATTTAGTACAGCTCGAAAGTTGAACGGCGCGAACGCAACTTTCGGATTCGTACAACGAATTACAAAAATGTACGTGCCTCGCGAAAGAAGGTTGTTCGTGGACATCGCTCTGGAGAGAAACGAAGGACGATGAACTTGAAAGAACGTTATATGAATATCGATTCGGTGTTTACATACCGGCTCATGCGCTTTGCTCGCGGTTTCTTAGCACGCGTGTTCGAAAGGGGAACGCGCGAAACTTTACGACCCTCGACGGTTTCTTTCATCGTGCCGCGAATTAAGTACTCCACGGTCGAATCGATATTACAAAAGATCGGTTATTTACAAAATAAACGCGAACGCTCATCGTACATCTATAGTCAATTGTATGACTTTCTACTACCGTTAACGTCACTGGATGACATTAAAGGAATAACTATAAAGCCACTTTCCTCTAGCACAGACTTTAAAATCGACGTCAACAGGAAGTATAAACGACGATCGATCAAACTGTGCATATCCGACTCGGGTACTGGACACAGGATACATCCTAATTCGTGACAGGATTAAAAAGGAGTAGTTAGTGAAAAGGAGTAACAAGTGAATTGGAAAACGTAGAAAAGAACGCGGATAACTGCGTTTCCTTACCTATCGAATATCCTAGCCTCTTTGAGGACGTTGCCAAGGTTGATGTACGCGTCCAGAAAGTTTGGATCCAGCGCCACCGCCTTTTCAAAATGATGAATCGCCAGCCATATTTCTCCCTGGGCGTTGAACACGCAGCCGAGATTGCTCCAGGCAACGGCGAAGTCCGGACGCGTTTCGATCGCCTTTAGATAGCAAGCCTAGAGACAAACGGAGTATTAGAGGTAATGCTCGCGTACTGTCAGAGACGACGCGCCGCGCGTATTGCCCAACCTCTCCTCGCCGCGCCGCAGCTTTCACGCATTCACCATCCTCGAGATACCTCAGAAAACATTTACTTTCATCACCTTCGTCCTCTCCGTCGCCCTTTTCCTCTGTCCTATCCTCCTTTCCTGTGCGTACGCATTTTCGTTTCTCGAGTCGATCGATCCGTCACAACGCGAATCCAGATTTCATTCCGTCGTTCTCATCGACTGGTTTCTACCGTGAGCTTTTATCGGATCGTATCCGAACTGGATCGGCAAACGTAACTAAAATTCTTTACAAATTCATTCGCTGAAAGTGACTCGCGTCGAACGACAAAAACTCGCGATAGAAACACCGAACGAATCCCATGTTCATCGCATATAGTATCTAGCTGGATCTCTAAAAATCAAAAACCAATTTCACGACGTCGTTGCTCGAATCGTACGGTTATTCGAAACGAAGAACGCGATCGCAAGCCCAAGAAACGTTCGACGAGAATCGAGCATCGTTAGTAAATAGTTGAAGTATCGATCCATCGATAGCGAAATCAGAGTACTCGAGTAGACTATGAAAGGTCGTTTAGACATGCGTTATCGTCGCAGCAGCGATACGGTTGGAGCGTTCAGAGAAAAACGGAGAACGGAAACGGGTACAGAGAGAACGAAGCTCATTCTGCGAATCGTGTAACGTGTAGAGGGACGAGGAGCTGGTGCGAGGTCGGGAAAATAGGGTTACGTGGAGCGCGCTAAGGAGCGTCGTCGTGTTAACGTGGCCGATACGGGTGTCCGGTATCGCGTATCCGTCGATTCCCCGAAATGCGTCCGGTGGACTCGACGGCACGCGCGGTACGCCAGTTTCGCCATTGTCGTCGTCACCGGCCAACTCGCCTGCGAAGATGTCTCCCCTCGTCGAAAAACACGCCCGTTTCAAATTCGAGCCCCGCGACGATCATCCAACGTCCCCTCTACCTCGTATACGAAGTCCGTATCGATTTCAAAACCGATCGTTCCCTGTCGCGTTCGAACGTTGAGAACGTTTAAAATTCTCGACTTCTTCACGCGTGACGACTCTCCTAAAGGTCGAAGCGGGGATGTGCATCGCGCGTGCCGAGAGGCGGGCTACATCATATAAAGTAGAGTAATCCGTACCTAAACGATAAGTAAAAGGGCATTTACAGTCGGCCGGTCTCTATGCGGGAAAAGGCGAGCAAAGGGCGGACGAGTCGAAGCAAAGTACTGGGGAAAAAGACAGAAGCAAAGTTGGACCGTGTCTCGAACAACCAGGACCCGTTTCACTGGGCGAAGCGACTAAATACGGATTCGTAACGATAGCAAGAATGAAATTCGAAGAAAGCTTTCGCGGAATGAACCGAAGAGATCCAACTTTGAAATCTGGCGGTGGAGAAGGGGAAGTCTGTATAGATGGATTGTTCAGAGACCGGCCTTGGGAATTACTTTACCTGCAGTGTACCCTTCGGTAGGTTGACGGTAGGTACGGCTCGCAAGCTCTCATAATAAACTTAGACCGAGAGACAGTGTGTTACTGAATAACCAGATTCAGATTCACCCCTTTGACGAAGGAACCCATGGTAACCGAGACCAATCACATTGCTCCGACTTCCCCTCCTAGAGTTGATCATCCCATCCACAACAATAAGACAGCTGCGTTAATGTCTCTTCACTGATACTCTTCGCCTCAACTTTTGTCTTTTTTTTTTTTTAAATTTTCATTTCTTTTCAAAGTACGTGTATATATAGAGGTAGCACGCCTAGTCGTGCGTGCCGGTTGAGGGGCACGCTTCGCTGAGCCCGTCAGCCACCATTAAACCGCCTCGAGACGTCCGGTTATCATCGACTGTACGTTCGAACGAAAATTCCCGATAACTAGAATACGATGCAAGACGAGCGTTAGAAATTCTTTGATTATTGACCCTGGAACGCTACCAATGTGTGTGTTTTTTTCTTTTCTTTTTTTTTTTTTTATTTTTAAATTTGAAACTCTTTCTTTTCATGGTCCAAGCTTGTACTATTTCGAGATCGTACGCGTTGCTGGTGGCGAAACGTACTGAGCGAAAATCGAGCGAGCAGACTAGAAAGCAATCAAGACTGGCAGGAAATTCAGCGGAAGGCCTTTCTCGTTGCTGCGTTGTGATTCACCGACAAGCTTGTCCCTGCAAAGAGTACCGCCGCGACACGCGGGAGGACAGAGACCGACGCGAAAATAATTTCTTAAACGACGAGCATAGAAGCATTTCGAGATCATTCGTACTGTCTGCAGTCGCTTGCTTGTCGTTCATCGCCGCGCCGCGCCGCTGTGAAAGAAGCAGACCACTCGACATTGCCTCGCTCAAGTATACAAACTACAATCAACGAATCAACTATATAATTAACCGACGAAACTCTTAGGAGTGGAACAAATCCTGTGAGTTTCCGACCGAAAAGAAAGCACACTTCCATCGACAATTGCGCGATGGAAGAGCAGTTATCGACGCGTTTCTCGTTCAAATCGAATCCCGCGATAAGAAATTCGTCGAGTGATCTCGCGCCGTTAATCATGATCGTACACACAAATTTGATTACTCTCAAAAGTTGGAAAGAAAAGGTGTCGCATTTGTCCATGTATACGTAACGGATCTGTATACCTAAAGTTAAATACACATTCAGAATGAGCTGGATAAAATGAGGATGACCTTAACTGCTAGAGTCGCGCGCTGCGGATCCTATTGTAGCTTACTGCGTGTTTTGAAGAAAAAAAAAAAGAGAAAAAAAAAGAAGAAGTACAAAAACGCAAAAGTAAAACACTGTTCGCGCAACAACGCTTCGAAAAGGAAAAAGAAAAGACCGTACTTGCTGTAATAGGATCAGCAATTGCGGTTAAAAATTTGCGATGACACCGAGAGAGACGAAGAAAATCTGTTCCTGCGACGGTGTTATTGCAAAACGCGCGATGCCAGAAGGGGTTGCTTTAAAATGTTTTCGGCACTGGACCGAAAACGCTCGTGGCGCCGCGTTTGATGCCGAGTAACCTCGTTGATCCTTGGACAAAAGGACGGACGAGAGAACATCAATCGCGGCTATTTGATGGATTAGGTGGGAAGGAACGCGCGCGATGTACGATCCGCTATAGAAATTTCAATCTTATTTCGTGCCGATGTTCACGAGGACCACGCGCATTTAATTTCGATAGCGGGGCCATCGCACGCCGCGCATACGTTTTCCACAATGAGAAAAGGCTTTCCGCTCGAATGAAACGGATACCCAGTTACTTCCTAGCCATTCCAAACAACTGCTGACTAGTGCTCGTGCACAATCTATAAGATGCATTCGTACCTTATCAAAGGACTAATCGACGAGACTTGTCGGCAAGCGGCCAACAATATCCTAAAGTTTGATTACGGTACCAATGCATACGAATATGTGCATCACACGTCAGATTACTTTACAACAACGATCCCAATCGGCGGAAAAACCTACCTTTGCTTCGTCAAGTCTTGCTAATGCTTTCAAAAGATTACCAAGATCGCTTCTCACGCAGTAGAGATCCTATAACACGCAAAACCGTACGTTGTGAAAATATTCCAAGAACGAGTTTGGTCAACCATAGTAAAGCTGCTGGAAAATTGACGAATATAGTTTGTTTCGAATCATAAAAAAATATATGAAAGTATTTCTTTAACTTGGCTCGGATCATATCTTTAATGGATAAGAAATTATACAGAAAATCGTTAAAAAAAAAAATCATGGACGTCAACTATATTCGATACATTTTTTTGAGCTGGTTGTAAATTAACTATCTGAGAATTTATTTAAACAATGATTTGTTCCTCACAGGGTTATATTGCAAAGCGGTCACGTATGCTTGAACTGCTTGTTCCATATCTCCTGCAGCCACTAACGCAGCTGCCAGATTGATGTACCCATCGATGAAATCTGGTTTCAACCTGACGGCGTGTCTGTAATTTTCTAAAGCTTCCTGTAGCTGACCGCGCTCCTTGAAAACATTTCCAAGGTTGCTGTAAGCTTCTGCCAGCAAGGGGTTTTGCTTTATCGCTAAGCTACTGTAATGAGCAGACCTGAAATGTACCGACAGAAATTTGTGAATGTTAAGAGCAAGTAGAAACAGAGAAAAAATATTTTTGCTCTCAAAGCTTACTTACTTATCTAGCCTCCTGCATTGAAAATGAATCGAAGACAACAACAAAAGAACCCCTGTGTTGTTGGTTTCCTGTCGCCAGAGCTGCATACAATGTCGCTCCGCATTTTCATAGTCTCCTGCTTGATACTCCCTGTGAGCCAGTTCCAGTAGCCCTGAAACGAGATAAATTCGAACGTGATATTTTCTCATAACTTACACGTTACACGTAAGGAAGAAAAGTTACGAGGCGCCTATCGAGTTTGGAATTGAAGCGGAAGCACGTGCATTTTTCGAGTCGTCGCCATATGGCTACTCTCGTTTACGTTACTGAGTAACGGTTACGCGTTTACGCTACTCGTTTACGTCTATACGAATATTTCTGTAATCTGCACGTGTTTTCTGTTCAGAATTTCTATGGCGCATGCATAACGTTTACGTGTCCAAAGGAACGCCCTAGGGTCACAGGAAGCCTGAAATTCGTGAAACGTTAAAAAAAGACGCAGACGAGGCGCGAGCATAAAAATGGCTGCTTCCGTTGTGTACTCGAGCAAACGACGTAGGCATGGAATTTTTACGCTTCGCACGAAAATGTACCGAAAGTATTCTTCAAAGTACGGAAGCAATATTCGTCTATAGAAATATCTTAGGAAATATCCTAGTCTTCGCTGTGTTTCCTGTAGATTACGAATCGCTACCCTGATCCCCACGTGAAAATTTACTTAAACACGATGCGTGCATTTATTTTGACCAATATGTATATCGATTTTCGTTCGTAACTCGACCGATAGCAAAAGTTCAGTAACACGGGGAAGAAATAGCGTCAGAGGGAAAGAATACGAACAGTAGGAGTCGACAGCGACGTTAATGGTTTGATTGTCTGCGATCGCGATAAGCTCCTTGCCCTGAGTGTCCTGTGTAACAACCAGGAGATTTTGCCCGTTCGGCCACTCGACGGTTCCATTATAAATGTCGTCCGTGCCGTTGACCACGCTTCCAATTATTCCGTTGGTGCTTTTCAGGACGGACTCCTTTTTCTTCTCGATCAGTCTCAGACTCATTTTTCTCGTTTCGTTGCTCTGATCTTTTCACCACCGCACACATTCAGACGCACACGCCGTTTTTCAGCTCGATCAATTTCGAGACTCCTCGCCGGACGAAAATTGATGCCTCGAATGTTTCCTGTGATAACGTCTTCTGACCGACTCGCGATATGGTTTTATTTACTTCTCCGTATCAACTCGCGTAGCGCTCGTTGTTAGGATTTACGTTCCCTGATCACCAGCGCATTACAGTTCAACGCGACACTTAATAATTCCTCAATTCTGTAGACACTGCATCCGCGGTGTTCCTATAGAAGAGATCGTTCCGGCCAGGTTATCCCCGCCAGATCGAGGAGCGAGCCGATTGGTCGGCTCGGCCACTATGGCGGACTCCTGCGTCGTTGTGGCAAGCCGTAAAGGGGGAGAGGGGAAGCAAGGGAAGACACTCGGTTCAAGAGCGTCAACATCGAATTCGGTGCCTAATCATTTTTTCTTTTGTCCTTTGTCAACTCGACTGTACGAACATTTGCCCATCGGATATCGTCGTCGAAATCAGAATGGAATCCTAAGATATCGTTTACCACGCACGATTGAACCAGTAACCTATCCTCGATTCGGTACGAATTTTTCTGACTAAATTGGACATTTGTGCACCCTTACTTCACTGCTTTTCAGTTTCGATAACAATTTGCGTATTCAGCGGTCTCGAAAACAAAGAACATCCGTCGAGTTATTTTTAGCAAACAAAACACACAAAATCAACTACGTACGTCGGGAACGTGTTAACAGATTATTGTTGTATCAGCAATACTGATAATATTTTGTTTGTATGGAATACGATCAGACGGTTCGGAATGTTTAGGAGAATTTCGAGTTTCGAGATGTCCAGAAAATTGGTGCGCTCTTTATTTAACTTTGATTTGTCGATAACCTTAGCGAAAATAATTTCTTGGTGTAAACACGTGTAACACTAAATATAAATACAAAAAAAATTGGCGACTCTAGGGGGGCACGTATATCTTGTACTACGCGACTGGGACATGTAAAGAACCCATATCAGTAGTTCTCATTCGCTATTAGGAAAATCTTATTATTCCAACTTTCACGAATACGGCTTTCGTTACTCTTTTTATGTATAAATTCTGTGTGTCGATAAAGAAAAGAATTACTCAATTATAATTTTGATCTCGGTAGCAAAACATGCAACATTTATCAATGAATTGCAAAAGTACAGTAGGTGTAGAAAGTATTCGTATACCGGTCAATTTCCAAAAAAAAAATATGTAAAATTGTAATTTATTAATTTATTTTTTATTAACAGTACAAGGAACAATTAACAGTAGAGTTGGTAACATAAGCGCATCAGTTTAATGCTTCGTGGGAATTAGAAAACACTAAATTTTCAGTAAAAAAGATTTAAAAAATACTGATAGTTAATTTAATGCCTAGAAGAGTTGCAGTGGAAAATGTGATGGAAGACCGCTGAAAATAAGTAAAAATTTTCACTCGTGAAATACATTGCAACGGGTAAAATCGACGAACATTGCAAAGAACCACTGGTATATGTATACGAAGGGACTCTTGTCCCCACTCTGCCGCTCGAAAAGCAGATGGAATAGGTACCCAATGGAATATTCCATCGTCACTTCGATGAAGCGAGGACAGGGGGATTGCGGAGCGAGGGGAAAGGAAATATTTAAGGGAGAATAGACCCGAATGGGGGAGAAAACTAAAAGCTAACAACGGTAAAATAATAATGCTACGATTCGTACAGAGATGAAAATAAAATCAACGGACATTTGCAAAGTTCGAGCAATCTTTCGTTAAAAAATTGAAGCACATTTTCTTTAAACTCCGTTTACTCGTCTACACACCTTTAATATAACGAATTTCACGTATTCGTACGATCGAATAAAGCATATCGCTCGCGTAGTTTGATATGGATATATCGCTTATATTGCAGTACTTAAGATATTGACATTTTTCACGTGTACGTAATCCACGTGAATGATACCTTTCGTTTGTGACACCTTATTAAGTTAGTACGAAGTGACAAATCAATAAAGTAAAAGCAACATTGTTGTCCACTAACAAGAAAGTTTCTAATAAATGTTACACATTAACCATGGTCTTGATCGAACGACTATAATTAAACGAAACTCGGATACGAGTTGGCGACGTAAATGTACATTGGAAAAATTACACAACTCCGTGCTTTTGATCGTCCGTATTAATCGGTCATGGAAACTTGTGCAATGTGTATTTTTAGCAACGCAAGTCGCATGATTACAAAGGGAATGCCTGCGGATTTGATGTCCATTTCATCGAGTTTCGCGAACGAAAGATTGAACGTTCCAACGAAACGATACGTAGGTAGTCGTGGTTATTCTACTACGTACCAACTGTCGAAAGCTGTTGTATCTCGTTCATCTTGAGAATGACACTGGTGCCCGCAATTTGTTGATGGTTCTGCTGCTGCTGCTGTTGCTGCGGCTGCTGCTGTGCTTGCATGATCACGGCCACCATAAAAATTTGACACGCGAACAAGTGCGGCGCAAGAAAAATGTTGCGAGTTGCTCGCGCGAACGATCTAGCCGAAGCAGAGTACCGCGATCGAGAAAACCGCGACGAGTCGAATCCGAATATGATTCTGTCCTTCCTCGAGAACAGAAACAAAAACACAGGTACGCAGGGGAATTACGTCCGCATGCACTAGCGCGATGTTTCAGCGTCCGCCATCATGGATTTTCGAGTACTAGTCAAACCACCCAGACTGCAGTATATAATATGCAAATTACGTAAAAACGTAATTGCTAGTTACTGAATATTCCGATGTTCGAAATTACGTGACGAAAGACGGCGAGTAACCGATTGGTTGGTCTTTTGCGAACGACGGTCTGTCAACGATACGAAAACCGTAACATAACGTGGACCATGGACGCGTAACATGGACCGACGCGAAAAACCAATCGATGAACGTATTCCGAGTTGAAGATTTGTGCGGTTCCTTGCGCGGGAAATACGTCACGTTGATGAATCCTAATAGATGTATCTTACACGCCTTACTATGTTATATCGTGAATAATTAGCATTTCATAGGGGTTTTCGTTTACCTAAGAAATCATGCATTTACGAAAATAATACGAATAATAAACAGTAAGATAATATTGTTATTAGAGGATTACCACTGGAGTTCATACGCGAGCGCCGCGATGGTGACAGATCAAGAACGACGCCCACGGACATAGGAATATAGGAACCGAGGAATGACCGGGAATGGACGTGGTGCGCTATGAAGTCAAGGGGGGAGGTCCCTCGGCCATCTTACGTTGCCAATTTGCAGCGGGTAGTTTAAATAGGACTATAATTGAATACTATTCCTTTCATTTCCTGATACATTTCCCTTTAACTTCCCTTCATTTCTGTGAGGTTTCCCTTTAATTTCGCTTCTTTTCCTCACCAATTTCCCATTAACTTCCCATCATTTCCTCGTACATTTCCTTTTAATTTCCCTTAATTTCTGTGATATTCCCCTATACTTTCCCTTCATTTCCCTACACAGTTCCCTTTAACTCCCCCCCATTTCCTGGTATATTTCCCCTTAAATTCCCTTTAATTTCTCTCCATTTCCTTACAAATTTTCCTTTAATATTAATTTTCCTTTCCCTTTCCAGTTCCTGCCAAATTTTCCTTTAATATTAATTTTCCTTTCCCTTTCCAGTTCCTGCCACATTTTCCTTTGAATTTCCCATGAATTCCTTGTGCCACCTCCTTGCATACCATGTTCTCCTAACACCAAAATGTAAAATCGGGAAGAAGTCCGATACGTACCGAAAAATGTGCCCCTTGAACTAGGCAACCTATACTTACAGATATGTCGGACCGGTTGCCTGCTCGTAAGCAAGAACGTGTCACTTCTTCGCATATCATGTTCTCCTGTTACCAGAAGTAAAAATTCAACATGTCCCGTCATAATTTTGAGCAGAGCCATTTGCAACATTGTTGAACTTGCAACATTGTTGGATTCCCGCTGCGAGCGATTTGCAACTTTGTTGGATTTTTGCATAGAGCGATTTGCAACATTGTTGAATTTGCAACATTGTTGGATTGCCGCCGGGATCGATTTGCAACATTGTTGAATTTGCAACATTGTTGGATTGCCGCCGGGATCGATTTTCAGCATTGTTGAATTTGCAACATTGTTGGATTTTTGCACGGAGCGATTTGCAACATTGTTGAATTTGCAACATTGTTGGATTTTTGCACGGAGCGATTTGCAACATTGTTGAATTTGCAACATTGTTGGATTTTTACATGGAGCGATTTGCAACATTGTTGAATTCGCAACTTTGTTGGATTTTTGCACGGAGCGATTTGCAACATTGTTGAACTGGCAACTTTGTTGGATTTTTGCGTGAAGCGATTTGCAACATGGTTGAACTTGTACCTTTGTTGGAATTTTACGCGGAGCGATTTGCAACATTGTTGAAGTTTTGAGCGGAGCCGTTGCAACATTGTTAAACCAGGAAATGTCACCATGTCAAATGTTACCAAAGATTCCTTGTGCCACCTCTTCGCATATCATGTTAGGTGGTGTAAGACGGTGTTAGGAGTTGTTAGGAGATGTTAGAGGTTCTTAGGAAATTTCACGAAGTGTTAGAAAATGTTGGAAGTTGTTGAGAGATGTTATGAAACGGGAGGAGGTATTAAGAGATGCTAAGAGATGTTAGGAGATGTTACGAGACATTAGATGGTGTTAGAAAATATTACGAATTAGTGCCCCTGTTATGCGGCAACCGTTATTCGCCTGCTTGTAGGTTTGGTTGTCATCTCGTAGGCGCAGAGGTGCCCCTGTTATGGGGCAACCCATATTAGCTTTTTTGACATTTCTGTTGTCATCTCCAAACGAACGAGGATCTCGTGGGAAACCTGCGAATGGAGGATACGCGTTTAGCCATAGACTATAGACTTTATACAGATATCTAGCAGTTTCATGAATTCGCAATGGCAACATAATATGGCGGTCATGGCTCACTTTGGGTTTAGCTATGACCGCTCTCTATATTCCTATGTCCGTGCTTACGTCCCCACCACGTTGAAAGAGACAAGTTCGAATTGCTTCGAATAAGCGAAGGGTTGATCTGTTCTCACTCTTCTTCTGCTGTCGCCGGCGTTGTATGGTTCTGTGTACCGTTCTGACTTTATTTCGTTTAGTTTGCAAAATAATAATGGCAGAAAATAAGGAACGTACGTTCATCATGATTAAACCCGATGGTGTCCAGCGTGGACTCGTCGGGAAAATAATCCAACGTTTCGAGGATAAAGGTTTCAAGCTCGTAGCGATGAAGATGGTGTGGGTAAGTGTCCGTATGCGTGCGTGTACGTGAATTTCACATACGCGAAAATCGCACATATTCTGTTCTTTGTAGCCACGTGGACGCTAATTTCATGTCGGTATTGTTTCTCCTAGCTTATCGCGGAAAATGATTTTACATGTGTTTGTCTTAAAACACCAGTCATATTTCTTTGTCGAGAAACACAATTGACGTAATTTATGTTGCTAGAATATGTGACACTTAACGATCCTCAGCCTTGAGATAAAATGGTTGAAATTCATTTTCGTATTATTCTTATATTCCTATTTCAATATATTTGAAACTAATTAAAGCAGAAGATTTTTAGCGAGTAATTAGACGAGTTATTTTCAATCAATGCATTACAATACGGCATTGGCATACAGCCTAAAGATAAAACTAATCTCTAGTGTAATATAGTCATCGCATTATTTAATAAGTAATACGACCAATGATTCAAATAGAATGTCCTTTTGTAATAATATAACAACCTTTTTCTTCAGCCAACAGAGGATTTGCTGAAACAACATTATTCAGATTTGGCAGCCAGACCATTTTTCCCAGGCTTGGTTAAATACATGAGTTCGGGACCAGTTGTACCTATGGTAATAATTTTATACCTAACAACAATGTACGTTTTTCTTTTTTACATAATGAAATAAAACAAGAATCGAATTGTATCTTTCAGGTATGGGAAGGTTTGAATGCAGTAAAAACTGGCCGTGTAATGTTGGGAGAAACAAATCCAAAAGATTCTGCACCTGGAACAATTCGTGGTGATTTCTGTCTACAAGTTGGACGCAACATTATCCACGGATCCGATTCCGTTGACTCTGCCAAGAAGGAAATTAAATTATGGTTCACAGAAGATAAGAAAGAAGTTGTCGATTGGGCATCTTGGGCAGAGAAGTGGATATACGAATAGATTATTGGAAGCAAGTTATTACAAAATATTAAAGACCTTTATCCATATTCTTTCGTATACTGCCATTCGAATAAGACAAGGGAGTTACTGTACATAAATTTGCTTCAGGAGTAATAAAACAAGTTCTTATACAGTTTTTAATGCGACAGCATTAATATTAATCTTATTGTTACCTTCCGTAGATTAAGAAACAATTTACAAAAATACTGTAGAAAGTTTTACATATTCGTTTTTTGCTGTTTTACAACAATAGTCTTATTTGTAATATACAATATTTTATCGAAAAACTTTCGGAACGTTATATACGGGCAGAGCGTTAACAGTCATCTTAAATTATTAAATTAAGATACAAGTAATATACAAAAAAACAAAATCGATAGTACAAATGCATTGCACATATGTTCAACCATACTTAAGTTTACCACATTAAACGTTTACGATTAAAGTAATCAAGTAAAAGTATATTATTTTACACGTGTTTAACACGGAAAGGTTGTGTAGAGTTTATATAAAATATTTAATTTCTCGATTATATATACTATATATATATGCGTGGAATATTGTGCGTACTTTAGACGTTAAATTTCAACGTCTGCGTTAACATATTTAATTATACGTAAACATCGTTTGAGGAAACCATCAGCATAGAAATTAATTGGTCGATTGACCTAAGAATGCTTTACAAGATGGACACGAATGCTTCTTCACCATACAGCTGTCGATGCAGTAAGGACAAGGTGCGCAACACCAACATCTAGAAACGAATATTAATACAGTTACATATTTTTTTCTTTGACGTAAACCCTGTATCGATAATTGAAGATACGGATAAATAATGATCAATATAATTACCCAACAAGACATAAGATAAGTGCAATTAAATGAGTTTTTGTGTTTGACTCGGTTTCTATCGTCGTAAGAACGTTGGCATGACAATAGGGACAAGTTAGGCGTTGCGGCTCGTTACCAAATTGCGTGCCTCCTACTATGATAACACCTGTAACAACATTGTTTAAAAACAATTATTTCAAATAATATAAAAAAGTCGATTGTATCTTCTATTCTAAAACGGATATGTGCATCGCCTCGTTAAGGGACACGTATCTACGATCAGTAAACAATGTGAATAATTTGATTCGTATTTCGATTATTCTATAACTAAAAGATACTGTTAAAAATGACCGATAGTGCGAGTGCTGGTTAGCAGACAATTGATTCGATTAAATGGCTCGAAATTCAAATCGAAGCTTCTTGGGTTTCGCTAATTCGTTTTACTTGTCCTTGCACTTTGTCGACTTCTCGATCACTCGCAGATCTCAACTATGCACGACACAAAGTCAAACGACCGCTCAAGGTGATCGAGGAAATAGTCCCATCATTCCATTTCTCGTTTTTTTTTTTCATTTCGCTTCACTGCTGTACATGGGACACGTGCGTGTTTTCTCTCCCAGACAAAGTATAATTATATTTATTTTTATATTTATCACGTACTTTGTGGTGGTGGTGGTGGCTGTCCATCTGTATAGGGCGGTGGCGGTAGTGGGTGACCTGGCATAAAACCGGGTTGTGGTGGCATTTTGTCCATTGTGATATACGGGCCTTTGCCTGAAAGAAATGCAAAATAAGAAGTTCCGCATTGAACTCTTTCTTTCTTTTCATTTTCCCTTCGTATTCGTTTCGTTTCCCCATTCGTTTCTCCCTCATTCTATTCATTTCCTGTATCTTATTTCTTTTATTATCTTTTATTTATCCATTACTCGATATTTTTATTTTTATTTCAGTTCAATTTAAATATTCTTTATGGTCATGTTACGTTTAAGTACAGTTAAAAATTAATTATTTAACGTAATACAGCATTTTACATATTTTGGAAAATTAGTGGCGCCATCTACCATGGAACCGTCCAAGTTTGTCGAGAAATAGTTCGAACTAGTCACCGCTAGGTGCCACGAGCAGTTTAATTTCAAGTGAAAGAACTAAAAGTAAAGAAAACCTTATCCCGGATCAATTTTGATAAGCTTCGAGATCATGTCGTGTACGCAGTGTAGTCCAATATTCATTATTTAACGAAATAAAGCAGTTTATGTAATTATTACACATCGTCGGTATGGATAACGATCGGTGGCGCCACGTAGCGGTGAAAAGTTCGAACTATCTCTCGACAAACTTGGACGGTTCTATGGTAGATGGCGCCACGAATCAGTCAACAGTTGCTATCCTTGTCGCACATTTTTTTCCGCCCGGACCCCGCCCACAGTAAGTTGTCCTCTGATAGATAAGTGTCAAACAGCGATCAGCAAAATAGAAGTTTTATATCTCTTTATCGTTATGAAACTACGTTCAATCAGATCGATGACATTTTTCAACGAAAAATGATAAAAGCACAGACATCGCTAAAGACAACGTATCCAAGTTTCAACGAAATTCAAAATGTTTTCTCGAAGCGTACGTGCTCTCGCACGAAACAAATCTATCGCATGATCGATTAGCACCTACGTAACAACGTGTACGTTCGTAAACAATGAGTAATATTGCTGAAAAATAAGTACGTGAGATACCGTACCGCAATCTAATCCATGTAGGATACTTAATTTATCGTATCTGTTTGCGAACTAATAAACTAACATCAGATACTTAGAAACGTTGAGCTGTTTACTCCTGCGAAATACTTCGTACTCGACGAAAATCTAACGTACCTATTCGAAAATGTATACAACAGTCTCGTCCTTTGTATCTACAGGGTGTCCCAAAAATGTTGTTACACCTTGAAAGGGGTGGTTCAGGAGGTGATTTGAAACAACTTTTTCCTTAGCGAAAATATTGTTCGAGGTTTCATTAAGGAGATATTAAGCGAGAACACCGACCAATCAGAGCGCGAGTATGCCGGTTGAGCGTAGGCTACGCGCTCATACGATGCTACCGCTGCCGCTCCAACGGTATACGCGCGCTCTGATTGGTCAGTGTTTTCCGTTAATATCTACTCAACGAAGCCTCGGACAACATTTTCGCTATGGAAAAAGTTGTTTCAAATCACCTCTCGAACCACCTGTTTCAAGGTGTTACAACATTCTTGGGACACTCTGTACGCGTCTTTTGGGGCCCACTAGCTAGTGTAGCTTGGGGTTGCTAAGACCGTACTGTAGCTACAATTTCATCATAGCTACAGCCCCTGAGGGTATTTATTACTGCTCGACGTTTCAAAGTAATAAGAATTCTCAAAATTGACTATTATCGCACATACCGGAGGCATTTAAAAAACACGCGATTTCGAAATAATTGTGCTGCGATTCAAGATAAGAAAAGTATTGATTTTCCTCGTTCGGCGGTAATACCGAATGATGAATTCAACGTCCTTGTTTGCAGTATACTTAACACAATCCTTGTATACGCGACTGGATTTTGTTTTTCAAATTCCATTTATATAATTTGAATAAATCGAATCGTCTACCGTATTCTGCTTTCACCTTTCGATATTTACACCGCAACCGTTATATTATATGCGTAGAAATATGACACGATGAAATGTAACACGCTAGTGTTCGCGATTTACGACAGAACTGCTTCGTACTGAAGTATGCGCACGTAATATTTTTTTTTAATTTCATCCTCTACCCGCTCTACCGAACTGATGCAACTTTTTACAGGGAGAAACAGAAACAGAAACAGAAACGAAGGCATATGTTCAAGCAACCACGATTACGTTAAAAATAGACGAGAAGCCTTCGGTTCTTCGAAATTAAAATGAACCATGGAATACTCTGTTAGCGATGTAAACACTTCACCGACTTGGCTTTGCAAAACCGACGAAACAAAAGTAATTAGCTAATCTTTTGGTAAAGACACGGTAAATATTCTATACACGTTTCGAAAGTAACGACTGCTTGCCGGTTCGAGCTAGGACTATCTAGTGAGCTACTTTCTTTCTATTTTAGTATGCACATACCTGTTGCAGTAACGATGTTACGCGCTAATCGTCAGCCTCACTACAGAAGAGCTGCGAAGAACGAAATCCAACTGACGACTAAGCTTCGCGTCGCTATGCATGTTCAAATTTTGTATACGTATGGTTGTGTACATAAGACACGCAAACGTTAGAGGAAAGGTGGGAGGATTACATTGCCCAATGGGAGACTTCTGAGAAGTGACGTAGAGATATGTATGCATACATACAGGCGGTTATCTGAACGCGATTCATACACAGGAAAAGCAGAAAGCTTATAATATTATACCGAAAAATAATTGTCAGTTCCCCGAAAACAATTACTGAAGATTCGAACAAAAAGAATTGCGTAATACAAAACGTTCTCCTGTTTATCACTCGTCTATATATGGAATAAATGCTAAATATACATATATAGGGCGTAGTAGAATGTATTACATAACCCGAAAATAAGGAATGACCCTGAAAGAATGTCGATAACGTAGGAACGTGTTAGCGAGGGGAATTCTTGCTCGTATACTTTCAACCGAATCGATTTTCAGAATACATGACTCAGAGTTTGTTTCAATTAACGTTGTAAGTAAATTGTTATTCATACCGAATACGTATACGTCATCTAATACTCGAATAAAATTTTACTTATCTCTAACCTACGCGATAAAGATACAGTGACTTTTTAATCGCTGTTTAATTGTACGCCATTAAAAAAATATAACATATCTTATTGACGCTTATTGTTCACAGTTCTTAGAATTATCGCTACAACCCATTAAGATTAAAGATCTTAATCCTTAAAGATCGATGTATGTAAGAAATCAGATGACTGGATATTGTATTTCTTCTACATTCGTTGTTTTATTTGTCAAAAACTTCCACGATTTTTGTATTACCTTAACATAATATCCACATAGTCGTTCGTTTTTATAGTTTGTTCTATAAATTTATAAAAACTGCTATAGGGAAATCATAAATGAAATATAAATATGCGTATAAAATGTGATGAATTTTCGTGAACATAAATTATAAAGAAAACCGGTAATAAGTCCCAACCAAAATATTGGTTTAATAATTACCGCGATTGTGAAATAAGATTTTTCATGGACATAGTATAAATTTATTATTACCCTGAATGCGAAATTGTCACGTGTTCAACGTGATTGGCCATCGACCATACATAATCGGTTGAATAAATACAGATTAATATACGTTTAAATTTCTTTTAATACAATTTTAAATCGTATATGCAACGTTCTTCAATTTCGAGATTAATCGAATGACATTTTCCTATTATGCGTACGTTACATTACGCAACAACTTTTAGGAGAAACTCGGGTTACTCGAGTTAACATTATCTCATTTTAAAACATAATTTAAGTTTTCTAATAATACTTTGCTATGGACAAATTTTCAAAATTTTCAAAATTTCACACGACGCTAGAAAGGATTGCAACGTTCAACATTCGTAGTTCTACGGATCTATCTAAAGAATCGAATCGCGACCGATCGGTTACGTTTAAACGTTCGTTCGCATATAAAAGTACTATGTTCTTTGGCTAATAAGACAACAGTCACCCTAACAATAACAGTACAAAGACAACAACCTAAACCACGTCATGAATAATAACGTTATTTTCTGATCCAATTGAAAACAAGTCGTTTAAAAATTCATGATCGAACTTTGATATTATTTTAACATACTTTTTTTCCCGTAACTAACATTGTACGCACTCGATTCAATTTGATCGATCGTTGGCGCTAATAATCGTTTAAAATTCAATTCCTACGTAACGTCGCGAGTCTTAACGGTCGACAATTCAGCCAAAGTGCATTACATACGAGTAAGTAAACTATTGATAAGTGATCGCGACGATCGCCTGCGAGGATAAAAGTTTCTACCGAGTGTAGCTTGAAACCTGTGGTCGTTAACAAGTTCTCAGGAAGGTATTTCCGCGATCCCGTTAATATCGATACGTTGGCAGTATCGCGTTGGTTTCTAACTCTCGAGAATATTCATATGGAATGTTTCACGGATTAAAGCGAATACAATTTCGACGGATCAACGACGAGGCCGAAAGGATAAATGTGGGGCACTAAATTTCACGGTGATTTCGCACTACGTGTATTCGTGCACGATTCGTTAACGCGTTTCTCAGTCTTCGCCTTCTTTACGAGGGGCGATCAGGCGTGGATTTGGCTTTCGGTTTCCGTCCGAGTAATTTGCGAAACGACGAGGTCCATCTCGAACGACTGAATCCTGCTGTGCTTTGCTCGTCCGGCTCGCTGCAACTGAGCGACTCGCTGATCTTTCTGCTCTTGCCGCTGCTGCTGCTGGTGCTGCTACCTCCGTTTTCGTAACATCGCGATCTTCGGTCTCCGATTTCCGAAGAGAACCTGGGAAACATCAATCTTTACCAATGAAAAATCGCTTGCTAATACGTTTCTAGTACTATCGAAGTAAATAAATGTTAAGAAATCACGAGAAATTTGTAGCGAACGATCGAAACACGAACCCTGAATCGGAAGAAAAGGCTCTGGCTGTAGGTGGAGCGCTGGAGTTGGCCGACGAAAGCGAGATTTCGGCGACAGGGGTGCTCGGATATGCTTCGTCGTCCGAGGCACTGTTACTGCTGGTCGTACTGCTGCTGCTGCCGTTGCTCCCACCGGCGCTACTGTCCACGCTGGAGTCGTCGATGAAGCTTATTTCTCGATCGGCTAAAGGCGAATTGGTCCTCTGCGCGCGCGATGACGATGTCGCAGGCGTTGCGCTGGGTCGCAACCAAGTACGCAGGTCCTGCAGCGGTGCTTGAAGGCACTTGAATATATTACCGCTGAAAAATGGTCAGTAATACAGAGAATATAATTTCCTTCGTTAATTATCTTGTTTTAACCCTTTATTTACTGACGGGACTCAAGTCCACTTCTACGAAATTTGTTTTTATATGTTGGATGGTAGCACAGGCTTTATTTATTTTGGAAGCTCGTTAGAGACAACTCTATAAGACGACATAAGACCAAGATGGACGCCTAGATTTAAAAAACTTTTGAGAAATTCAGTACATAAAGGGTCAACCAATCTTCAGGCCAGGATGATAGCGAACTTACTCGTCGCGATAATCGTCGACCTCCGCAAACGTGCGTCTCGCGTACAAACAAACGGAACATCGTCGACGACGACGGCAAGACGTGGCATGAAGCGTTGCCGCGCGGAGATGTCGCGCGGCGTGTCTCAACGTGATCGTTTCTCGTGTCAGGGCCGCGACACCTTCCTCTCGCCTGCGTCTTTCTTCGCCCAGCTCGCCCTGCTCCACCCGTAGCTTCTCTTTCAGCACTTCGTTCTACAGAAAAAGTTGAAACGGACGTAAGCGGCCGAGACATATTTTAAAACATATTTTCCTAACTTAGATGGAGCGCTGCGCGTCTCACCTCTCTTTCAAGAGCATCGCGCTCGGCACGGATAACAGTAGCTTGTCTGACGACATCCTGCCGAGCCCGTTCCAGAGTCTGCCTTGTAATCTCGTTTTGCGCCAGTTGCATCTGCAGACGACGCAAAGCCACCTCGCGTTGCCTGTCTAGACGATCCCGCGCTGCCACGCAGCTGTCTCGGTCGGTTTTAGCCCTTTCCACCTCCTCCTCCAGCCGGAGGCTTCGTTCCAATTGGAGAAAGAGCTCGTCCTCCTTGCCGCGTAGCTCTGCCTCGCATCCTTCCAGCCGTTTCTCCAGGATACGTCGATTCTCCTCCAATTTGTCTCTCTCGGCCTTGAAAAAGATGGAGCAAGGTGTAAGTATAACGGAACAAATACGCAAGTCGAAATATTTCAGACAGAACGGATCCAAGGTGTTTTTGTCATTTCACAAAAGCGAGCCCTAAGGACGGTGTACCTAGGTGTAAGCGTCCCGTAAGAGAACGATTTTTTTCTCTTTGTAATTTACACCCGATACGCATCCTGGCAGTGGAACGTTAACCGTAATAATAATCCTAATTAAAAGAGAGGATGGAACGGATCTAACGCATCGCACGTCTAGCATTGCATGTAATTTCACGGCCGTTGCGTCGGGATGCATCTATTTATGTTTACACTTGTCAAGGACGCGCGGCCATTTACATACGAAAAGGATCGACGTTATCGGACTGTCGGCCATTTTTGTCATTCGAAATTCGCACGAACGGGAACATCGACAGACATGGAGAGAGAATATCGTCAAGTCGACCGCGTAAAGATAAATCTATGATGGCTGACTTGACACATGGACTAGACAAATACGATAGATAAATAAGGAGAAATATTGTAGAAGTAAGATAGAAATAATTAAGGGATGTCAACTGTTTGTAAATCAATTTTGTTAAAACCTAACCTTAAAAACTAATAAAGTTCTCGTTTTAGAGCAACGCCTAAGTTTTATCCTGGACGAAACCTATATTATAGATATATCGGACGCGTTATTTTCATACGGTGCACGTAGGAAGATAATCGGCATTCGATTAAATCGATCTTGCGTCATCGAGTGGTAAGGTGATTCACTAGGAACGACACGCGTAATTATTTATCGTCCATCGAGAACGCGAATCGTTTTCGAGGTAAACGCGTCGACAGTTCTCGGAGCGTTCTAATCGAAGATATATTAATTCTTCCAAAACTAATTCCCCTCGTCGCTCCGTTGACAAAACGTAATCTCTCCGCGAATGTAACAATCGGATAGAACTCGTCGATCGGATTACGTAAGGCGTTAGTCATAGATCCCATTCTGATCCATCGCTGCTACATGCAAACCAAGTTGTCATCGAGTATTTCAATTTCCGTCGCGCAGTTGCCGGCCATTACCGACGACCTACGTCTAGCTCGATTTAACGCGACTCCAAACAAGATGACGAACATCGAGGCCCCGCCACTCCTTTCTCTTAAGGGAGATCCACACGTTTCTAACGGAATGCTAATTTCGAGTCACGAACACCGAGGCTCGCGACACACAACGGAACAAAAACTGCGCGTGCGAGGTTCGCCGACCTAAATAGTTCGGAATCTTGGGATTGCAATTACAAAATGCAGTAGGAAGTATACTTGTAATCCCAGACGTACAACTATATCTTACAACTGCGAAATGATTATAATTCGCAAGCATAACCGTATCTCGTACTTGTATTGTAACACACGTTGATCGTGAAGCCGATACTCGTGAAAATCGCTACAAGATTAAAATTTTGTTTCGATACGATTGAAAACTAAGTAATCCAGTATCCATCGTGGTACTTATCTTTCTAACCAGACCGTAGCCTATTGTTGCGTGAAGTTTGCCGATGTGTTCGTCTCGTTTCCTTCTTTGGAAGATGGTCAAAAGAAGAAACGAGACAAACATATCGGCAAATTTCAGATTTAGTTGAAATCTAGGGTTTTGCCCATCGATGGTCAAATGGGATCGATCTAGTGCCCACGGTCGGTAACCTGCGAGGATCAGTGGCAACCTCGTGACCCCCACTCGTGCCTACTCTCTTTTGTTTCTTTTCTCATCGTCGATATCGCTCGGTCGAGCGAGAGCCGTTGGAATAAACGCCGAAAAAACAAAACCACGAGACTCGTATTTAATTTAAAATCGACGGGTCGCTGCAACGACGCCTATAGCGAGGAACAACAAATTTCAAAAACAAAAATTTATCGAGCGTGAATTACGTTTCGTTCAACTGTGGTGTGGACCCGCCTTTAGCCGGCTCGCTCGCGTCTAGCGTCGCGCTAGATGCGGCATTGTAGGTCAACCTAGGTGGGTAAGTCAGCCTCGAGAGGTTGATGAACGCCATTAGGGGCTAGATTGGAGCACAACGGCGAGGCGTTTCGCGGTCCCCTGATCGTCGCGCGAGGCGGAAAAAGAGGGGCAGGGGCTTGACGGAAACCGACGAAAGTCAGGGGAAAAAAGAGAGAAACGCGAGCGCCGGTCGAAAGACAAGACGCGAGACCGCAGAAGGAAAAGCGGACCACTGAAAGCTCGTCGTTTCGTCTTTGTTTTCGTTTTCTCCGTTTGCGATTCTACGTCTCCGTTCTGTGGTTTGCTACTGCCGGACGATCGCGAGGCAAATCCTGCGGTTGGAAACGGACAGGCAGACGTACAAGTGGTCGCACGACCAGCGGAAGGCCAAGGGGAGACCGGTGTATACGACCGACAACCGAGCAGCACGCTATTTTCGCCAGACCTCTTTTCTCAAAAGGTTTCCCCCCGATGGATAAACCGATTCGCTTTCCTCGAGATCCTCTTACACTGATCTTTAAAACCCTCGAGGGGTCTTTCGCATCGAGAACACTGCGAGAAACGAATTTCTTTTCGTTAAATTTATACAGGTTGCTATGGCGGCGAAGCGAAAAGTTGCGAGAGGGTAGGACAAAGGATCCCGGTACCGGTAACGGTGGTACGGTCCTGAACCTCCAAGGCACCTCGTTGGCTGGGCGGGGTTTACCGAAAAACGGCCGAAAAGTACAAAGCTTGCCGAGTATTTGTTTCATCGACTTCGTCATAGGTACCGTCAGAGCCGGATGTAACAATATTGGAGCCCCGGGCAAGATTATCGTGGCGCACCGTCAGGGGTATACACATGGTGTCTCAAAAATGTTATAACACCTTGAAAGAGGTTAGGTTGGAATGGTGGTTCGGGAGATGATTTGAAACAACTTTTTCCTTTGCAAAAATGTCGAATGGAGTTTCGTTAAGGAGATATTAAGCGAAAACCCCGACCAATCAGAGCGCGAGTATGCCGGCTGAGCGTAGGCTACGCGATAGATGGCCGCTCACGTACGCTACCGCGGGCGCTCCACCGGCATACGCGCGCTCTGATTGGTCAGTGTTTTCCGTTAATATCTTTTCAACGAAGCCTCGGACAATATTTTCGCTAAGGAAAAAGTTGTTTCAAATCACCTCCCGAATCACCCCTTTCAAAGATCTCCAATATTTTTGGGACATCCTGTATATCGGTATATTCGTATACTACTGACACCGGACTGCGACCCCCCCCCCCCCCAAAATCTGGCGCTCCGCGCGGTTGCCCACTCCTTAACGCCGGCCCTGGTTACCGTTAAGATTACCGTCAGGGCCTGCGTTTACAACGCGGACGCGACACCTCCGCTTTTATTACGGCTTGGGATTTGTATGCTCGCCCTGACACTGCCCAATTTAGTTTAATGCCCAGGTGAATTCTAAAATCCAACGACAAGGGTCCGGGACGTTATGAATACAGCGATTGTCGTCGAAACCTTTGTCACGGTGTTAGAAATTTTCCTTTAAGCGTTCGACTTTACGATCACGACAATTCAATTGTTAGACAGGGACTTTGTTCCAAACAGGGCCGGCGCAAAGCAGGTTCAGCGCGTCCGCCTATTAAAAGGCACCGATTTTCATGAACTTTTTACAGAATACATTATCAGAGATACCGTAACCACGGTATCATAATTTAACATTCGTTCTTATAAAAAGAATATAATACGCAACAAGATTTGTAAATAAATAATTCGTCGTTGCAAAATTTTCGAACGCGGCCCCGGAAAAGGTCGCGTCGGCCCTGTTTCCAGAGTAGTGGAGCAAACGTATTACAGGGAAGAAGTCTTTTTCTCAATCGCGAAATGTAATCTAGCTTAACTATCTTATCCACGATAAGATAACGAAACGCGACTCGTAACAGGAATCGGGATCGACTGCTCTTCCGCTGGAAAAGTTTCTCCTCGTGCCCGACAATGGGAGTGGCATCTTATCGATACATTTTTTAGACAATCTTTCTCCCACGGAAAGAGCCCCGTTTTCTCTTCTACATTTTTGCGGATAATATTGCGAGCAGGCGAGACTTGATTTCACTTCGGGCGCGAGCTTCTTCATCCAGATAACATCGATCCGGCTAACAAGATCGCGGAAGAGGGACTCTCTCGCATCTCTGTTACGATCATCGCGAGAAATAATTAAGCCGTTACGCGATCGCACGCGAGGTGATACTCGTCGGTGAAGAGATACCGAAATTCTACTATAGCTCGAGACATCGATCGTTACGCGTCAAAGCTTTCGTCAACGACGAATTGGGACGTCACAGATAAATCGCACTCCGCGACACCGCGATAGCTTTTCTGGTATTTATTCGATCGTAAACGCATTGTCAACCGATAAGAGGGGTCTCCTCCTACTTCGCGCTGTGACGCATCGCGCGCTTATAAACACTCGCGATAAGAGTGTCTATACCGATTGTGTACGATCCGAAATTGAAGATAACACTGACAGGAGCTATTTTTAAAATAAACTATGTCTTCGAGTTCGTTTGTAGGATACACGTATTTTCTTTCGCATGGCGAATTGGGTCGAATTGCTTCCACCTTTGAATTCGTTCAATTTTCCACGAATTAACGAAACACGGACGCGAATTCGTTGTCTTTAGTAAAGACTCTCTTTACCGCGGCGGTTTGCGCGAGCACGGACAACGATCGACGACTCTTTTTTGGCTTCGTCGCGTTTCGACGTTCACCGTGTACCCGGTGTCTAATTTGGCAACATATTCTAATTTTGTTCGCGAAACGCGGCTTAAAATACTCCCGCTCGGCAAGTCATTTCGTTCGACGATACACGAAACGATCATTTTTTGAGTACTTTCTACGTTCTCGTAATCGTATCGATAACAAATTCGACTTATCGGAGCACTACCGACCTTTGTTCCCGATAACGGTTCGATCGTGCATAGCTAATCTTCTTCAACGTACCTTGACTTCGTGATAACGTTCCTCCAGGTAATACGCGATACCCTTGGCTTCTTCGTACTTGGCGGACAGGGCGATGTATTTGTCGTAGTGGCGCTTGAACAACACGAACCTGTAAACGGAAAGCACAGAGTCAGCTACCTATCCGACGCGTTTACATAATTTTATCGTACGATCGGGAGATAGGCCGAGTGTCAGAAAATTTCACTTCTCGCTCGTAAACCTCGATTTTTTCTTTCAAGTTAACGAGATATAAGAGTCGCGACCAAGTTCGGTTCTGGTAACGAAGGAACGTTTTCTAAACACGCTACCCTGTCGACATAGTTAAGAGGAGATACGAGTTTCGAGAAAAAATAATGCATCGATATCGTGCGAGCGAATTCTTTTGTTGTAAAGCTAAAACAAAATGTTCACGTCTCCGGTATTTTAAGATATTAGGATAGCTTTAGGAGAAACCAAATTTCAGCCTAGTAAACATTTTTTTTTAAGTTAACGAGATATAAGAATCGCGACCAGGTTCGGTTCTGGTAACGAAGGAACGTTACCTAAACACGCTACCCTGTCGACGTAGTTGAGAGGAGATACGAGTTTCGAGAGAAATGTAACGAAATCGAAATTATCTGAAGATATCAAAATGGTTTTAGGAGAAACGAAATTTCAGCCTAGTAGAAATTTTAACGATTATCGGTCTTGCAGCGAATGTCAAGGGGAGCAACGTTTACTGTTGGAAGAACACGGGACAATCGGGTCGCGGAAAAGTTGAGCCAACATCTGCGTTCGATGGAACACGAGCAATCGACCGAACGGTGACACGGATTACCAGGGACTCGACTCGGAAGAGCATCCAAGTTAACGCATCGCTTGGCAGGGACCCGAAGACCCTCGTCGTTATCTGTTCCATCGACTAAGCGACAGACTGCTTTCTCATTCTACGGAAATCGGTTACGGAAATCGCGGAAATCGGTTACGGACCATTCGGGTCGAGAAGTAGGTAAACGCGCTCGAATCGTATTTATCGAGTACGAGTGACCGAAAAACCCGGCCTCGAGATACAAGTAGTCTCCTTGAATGCACAGAAACTATCGAGGAGTCAAACTGTCAAGGAGTTCGATCACCGAGTAGTGTAACACGATCTGGGATCGGGTATCTCGGTGAGACGATGCTAATGCAACGATAAAACTTTCACCATCGTATACCCTGATATTTTGCAGATTAAAATGAGACCAAACACGACGTAATTCGCAACATATTCGTTACATATTGTCTCATTGGCAACACCCTGGTGTTTTTCCCGCCCTTCCTCTTCTTTATTCGCTGTACTTCTCTACGTTCGAAGCTCAAAGGAAGCTACGCGTTCGAACATCAGAAAATATACGATAAATACTTAGTTCCGAGGTTGTACGTTTAAAGAGACTTTCCTGTGGTTAGACATCGAGGTAAGAGCTCGCGAGGGAAACGGATTACGCGAAAGGAGGTCCAAAACAGAGGGAACGACAATCCCTGAAACAACTTCCGCGGTGCAATTCCCGTTTCGTTCTCACTAAACGTAACATTCCCGTTCGCCTCCGATCAACGTCGCGCGACTCGGTGTTCCGCAATCTCTTGTTGGAGATCTGCCGTTTGGAAACCGGAAACTCGGCACGGTCCCACGCAATTCTAGCAACGTAACGAGCAACGAATCGAGCCCGCGTCGGGAAAGACGACCTTTCCACCGCGGCGGTGGCCGACGGTCGTCGTTGACCGATCCTCCAGCAGCGGTCTTCGGCGAGCCGCCGCGATCGATTTCTCTCCGTGTCTGGATGTTCCGCGGGTTGCTCGATCCACCAAAACTTCCGCTCTCTGGCTCTTTTGCTCCTCCACTGGTTCCCGGTTGGCGGACGCTCGTCCATTCTCTCCGCTTTGCCAGAAAGACTTTCGCTTTCGCGATTACTTCGACGTTTGGCCACGTCTTCCCACCTCGGGATTCGACACGGCGCGATCTCGAGTCTCTCTTCTCGGAGTCTACCGATACGCGCGTCGCGGCTTTACGAACTGACCACGGGAATCTACGCCTCGGGACCTCTCGATCTCCGTCGATGTAATTCTAGTACAGTCGCGAAGGTGACGATCCGGGCCGCAATCGATAGCGACGACGTCGATCGACCGTGTCCGGCCTCGGCTCCGCTTCGGGAGCGCGATTCCGATTCACGGCTGCCCCCGATCGCCGTCGCTGGAAACCGGATGCCTCGGTCACCGATGCGATCTATTTGGCTTGGTGTGTTTGGTCCGTGTTGCGAGATCGCCAAAACGATCGATACGTATACATTCGTACACGAATAAGAGAACGTTTCGCCTTTTCAATTCCTGCGTCAGTCTCGCAGCGCGCGGTGGTTCGACTGGCCAAAATTAAAAAGAGTTCTCGGATCTTCATCAAACCGGGTAGTTTTTAGTTATTTGAGCGACAAATTACGAATCCGATGACGGAATATCAAAATTGAAAATGGCGGGTCCCAATATGACCGACGTGTACGTTAGATAATTATTAGATTTTCATCAGACTCGGTATTTGTGAATTATTCGGGGCCGCGAATTACGAATCTGATGTCGATATTTCAAAATTCAAAATGGCGGATCCAACATGGCCGACATGTACGTT
>NW_026535289.1:13351855-13352041 GCF_026225885.1 Hylaeus anthracinus
GGCGGATCCAACATGGCCGACATGTACGTTAAAAAGTTATTAGATTTCCATGATTCTTGGTATTCCTGAATCGTTTAGTCCACAAATTACGAATCTGATGTCGGAATTTCAAAATTGAAAATGGCGGATCCAACATGGCCGACATGTACGTTAAAAAGTTATTAGATTTTCATGAAACTTGGTATT
>NW_026535289.1:13352051-13378737 GCF_026225885.1 Hylaeus anthracinus
GAAACTTGGTATTCCTGAATCGTTTAGTCCACAAATTACGAATCTGACGTCGGAATTTCAAAATTGAAAATGGCGGATCCAATATGGCCGACATGTACGTTAAAAAGTTATTAGATTTTCATGAAACTTGGTATTCCTGAATCGTTTAGTCCGCAAATTACGAATCTGATGTCGGTATTTCAAAATTCAAAATGGCGGGTCCAATATGGTTAACCCTTGTATTAAAAATATTAAATTCCTATGAATGTTGTATAAAAAATTTCTATGTTTATAGAGCAACACAGTTGAAACATATTCACAGAAATAACAATAATAAATCAAAAGTTAAATCGAAATGAAGAATTTGTTTGAATGCCGCGAAAACAATCTCCCCGACGTAATATTTAAAACATGAATTTTTTTTTAAATATAATCCATGTCCCGTAAACGTTACTCAAATATCAAACCGTTTAAACGCTCGACGATTCGTCGACTTTGAACCTCCGCATGTCAGTAAGCAATCAATATTTGTATAACTTTCAAACGGAATTTAATGCACGAATGTTTTCCGAATGCACGACAGTTCGGTTGAACATCGATATCGAGTTTTCAGCGGAGGCGCATCGTTCGTATATCAGGTTGAAACAGTACAGTTTCCCGTACCTCTTCGCTTTCGTACTTTTCGCGGGCAAAGCCGCGACGCGTGACGGGGCCGCTACCGCGAAGAAAAGTAAAATTGACGAGCCGCCAATAAATACTGTTGTCAGCGATCGCTCGTAACTCATCGTCGGTCCAGTTGGTCAACGGAGAAATCCGACGCGAACAGGTTACGACGAGTCGTTCGTTCGACATTCAGCAGGCGTACGGACAAAGAAAATTTTCACGGAACTTTCTACGGTCGCGTACCGCGATGAGAAAAGGTTAACGATGCCGCGCCAACCGCGACCGAAGCATCGAGCACCGGCTAGAACGAGCGCTCGCTTCTCACGCGACGACAACCGCGATTTAATATCATCGGAATTCGATCGCTGCCCAACGCCAACGACAAACGTTCGTTTCGTTCGGGAGATCGCGCGCGAGAACGCACGCGAAAGAAAGCGAAGACACGCCTCTGGTTTTCACGCGTTTTCGGAACGGGCGCCGGTGAAATTTGTTTTCGATGAATCGCTGACGCGCAGGATATATGGTTCTCGGTCGCGCGGACAACTCGTGTCCAACTTTTACCGGAAATCGAAACGTGCGTGGTATCTAGCGGAAAAAGAAGCAAGGAATCGACGAAGGAAGAACGCATGCGATCGAAAAATCGATGCAATCGATCGTTTCGACGGAAAAGTCGTACTTATTCAAGATACACATTTTTGCCGAATCTTTAAACCGCTATTAACGCACCCTAGGAGTTACGTGAATTACGTGGAACTACGATCACAATTTTCCCCTTAGGTCCTCAATTGTAAATATGCAAGGAGGTCGACCGAACGGAAAACGAAAACGTGGATTCCTCGAGAATTATTCCTAAAAATAGCCGTCGTTTTTGGCAAGAAGTAAAGCCGACGTTTCGTGTAATTAGCGGGCGTCGATAAATGAGAAAGAGACCGTTGTTCGCGCGACTAGGAATCTCGGAGGAAAAGTCCGCGTCCCAGTTCCCCCGGCACCGTTTCGCGGCCAGCGCGTCGGCGACGACGTTTTTCGAAGAGTTAATGGCTATAATAACGTCGGCCTGGCCACCGAATCGGAATCCTCGATCAACGTGCTCCCCGACGCGTGACCATTGACTCGTGCTTACGAGTTAGCATCGAGCCCTGGCGATCCAGCTACCTCGGCACGGCCGTTGCAAAGAAAAGAACAGAGCTAAAGATAGCGGACACTCGAACAGTCGTTGCCGTCTTCGCCCTCTCGATTCCCACCCCTCCTGTTTCTCTCTCTCTTTTCGTCCGTCCATCGCGACTGACCTCAACCGAAATACGCGATGGACGTTCGTCCTCGATCTCCGGCTTCGCTTCCCTTAACCTTTCGACTCGAAATAAGGAAGGCATCTCGCGAACCCCCCGTCGCCGCGACGTCGCTTTAATTAGACGCGACGCGTTTTCGAAATATCCGAGACGTCTCATACGCGAACGTCTTCCACCGTTTTCGCCGAACGAGAATTGCCCGAAGAGCGAGGTCTCCTCGTCGCGACTGCTTCGCCTCGGATAACGATTAATTTCCAACAGAGAAACGAGCGGAATTTAAGGGTGTATCCTGAATTACGAGGTCTAAGAAAAAGCGTTTTTCGAAGAGTTAATGGCTACAATAACGTCGGCCTGGCCACCGAATCGGAATCCTCGATCAACGCTCGATCAAGCATTTTTCGTGAATTTTTGTAGGTTGGAAGAAAGTAATTAATTCTGTCGAACTTTTTATCCTGTTTTCGTACACGTTTGAGTAGCGTGTAAACAAATTTTCAACAAGAAATATTCAAATCGAGTCGACTGTGACGCACACTTGTAGGGCACCTCGCAATTAAAACCTATCGGCGGGAAAGATGCACGTCGTAATTTTGGTTTGGCACAGAAAATAACCGAAAGAAATTTTCGTTTCCGTACATTTTGCTTCCGTGTGTGCTAAGAAAAATCCGGAAAAATGGCGAAATGTGAAATTACTGCGAAGTTTGACAAAGAGAACGAGTTCTTTGGGTGAAAGAAGTCACTCTAACTCGATAAAAAAGTTATTTAACATTTTATTCGTATAAATTTTCTTAGTTCGCATAAATGAAAAATGTATGAAAATGAAAATTTCTTTTGGTTCTTTTTTTTCTCAAATATGTACGAAAACTACTACTCAAATATGTATGAGAATAGGATAAAAAGTTGTATAGAATTAATTATTTCCTTCCATCCGAAAAAAATTCACGAAAAACCACCTTTTTTTAGACCTCCTAATTCAGGATACCGACATCAAATCGATCGTATCGATTACGAAACCTTAGATTAATTTTGACGTGTTTCAATAGTAAAATAAAAAAAAAAAAAAAAAACCCTGAAACGGAAAACAAACGGATCGAAAGGGTTACGCGTTCGAAATTTTGCGCGGAGTGTACCACGTCGATTGCGCTATTCTCCAGAAGAAAACAATAATTATAAACAACGTGGGGTGCATAAATAACGACGAGGTCCGGCGAGCCTCGGCACGGTATCAACCGGTCTCAACGAGCGGAGAAACAGGCGCGGCGCTCTAGGTTAAGCCTTTCGGAACGAATCGTCCGGAAGCGTCGCGTTGAAAAAAAAAAAACATACGACGCGTACCGTTTGTTGAAATAGTTGCTCGATGATTCAAAGACGTCGTTCGAACGACGGACAATAGAAGAATAGAATCGGAAACGATCGAGTTCTTCCACGCTTTCATTGTGCGTTGCGAAATACGGTTACAGGGCTACAAAAATAAATTGCACGCAGCGCTTCCGCGATCGGTTGGTATCGGTGCATTGTGCATTTAGCTTTTTATAGTTCACTGCCAGCGCGCAGAAAAGTTCCTCGGCCCGTTGCGAATCGAGTTTTCCTCGGATCGCTAGCCGTGAAAAGCGTGGAAATTTCAATGTCAATATTACCGTCTCTAGAGATGTACGTATTGTTTTTTTTTTTATTTTACTATTGAAACACGTCAAAATTAATCTAAGGTTTCGTAATCGATACGATCGATTTCATGTCGGTATATTTCGATTTGTTTATAAAAAAGCGTTATTTATTTTTTGCTAGTTTTAATTTACTGCTCCTTGCTCGAGCTACGTGAATCTGGCGCCCGATTTTTCAAAAAATAAGTTCTTTTCATGGAAAATGATGGTATTTCGTTTTGTACCTTCATCAATGAATAAGTAGAAACAATTTCTAAAGCGGCCAGCACCCGATATTGACATTTTCGAAATCTGTTTTTTCCCTATTCTTTAGAATTGTTTGTACTCGTTTGTACCTCGATAGTTTAAATTTTACAAGTAACGGTTTACACGGTTTAATTGTAAAATTTATACTATCGAGGTACAAACGTTTACAAACGATTCCAAAGAACAGGGAAAAAAGCAGATATAACAAATTTTGGAAATTGACGAATTCCACTCTTACGCGTATCAACGATTGCTTGTAAAATTTAAACTATCGAGGTACAAACGAAATAGAAAGCGGTACAAACGTTTACAAACGATTCTAAAGAACAGGGAAAAAAGCAGATATAACAAATTTTGAAAATTGACGAATTCCACTCTTACGCGTATCAACGATTGCTTGTAAAATTGAAACTATCGAGGTACAAACGAAATAGAAAGCGATACAAACGTTTACAAACGATTCTAAAGAACAGAGAACAAATATTTCAATACTATCGTATCCATAAAAAAAGAATTAATGTTTGAAAAGTCGCTTGCCAGGTTCGCGTAGCTTCTTACTGGATGTGTCGTATTAATATTTGTGCAGTTAACGTTTACAAATAAACGCCGTTTAGTTTATTAATATAAAATGTATGGATCACCGAGTAACGTAACCTAATATGTACCGTTTATTCGTCCATCTATTTATTCCATCGACACGGCCGAGCACATTTATGCTTTACACGAGATCAAGTTTTTCCTCGTTAGGAAACGACGATGAAAATAATATTTTTGCCAGTTCCGTTTAGGAAAATGCGTCGCATTTATTCCCTCGAGCCTATCGACTTCCTCGCGCGTTCGGCAGTCTTAGAAGTATCCGTAGTCTATCTACATACGATTAAATGGGATGCACGATAGACGTATGCGCTCGACGCGTTTACGTTCCGTCGTAAAACTCGAGAAATCATCGCGAACCGACGATAACCGGCGGCTAGTCTGCATTTACGGTCGCATACATATCTCAAGTCCCGGATCTCCGACGATACGACTTGCAAATCTGTGATATCGACTTCGAAACGTTTCCACACACCGAACTATCGAGAAACGGTACATTTCGAGTAGAGCAGATTTTTATCGCGTAGATCGACGTAGACCTGTTGCGGGTTCCCCTTTTTTCCCCCGATCGTGACTCGAAGAGAATTTAAATCGTAGAGTTATAATCGCGCATCGAGACGTTAAAAATGTTCGTCGCGCGTGGTTAGAATTTAATCTAGAAACGCGTAAAGTCGAGCAAACAAGTTTCGCGACACGTTTATCCGAGATAAGAGAACGCCGACGGCGAAGGTAGCTTAAAATTTGGACGTCGTGTTTACGAATCGACGAAGATCGATTAAAATCGCTGACCTCGTACGCAACCTACGTACAAAAAAAAAGAAACGCGCTATGGACATCGGACTGTAAAGTCGAAAGATCGGAAAACGATAAACTCTGACGCACGGTGCGAGAAACGGAATCTACGTTCGTAAAAAAAAAAAAAACAAAAAAAAAAAGTGGTCGCAAAAAGTCGGTGGAAAATGTTTGAAGAGACGTAAACGATTGCAAACGGAGATATAACATTGCGGCGGGAATGAAAAATTCCAACGTATAAAAATAGCGTAACTAAAATAACGAGAAATCGAAGAGAGAAAGTAACAACGCAACGTACCTGTAAAGATCATTCTCGGTGACGATGTCTCTAATGGAATCCTCGGGATCGATGCGATCCGCCGGGACACCTGGGGGTCCCACGACCCTGGACGACAACAAGCGACACGGCGGTGGTTTGGAGTCGGCGGCCTCGTGGAGGGCGCTGGCCGCTATCAGGTCGTCCTCGGAGGCGGTGCTCGGCAAAGGCACGCTTGGACTCGGGGAACGCGAGCCGGATATCACGCCGAGCAGATCCTCGCTTCGCGAGTGTCTCATCTCCATACCACCGAACCTCCCGGTGGTCGTTCCCATGTTTCGCCGCTCGATCTCGAACACTGACGTCTTTCTTCTCGTTGCCGCGACCTCGAACACTCCGCAGAAACCGACGATCCGGCAACCGCTGTTACTCCCATCCGGACAAGCCCTCTTCTCTTGCTAGCTCTCATTCGACTACGTCCGACTCGACGCGCGATCCGCCGATTTTCATATCCCTCTCTGTTTCTCCCGCGTTCCTCGCCGCCTTTCGCTCCTTACGTTTCGCGTATATTCCTTCGTTCCCAGCGAACCAGAATTCCTCGCGTGTATCGCGATCGTTCCCCACAAAAAAAAAATTAATCCGACCGCTGTGCTTCGTTCGTCGAGCGTTAACCGGCGTCCACTACCGTCGTAGCCACTCGCTCGGGAATCCGCGACAACTTTTTAGACGGTCACCCTCCATTCGTGCGTGACCGTGTCCAGCGCGCTCCGTTCGACTTCGACGATCGTATCCGTCGCTTCGTTCTAGTTCATCGGCCCTCGTGCGTCCCGATTTCTCGTTACCGTCGTAATTCAGCGGGATTCGGGAACGACAGGCGACGTTCGACCAACGTCGTCGTACACTTTCTCGATTTCCAACGGGGTAACGTACGAAAAAACGGGGTTAACGGACCTTTTGCGTTGGTTCGCGCGCGTTACCGACCGTGTCGCGATACTAGACCAGCTTCATTGCGTTCTTCGAATGCTTTCCACGAGATATCGGGTACCGACGCGTCTAGATATTTACGTTGCGACGATCGCGAACGGTATCCGTGTGATCCAACGTCGCGGAACGATCGACGAGTCCAATCGCCGATAGAGATTCACGCCGCCATCTTCGTTGGACGATTCTACGAATCCGTGCACTTTGGATCTCGCGTCTCTCGGCGAACACCGAGCGCGGAGGGCACACGCGTCGAATAGGCTCGCCTCCCGGTGATTAAAGTAATTAGAAGGAGCAGGGTGGTTCTTCGCGACGGACCATGCGCGGTGAACAAAGGCGACACGCACACTATAGTTATCTACCTGAAAACGTCCACTTTCCGCGACGGGAGCTAGCGATAGACTGACGATCACTGGCGATCGCACTATTTCGACTGTTTACGCGCTGATTTTTCTCCGCTGTGCCACCTTTCCTTCGCGAGCCACAACCGATGTCTGCCGTAACGGGAACCAGACGGGTCGCTTCGTCCTTTCCCAAGGAAGGGGCGTGCGGGAAAGGATGCACGTATACTTGCGCGCTACTGCGCGTTCGCCGCAGGTACGCGCCATCGACCAATGAACGTCCCTTGGTTCCAATTTGGTCGCAGGTAAAATTTTTTCTACCCTTCCTCCCTCGTCCTTTCCTTCGACGAATGGTTCGCATTTTCGGAACCGTTATCTTCGGGAATTCTAATTCGCACGCGACAAGCACAGCGTGTCGTCGAGACTCGAAATGATTTAAGAATTCTTTCTTCGTTTCTTTCCTCGAGTACATGATTTTCGCAAAAGTGAGGTTAGTTAGCGTCTAAGCGGATACAAAGTATTCGCTTGGCGCAGCTTCGTGGAACGCCAGACGGCACACTGTGATCGACGAGATGGTCTACGAGAATGAAATTAAAAGTAACGTGGCGAATGCGGCCTCTTATGAGCGACGATAGAACATCGTGATGTTGGAAAAGCGTCTTCCGAGCTTATTCCATCGAATAGCTGCAACGTTTACCAGAGATGATCCCATCGTTGCCCGAGACTTCTTCGATCTTGATTACCGACCTCCACGCTGTTCAATACTTTACACGCAATTTCCCTATAATTCCTAGGGTATGAAACGTATCATCGGTTCATTGTTCCAATAGGTGGTGCATCGATCATTTCTGAATTACTATATGCAGACGAATGTCCTTTTGAACTCTTCCTTCCGAAGCTCAGCGTAACCTGAAACAAACAACATGTAATATAAATGACAGTTCCAAGTAAAACAGTGTTTATCGTAAATATCGTAATCAATTACTCAATCTGATTGCTCAGTCGGTCCAAGAATTTACCTTATCTATCTTGTTTTCTGTATCGTAGGTGTCGCTACGTTTCCGACTGTTGTTTATAAACTACCTTTGAACGCGTATCATTCCCGCTATTTTCCAATGAAATAGAAACCAATTGTTCGTGCATTGTTGCTTTTCTTTTCAATTATCTTGTACCTTCGCGATACTTTCGCTATGACGAGTTCCGTTACCACGAATCCATCGACTCTGTTGCCTTTAGGTAAGGTGCATTTTATTTACAACGTGTGCATAACCTCACTTTTTCATCGAGATGCTAACGTGTGTAATTTACAGAGTTAGTTGACAAATGCATCGGTTCTCGGATACACATTATCATGAAGAACGACAAAGAAATTGTCGGCACGTTGTTAGGTTTCGATGACTTTGTAAATATGTTGCTCGAAGATGTGACGGAAAGCGAAGCAACACCCGAGGGACGTAGAGTCACGAAGCTCGATCTGATTTTACTCAATGGAAGCAATATTACGATGGTTAGTATTTCTAAAAAGCATTACAGTTATTTATTCAATGTTACATTATAGCTATAACGTTTATGATATTTCTATTATCATCGATTCGTTTGTTGCAGCTTGTACCTGGCGGAGAGATGCCAGACACGTAAAATAACAACGTTTTTGTTACATTTTGTACAATAAAGATATAAAGACTAATCTAAGCATATGTAATACAAAAATTAATGTTCCGATTAAAAGTAATTATCAAAATAAATACTACTGAGCGATTAACGTATCGATGGTATTGATTACTTCGTCGGTTGCAGGTCTATCGATGGTATCTTGCGACCACATTTTTCTGTATAACGTTTTATAAACACCTTCGAAACCATCGTTCATGTCGTCGTTCTCGGGACGATTACCTTTTGCGGAAAGATAGATAATGGCATGACTGTGCAGTCCAGCGAATGGTACTTTTCTAGATATCATTTGCCAAGCTACGATACCTAAAGAATAAACGTCCGCTGCCGGGGTTGGTTTATTTCCTTTTAATACTTCCGGAGCTACGTAGCCTGGTGTGCCCTAAAAAACAATTACCGTTAGTAAAAAGTAAAGTAGCCGAATGAAACGAGCATACATGAAATTTGGAAGTTCGAAGTGGCTCGCCAATTAGTACGGAGCTACCAAAATCTGTAAGTTTTGGCTGGCCATCCGTTGACATTAGAATATTTTTAGGTTTAACGTCTGCGTGTACAACGCCCGCATTGTGACAAAATTGCAACGCGCACGTTACGTCTCTTAATATGCGAACTACTTTGTTCTTAGGTAGCGGTGTCGTGTTCAGATGATCTTGCAAAGTAGTACCGCATAATTCCATTGTTATCAAAGATAGAGAACTACCTTGCTCTATCATCAGGATTTTCACTATGTTAGAATGTCTTAACGATGAAGCATGTTTTTCGGAATTCAACACATCGATGCATTTTTCTGTCTGCATTACTTTAGCTGCCACTTGATTACCTATCGAATATTTCTATAATGTTCAAGAATGTCTCACCGCGTACTTTAATATACTCGACAAAAAATTACATATTTTACCTTTGTAGAAAGCTTTGTATACAGTACCGAATCCACCGCTTCCGAGTACCGTACCGTATTTCTTTGGAAGACCATCTTCCAATATTTTTCTCCTGTTAGGAGTGTCGATATTGAAAGGAGATAATCGATCCTTATTTTCCTTGTAAGTATTCCTGATCGGTGTCGTCGGACTTAAGAATTGTCTATAACGATATACGCGAAATGCTTTTGAATAATCGAAATTAAATTTCTAATATTTTCATGACTGCGTTACCTTTTTCTCGTGTTTTGCAGCACACGTGGAGATATGTTACACAATTTAACCGTTAATCTTTGTGGCGATGCCATAGCGAGATTATATATTTAGTTGAGGACGGTATACATTTGTCTTGTTTCTTATCGCTTCGCGGAATTTATAATGAAAACAATCGCTTCTAGTACAAGTAAGTGTCGCGTACACACATTGTCAAGGACGCGAATAGGAACCGATAATAGTAAATAACGCGCAAACAAATCGAAACCCTGTAATGTAAGGATTCCAAAAGACTAAAACGGAGGGGCAATTAAAAGGTTTTATTTTTCTATTTTCTAATATAAGGCGCGAACCACCATTTACTAGGAGTCTATTACTAATTATTACTCTTTAATACTGTACGATAACTAGATTATTTACAATTCTTTTTTTTTTTTTTTTGCGAACTCATAACAATTGATACGTGTTCCAATAATCTCTCAATATAGGTAATATCAGTGGTACGTGTATAATAACATGTTATTGTACTAGACATAACATATCTAATGAGATTTTGTGTTAAAAACTTGTCGCTAAAAATACATGCTCGCAAGTACTGCCAGTATATCTTACAGCAACTCTGGACCTCTATCGCAATTAGCAGCACAATATTTTTGATTCGAAACTAGCGTTTCGTACAAATTAGTAGTAATGCGGTAATACATACGTTTTCTTTGTTTTTCTCTTTACAGAAATAGTGAGGTTAAAATTCGTTTTCATTCGATAAGGTACTTTAGTGGATTAGCAAAATATTTTAACGAATTAAAATAGAATGTCTTTTCTCTTTGTAACAGCATTCAAAATAGTAAGTTTCATCTTTGTCTCGCGTACTCGATACACGGTAACATATTATTATTATAGCTTGGTCTTTTTCAAAGTGTAGAAACTTCACATTTGGAAAACTAACGACTATGATAAAATTAATAGTTACCGAGGCAAAATACCTACCAATACTGATCAGTTCTTATATCGAAAATAAAGTACAAAGTGAATATTTAAAGGAGCTTATTACTTGCACAATGTAGTTTTACTATTTTTAAGTTTACTTATGTTCTATTTTTAAATAAGTACACGATTGGTTTAAGAACTTTTTTTTCTCTTTTTTCTTTTTTAAAGTAAATGTGGATTAAAACTGACCCAAGCATTCTCGAAAGCAGCGTTCCTTACATTCCTGAACCGCCAAAAGCTTATTTTCTCAGGGTTTAGCGATATATCGTCAGGTACATCATATTTAGAGATTTTGGGAGTACCAGTTCTTTGATTGTTTAAGATGAAATTATTATTCGTGGAACGTAAATTTAGTCGAAACAACATGAATCATATATTTCGAAAATAGATCGACTCGAGATGTCGATAGCTTTACCGTACACGAGTACGACTTCTTCGTACTCAGAATTTTATAGAAAGTTTTATTCGAGTAGCAAAAAAATATTTCGATGAAAGGACTGATTGTTAATCGGTGGAACAATAAATCAAGTACTCGCAGTAGTTGGAATATAACGAAGACTGTCTTTCTTTTTCACGTTCGTCGACGTTTAAGTTTGATTTTACGGTGTTTGTAAAATATCGTGTTTTTTTTTTTCTTTTTTTTAATCTAGAAAGAGTGACGAGAATTTTGTTCGAGCATATACTCAACAGACAATACGGTATACGCTTGTAATTGTTTGCACGTAGTGCTAACGAGTCACGGTCCCAAAGAAATGAGAGCTACGATATTCGTCGATGAGAACAGCTAAGAAAAAACTACTCGGATATCTCTTTACAAAAGATTCAGTTGCATTCGTCCACGTTGTTTCCAAGTGGACGGACCAGCACCATTGATAATCTGCGATCTTTCGATTTGGCACTCTCGCATTCTGTGCCATTACGTTTAAATTTTTTCCTGAGCAACGGTATCGTTCATCACTGTTCGTTAGAGGCACTCGGAGGCACCCTTTTTCCTATCGACACCGAGAAAGATGAAACGCGTCGTAAATGTCGTTTAAGAATATATTAGATAACGTTCTGGTACTCGGCACGCTTTTTCGCGACACGATATCATCAATCCAGAATATCTTCATCTTCGAAGATCGAGCTCCGTTATCGCCGTTACAAAAGATAACGTTACGGTATTTTATATTCGATTAATATAATTTGACAAAATCCAGTTTCGCTCGAGTACCAATACGCATCGAAGATATCGGTAAAAGCAGATATCGTCGTTTCACTTTCTCCCACACGAACCTTTATCGATTATTTACAAATTTTGCAGTACAAAATAAACTTTACGTATTCAACGAGTTCACCGCCTCTTCGTGGGTATCGCGCACCCCTACCCTCCTTATCTTCATCGGTATACATATTTGCTCTTTCACGAAAATAGACTCTCTCTCCTTCGCAAACTCGCGCTAGCGCTGAAAGACGCTCTGATACGTGGATAAAGGGTTACGAGAGAGAAAAAAAAAGAAGAAAAAGAACGAATTTCTTCGAATTAAAACAACAGGATAGAAGAAGGAAACGAGGAGCAGAACGAATAATATATTTGAGGGAAGGGGGGAGAAGAAAGAGAGGAAGAAATAGGTGGTACATTTCGGAGTGAGTCGAATAAGGCACTATCTAACCAGGTAGCGGAGCTTCCTCATAGAAATCTGGTTCGTCCTCGTGTTCCGATCCTTTGCTATCGAGTGCCCGCAGCTCGGCAGCTGTGAAAAAGTGGCTCATCTGCGCCCTAAGAGGTATCATGAGAATAAGGAAGAACGGGAGCGCCAGGGCCGCCCTGGTGCTCTTCACGGTCCACAACACGGCCAGGCACAAGATCTGTATGAGCGTGAAGATGTGCATCTTGTACGTCTGGACGCGACGGACGTAATTAGCCGTGCCGTGATGTTTCACCGGCATGAAGAAGAGTTTCACGCGGTCGAACATTTGCACGCCGTTCGTCGACGATATGCCCATATAGAGAAACACGCCGAGGAGGACGGACATCGGTACGCGTCGCAGCAGCGGCGCCATCAGAACGCTCACGCCGATCAATACGGCAACCAGCAGAGCGCTCACCCTCTGCTCCTTCACCTCGACGATGTGGGGCTTGTCGCCGGGCGCATGGGTGCGAGACATCACCGTCACCGCCGAAACGTGCGTCAACGATCTGACAGACGCGGCGCAGCACCACGGTGCCCCCATCAAACCGCAACCGACGTTCATCAAGCAGACCACCACTATGTCCATGTGATACCCGTTGCCTTTCCGTAGCTTTCGCTCTTTCTTGTCGATGATCAACCTGTGAACAAACGAAATTATTTTTAATACCTCGCTGCTTTGGTTGGCTCGCCTTGAAACCCTCTACAAGGTTGAACTTTAGGAACTTGGGAATAATTTGAAGAAATTCCTCAACGATTCGATAGTACTTTAAATCAAAATGAACGAGTTTTAAACCCTTCGCACTCGAGAGGTGACTCTCAAGTCACCACTAGGTTTCTTTCAGGTTTAATTTCTTTGGAACTCGAAGTGTCAATAAAATTGTGATTGTCGTTGAGGCAAAGGTGACCTGATTTTCAAATCTCAAATTAGAATGTTAAGAAAGCAACGTCGAGTTGCTGACAGATACCAGAAAAAAAGCTCTCGAGTGCAAAGGGTTAAGAACGTATAGCTTCTCTATGTATTGTTCGCGAGAAAAACGAAGTCGAACGCGCCGTTGCTCGTTATCCCGCTCGCGAAGCTTTATTTACAGACTCTATTCGACGCGGCGGTCGCGGTTTCGCAATCGAAACGTCAACGATGGCTACGTGTCATAACCGAATGTACTAAAATAACACGCGTTAAATAATGTAAGACAGTCATCGATGCATCGGTTACGAAAATATCGCGATGAGGACGCGCGTCGCATGGGAACTTCGACAAGGTTCTCTTCTTAGAAACGAACTGCGCGATCGCGTACTGCTTTCTCTTCGATGCGATGGACAACTGTCGCTAGCATCGAGGGGAACAGAGTCGGGATAGTGGAACTTTAGAGACGTTTCGTGCGCATTGAAATTTGACTGATACTAGGCAAAAAAAAAAAAAAGCTCGTTTGTTTATAGAAATCTTACTCGGAGATCTGGGTTTCCATGAAGACGAGGATGTAGACGAGCAACGCTGGTACGATGCAAGCCATAGCCATCCACAACGGGATAGGTTTGTGCAAGCCTACGGGCGACACGAGCCAACTTCTGCCGGGTTGGGTCGGCGACAGACCTTCCGGTACCAGGAGCTTCTCGGTCTTCACCATGGCCGCGAAGTCGATCAACGCGAACAAGATGATGCTGATCGGCACGCCGAAGTCCCCGAAGGCTCTCCTGGCGCTTCGGCCGAGGTAGTGACTGTTACGAAAGATTCGCAGATAATAAGCGCCGAGGAACGTGCCGAGGCACAGGATGGTGCACATCAGCGCCGTGTTCGGTTGATTGATCAACAATCCGGCAGCGTTGCGGGTTGGTATCAAGGTCCCCGGTTTCTCCAACGGAATAATCACCGCGTCGCCTGTCTCCGGAGACACGACCTTCATTTCCGTCACGTTCACTTGCGAATCCCAGTACATCGTCTCGTTCGTGTCGGGAACGAAGCTGTACTCGTCGAGAAGCGGATTCTTCGCGAAGTAGTTGTACAGCTTGATGAACGTTTCGACGATGTAGAGAAGAGAGATTAATCCCGTAAAGATCTCTTCGGTGAATCGAGTGAAGAGCCTGACCAGCACGGATCCCTCGACGGAAGCGACGGCCAGCGCTATGATTCCCATCCACGCGCCCACGTAGACTCTCACGGTGAGAAACTCGAGCTCGTTCGCCAGACAGAAATTGTACAGGCTCTCGTCGAAGAGCAGGAGGGGCCCGGTCGTGCCGATGATGACCAACGGCTGGGTGGAGAACAGAGCCATCACCACTCCGGTCCAGGAACCGGACACCAGGGTCTCCGATATGCCGATGACGTTGTGCGTTTTGTCGCTCATCAGACCGCCGAAAGTGATGGCCGTGCACAGAGCGGCGAAGTACATGAAAATGGCGGCGGCCAAGCAGGAGGAATTCAAGCCGTCCGTAAAGTCGGACAGGTAGAAAGGATACCGTCTCTTGATGTCGTTTATCAAACCGCCGAATGGACGCTTCGTCCTGCGGAGCGGATCGTCGTCGTCGGGCGGTTTCTTCTCTTCCTCGCCAGCGAGAAGAGCTGCAAAAGGAACGAGTCGTTACATTTTTCCCCTTGGCTCGTTCTATAAGGGCACCGACCCAGTAATCAAAATCTCTTCGACTTGGGAACATTTTTCAATGAAAAATTGAAAGACAAAAATGAAGGAAATCATTTTGTTCGTTAATATTTAAGATTTCTTTAATAAATAAATGTTTTTCGCCAGCAGAAATAAATTTTGATTACTTTTCAGTCCTCCTAATACATTGGACGATTGCGTAAGTTCGTACCCGATTGTCATAGACGTTGCTAATGACAACTCCTTCTTTACCTTTCTTTACGGCGGCTTCGCTCGGTGTCGGTTTGCTCTTCTCCTCGAGCGCCTTGGCCTTCCGATTCCTTATGGCTTCGCTCTTCGCCTTGAGCTCGTTGAACGGCAGCAACGCCTGCCGTTCCCAATCGCCGGGAGGCAGAACGATCGAGTCGTCGAGGAACTCGTTGATCGCGGACAGAAGCTCGCGCCTCTCGTTCGCTTTGTACGCGATTTTGTGGAAGGACGTGTTCGCCATCAGGGTGGCGATGGATCTACCGATCTCGTGGTAGTCCAGATCGGCGTTCCTCGGTCCCAGAAGGGTGAACATGAACCTGACCGGTATAGTGACCTCCGTGACCGACGGAATGAACACGCCCTCGGCGAGCCGGACGAACGCGATCGTCGGTTGGTCCAGAAAATCGACCGCGCCTACCAGGACGACCGTCGCCTCGGCGCCCGCCGGTATCCTCTTCAGGATGTAGTCGTTGTGACCTCTCTTCAGATCCTCGTTGCTCCCGGTGTACGTCTGCTCCTCCTTCATGTCGACCGCCGTGTGATTCGTGTCCAACGCCAAGTTCGACGACAGGATCTTCGGCTTCGCGTCGTTTAGATTCTAAAGAGGACATTAGAAAGTTTATCAGAAAGGTGCTCGGAGGTGTTCCAGGGTGCTTTAGCGTGCCCGGTCGGGAACCCGATGCAAACAAAAAATATCAACAGGTGGCGCGTACACCAAGCAGAGCTTGAAACGGAAACACGGAACGCGACGACGCATCGCGGAGCTGTTCGAGATCTCGGAACGGATATATGCGAGGCGGAAGAATCTCGGACCAAGGGTGCGCGGGAGTCGGAGCGAAACTCCGGGTTGACTTCGACAGTTGCGGGGAAAATAGAAAGCTCCCAGACAAAGGACAGATGGAGACCGCAGCGTTCTATCCAGACTTGGCGATGTCGCTTTTGAGACATTATAAAAATACGTTTAAAGGCAAGAAATTGCTTGTGGAGGTTTTTTTTCATAAAGAGGGATCTAGAGATATCGAACCTTGTCTGCGAGCTTCTTATTTAGTTAACAGAAAATAAATCAGACGAAAAGGTCGCTTATAATATACAAAAGAAATAATTCTTATGCACTTGAATGAAGAACAAGAAACAAGAATCGACAGTATCGCCCTCTCTGTCATGGAATCATTCGAGACACAAAGATCTGTCTATCCTTGTCTGCAAGTTTCCTAAATTTTCTGCAACTGTCGCCGAAGACAACTCGGAGAGTTTCGCTCCGACACCCGCGACATTGCACCCTTCAGAACGAGATCCGAGTGCTTGGAATAAAAAAGACGAATTTCAGCACCAATTTTACATATCGTTTTCATTTTCGTCTCGTCTCGCTGATTCCGGCAAAACGAACAGGCTCAAGAGGTGCGGATACGTACTTGGGGGGAGGGGGTGGGGGTAGGCACTGCGAACAGAATAAAACTAAACAGGGTACGGTATAAAAGTGAAGTCCATCCCAACGAATGCGACAGTGCGACGAGAAACTATACTAACGGTGAAGCGTACAGTGGCCAACGTCAAGGGTGCAAGGATACGTCCTACTTCGAAGATTGAAAAGAACATCAAAGAAGCCTTCTCTAAGCGCAGAACAAAAAAAAAAGAAAGAACATCAAGCTACGGTAAAAGAACGTACACGTATCGTGGACAGGTGCCGCGTGAAATGCAAAACGAAAAGGACAAAAGCCAATTACTACGAGAGCTAGTCACGGTACAGATCCTCGAATCCCTGAGGATCGACGCTACCGATCTTGATACTCCTTAAAAAAAAAAAAAAAAATAGTCGCGGTTCGACGACGCGTTTTCGTGCAGAGGGTTCGTTTCGTTTTTTTTTTATTTTTTGTTTTCCCACGACAAAGAAAATTCGGAAGAAGCGATGAAGAGATATGAGAAAACACACTCATTCCCCCGTAAGTTCATGCCGAAAGATGTTAATGAGTGTGTCGGTGCGATCGACGATGGACGAGGCGTAAACTAGCGAGTAAGGTTGAAAGTACTGCGTTCGAGTTCGGGAAACGAGAGATTTACATGTTGGGTTACATGGTTCTCAGAGGCTTCCCGCGCAGCGTCTTCTTCCTCCAGACAGACGGACTGTGGAAACAACATTAGGACACACCGTCAGTCAGGGCTCCCGTCTCTACCAATTTCTAGCGATATTTTTTACCGTTTTGTTCCAACGATAATAATTCGTTAGGAAAATCGCGTACGTCCGAACACGGTCGATACCACGAAGTAACGTTAAACAAAAAAAAGAAAAAACAACTCGAAAGATTCGTTCGGGACTCGAACTCTACGAGTAACGTACATTTTAAACGTACACTTTTAAACGTACATTTTAAACGTACATTTTAAAATAGCTACGTCTCCTAACGGTCGATCCCTAACGCGTTTACTCGAATCGGGGAATCTGCGCGATAGACGAATACCGAACGCAACAACACATTCGATGCGAATCTGTCGCAACAGCGGCAGTGATATATCGAGCAACTCACACAGATCGTGACACGGTAATGTCTCGCTTTTTGATAAAATAAGTCGAGACCGCCATTATTAACAGATTCGAGAAACAGGTGGAAAATTTTGGACCGGTGGCTGGGGGCTGATTTCCGATAACGGATCTGTAACGAACACTTCATCGAAAAACGAAACATCATCGTTAAAGGGAAATACAGGGTGTCCCAAAAATGTTGTGACACCTTGAAACGGAGGGATTCGATAGGGATTGGGGAGGTGATTTGAAACAACGTTTTCCTTACCGAAGATGTTGTCCGAGGTTTCGTTAAGGAGATGTTAACATCTTTACCGACCGGTAGTCGATTAATCGACTTTTTATCCTCAACGCTCACCGACCGGTAACTGCTATGGTAACTACCAAGTATTTGTTACTTTCAATTGAGATACGAATTGCTTTGCTCTGTAACCTCTCGTATTTTTATACAATTTCCAGTGCAAGGGACGATCTGCTGCCGAGCGGCCGGTGAGAAGCGCATAGGATCTTGAACCGCTACCGGTCGGTAAAGTGTTAACAAAAAACTCCGACCAATCGGGGCGCAAGTATACCGACAAAACGCTCGCGGTAGCGTAGACCACGCGTTAGACGGCCCCGCCCCACTGGCATACTCGCGCTCCGATTGGTCGGGCTTTTCTATTACTACTTTATCTACCGGGCTATTTAGAAGCAGACTTTAATTAAAAAAAGAATGTTCTACGGTAGCATATGCCAAGTCTAGGCTGACAATAATTCCTTCGTACTGTTACAAGGTACATTGAAACCCAAGTCTGTTACCAAACATCGAACATTGTTCGTAGACAACCATCAATCAACACAGTAAATAAATTCGAATAACTAAGTACTGCAATTAAAAATCCTAGAAATAGGCTCCCGATAAATAAAGTGTTGATATCTCCTTAAAGAAGCCTCGGAGAACACTTTCGCTAAAGAGAAAGTTGTTTCAAATCACCTCCCGAATCACCCCCTTTCAAAGACCTCCGACATTTTTAGAACATCCTGCAGAGCGACGGCGCGCTCGCGAATCGGATAGTTACCTGAAGGCTGGTGTAGCTGGAGTAGTTTCGCTTTCCGCCGAAACGAAATCCGCGATCGTGATCGTGCACGTGCCTGTGCCTGAGGAGGAGAGCCCTCATGACTACCGGCCTGTCCTCCGGCAGGATCAGTTCCTCGATGACCATCTGCTCGACCACCCTGTACGCCAAGCCCGGCAGGTCCTTCTCCTCGAGGTCGAGAAGGACCACGCCCGTCTCGAGGCATCGGCGAAGATTCAGCAACGAGTGGAAGCTCAACGAGGCCACGTGGGGCCTGCCCCACCTGTCCGCGCCCTCCTCGACGTCCTCCTCGTACTTTATCCATCTCGCCGTTTCCCGCCATTCCCGTTCCTCGCCGATACCGTACAATTCGTCCAGCTGGACGAACACCTCGTGCGGCGAGTGGTCGTACATCTTCTTGAAGGTGTCGTGAGGTATGCCGCCCTCTTTTCTACGGCCGATCTGTACCGTCAAATGGGCGGCCTTGTGCCGCCTCATCCCTCTCGGATCGTCGCTCCTGTGGGACTCGAGGTCGTCGATGTCCAGCTCCTGCAGCGTGCTCGCCTCCTCCGGCTGCACGCTGACTCTCCTCGCGAGGACGCCCGTGCCATCGGGGAGTCCTGCTCCCGATCGTTTTCGCCATTGCGGATCCTCCTGCAGCGAGTACTTACGCGACTTGTGGTGGTGTCTTCTGCGAGAACAAAATTAACAGATTTCACGATCATCGTATGAATCACGAGATAGAAAATCGAACTCGGTGAAAAGCTTTTTTTTGGTTGGCACCCCTCGTATTCCAGTATCTCGTATCTATCCGTTCGTGTTCTGTTAGCACCTCCCTTATTTGGAGAATAAAATGATTCTCGGTCGTAAAAAATAAACGCGAACGATACGTCAAGACGAGATAGATATTAGAGATTCGATGTTTGCGAAAAATTCCGTTCGGTAGATAGTCGATACGCGCGTTAGTCATTCAACCTCGAATCCGATCGCTTCCGCGCCTCCGTGTCAACGATTTTCGACGATACCGAAATGTACCGTAATCCGTGTAGTAGGCTTCTATTTTAAGATTTTTAAGTAAATCCATATCTGAGAGCTATTCTACTTCTAGGTTTCCGAGTTCTTCCACTACGACTGTCCGTTATCTCCGGTATCTTATGCTTTCTAATACACGCACGATGTAGTGGTGTTGTATCTTACCATGTCCGAGTAAGTTTTACTCGTCTAGCGATTTATCGCGTGTGAGAAATCCTATTAGGGGATACATATACATATATATGTATATCCGCGGACACGTGAAGTTAAGCTGCTCGAGATACTCGTCTCCTATACATATATATATGTACTTCACGTGTCCGCGGGCCTAGATTTGAACTCTCTTTATTTTTAAGGGATCGCGAGCGAGTGCAGCCGTTTAGATTTCGGTCGTCGTCGTTACCGATATCTGTACGCGTTACAATTACGTCTCGGTTCTTCTTAAAAGCTAAACGATACCATCGAGCGATGTACAGGGAGAATAAAGTCCGTCGTTAACGACGTGAATTTCGACAACGATACTTTCGAGTCTCAAGCCTTCCCATCGGTGTATTTTTACTGTACGTGTTTTGCCAGCGACCCAGCGAAATGCTGCGAACAATGCCGCCTCCGTTGACACGAGGCACGCGACCGAGTGCCAGAACTGTTTTTGCGCTTGACCCTGGCAGTCAGAGTCCGTCCGGTCTGCCATTGACGAAGATCAGACGGATCGGCCAGATCTCCGTCGTACGAAGTCACGAAACGGCGAAACACCTCGACCGAGACGTTCTCTGCTCGTCGTTTCCTCCGATGCGGCGAAAACGTTGCTCGCGATGTTACGTTCGTGTGCGTGCGGTGTCGAAGTTTGTTCCGTGACTGTAGCGTACGGTCGATGATATACGCGTTCTTTTCTCTTCTCTTTTTTACGCGCGTACGTTCGACATCGTAGAGAACGTTCGTTACGCGCGTAAATCAAACACGTGCATTACCAGAAACGGGAAAAGATACTTTTTGAGCAATCTGATGCGACCAATGTCCATGTCGTAGCGGTCCGGGCGGCCATCGTAGTGTAGAGACATGCCGATGAACGAGGATAAATCGTCGCATTCGTCGCACCGTGATCACCGAAAGACAGGAGACGCGATCGGACTAATTAGAGGAACGCGAAGGCAGTGGCCTCGAGCATCAGACTGCCTGGTACAAAGCACGACGAGACGAACGCGAATCTCTGGCCGAAGGCCATAACATTAGACACCGATTGCGAACTGTTTCGCATCCCTTCCGCTAAACATCATGCAATTATCTAATACCGAAACCGCCGACGGAAGTCGAATCGCCGGACTAGTTCACGAGACGCGACACCTACGTCGGATACGCGAACACCTTCCTTCCCACTACCGTTCGCGCTCGAGGTACTCTATTCTACGACCAACGGCAGTCTCGATCGCCAAAAATTGTACATACGCGCGCGTAACAGATAAAACCGTCTGCTACGAACATCGCGCCGCGTCGATTACGCTTTGGTTCGTTAATCTTGGACTAGCGCGATAAGGTCACGTACTTGGTCGAGGAAACGGTGCGATATTAGTTCATTGTTAGAATATTCGAGATAACGTTAGGATGTTCGAGCTAGACGAACGCCCGAAGCGGACCATGTGTGTTTAGTCTCTGCGCGTTCCCACCTTCTTAAAGGAGGTTTCAGGACAAAGGACTTTTGTAAACGAAGGGCCTGACATCAGGGATGTCCTCGCAACTGGGATTTCTGGCGGAAGTCGGAACTGTACCGACTTGCATCGAAACGAGAGCTTTCTTTCTGAATGTACGATCTTTTTACACTTGTATTGTCGCTATTTTTGCGCGTTCTATCAATTTCATCCTGACTTCCTTGATCCGATACATAATCCTCTTACATAATCCTGTTACTTTAACGCTTCGACCACCAGGTGATCCCATATGTGGGCTGATAAGGATTTTCCCCAAGGAATTAGATACATTAATCCGCGGGAAGTCGCGAATTTCGGGCGCGCTTCCGAGATTGAAACGCGACGAGAGCATGTAACCTGATCGCGGAGCATTCGTCGCGAGCATTTCGTGGAAGGAGATCGACCTCGAGCCATCAGCTTGTGCGTTCGAACTTCACCGAATGGAATTCTTCGCGATTCACGGATTCGCGATCGTTGCCTTTTACGGTCTTAATGAACGTACTGAACGCATGCATACGTATGTACGCTTGCGTAAAACCGCGATTCTTAGGAGACGACACTTAGCCAGGAATGCTCCGATTTGTTATTACAAGCGAGGTCGACTCGTCAACAGGAAATCTCGTAACTCGACAACTGTCGGAAACGACTTTTTAATACACTGCGGACCAGACATTTTATTGCTAACCGTAACCAGTGCCTGAGCGACGGAATACGAAATATCGCGTCGGCCGTTCCGCAATGTGTTTTACGGCGGCGCTACTGTTTGTCGTTCTCATCATGGGACGGCGCGATGGTACATGCCATCTGATGGACATACGAGCGCGAGCCACCGGTGATGCACGCCGCCAGATAGGACATAAGGACGAACCACCAGTGGTACACGCCGACGGAAACGTGTTGATATACGCGAATTTCGAAGTTTGGTCGGGTCATACATTATTCCCCTATCCAAATGTACATTTCCGATATTGTCGCGATACTCGCAATACGTACTGCCATTTGTGATTCTTGCCACGGGTCGGCGTAGTGGTACACGACTATTAGTTTGTATCACCGGTGGTACACGCCGCCGGAGTGGAGCATATAAGTGTGAGCCACCGGTGGTACACGCCGCTCGATTAAAAAATTAAATACCAAGACGAATACTAAATCACCTAATCTTCGATAGTCTCGATGCAAAATTGTAACTCCGTGGGAATTTTCACGTGTTAATCTAAACCCTACCACGACAGACTACGAGCATCGTTGCAACGAAAAAAAAAAAAAAAAAAAATAAAAAGATCGCTGCAACTCTTTTTGGCCCTGGGAATAACGAATCGAAAAGTCCACCCCGCTCGGCGAATAACCATTGCGCGGATGACAGTTGCCTGGCATATCACGTTTAGGGAGAACGAATCCGTCTACAACCTGAATAGCTTAATTGGTTGAAACCTTCTAATCCGGGATCGTACCCCCGTTAAGCAAGCCTGCTGACTCGTTCTCCCTCCCCGCGTCGTTAACGTTCCATCGGAACTTGTGCCTGGCGTTGGTCACTTTCACGAGCCACGACGCGTAGAGCGAGTCGGAAGGCGAAGACGAAATCGAAACATTACAATCTGGACGCGAATAGACGTAAAACAACATTCGATCACGATCGAAGCCGGTCTTTGATCTTTGACGATGGAAATTCTAGGCGTCGGGAATCGACCAGGGGAAACGGTACGAAATAAGAGCGAATTCCTGGGCTCGCGCGCGATAATAGAGCACAGTTGCGACCCGACGCGGTTGCAAGAACGATAGTCGAGACTACGTTTGCGGACCAAATTAAACAGTCGAGCGGAACAAAGCCTTCCGCACCTAGGAAATCATTTTATAGCCGACCATCTCGTAAACTGGGATTTTTGGATAGTTGCACGCTGCACGTGCCTGCCAGGATCGTACATCACTTTTAACCGTTAGCCATCGCGAAACGTTTCCAAGAATCCCAACACGATACTCGTAGGAAAGGTCGAGGCGAAATTCTTCTCCGAATGCAGCATTGTCTCGAGAGTGAGGTATACGCTATTCAAAGACAAAACATGGGGTTAGCGACGCACTATCGATACAACTAACGGTATCGTTTGAAAAATAACACATGTCAGAGAAACAGAAAGCATAACACGTGCTCCTTCCGCTAATCTCTTCGGTTTCTCGCTTCTTTTCGGATTCTCTCACTCGGCGGACGACTTCAGCCAAAGAGGTAGGGACAGCGGAGTTGCTTATTTCGAGAGAAGTAAGTAACGTTTCCAAGTTTTGCCTAAAAAAAAAATGATTAAAGGCTTACTTGTGCTCGTGTTTTTGGTGTCTCCGACACTTTCGATCCTCCTCGTGAGGCGGTGGTGCGGCGACGTTCGGCGCCTCGTCCGGCGGGGGCGTAGGAACGTCTTCTTCCTTGATATTCTCGAACTGCACGCGAGGGCTACCAACGGTGGGACCGTCGGTGATACCGGAAGCAGCCCTCTCCGATATCGGCGCCTCGCTCTCGCTGCTGACAACGTTCTCCGTCTCCTCCGCGGTCTCCTCGGCGGTCTCGTCGTCGAGGTCGTGCGAGTTGCTCGTCGACACCCCGTTGTCCATCGTGTCCGACTCCTGTTCGACGCCATTGCCTGCATTCACCTGACCGTTCTCCTCTTCTTGACCAACTTCTGCTGTGGATCCTTCGCTGCAAACACGACGGATACGCTTTTTCATTCGCGTTCGCGTTTTTACACAACGAAAACGGTGCTTTCGCTAAAGAAACGAATTCCGAGTATCGTTTTATGGGTATCGCAGGTCGAACGACTTACGGGGATAGATGCCGTCGCATAGATCTGGAATGGATGCTTTTCAGGGGCATGTGCGGATGAGGGTAACTTCTCTTTCGGTGCTCTGAAAAATATATATTTACGTATAAGTATAAAAAATATAGAGAAAGACGGCCGAATCAATCGATACTTACTCGTTCGATACGAGATATGTTAGGTTCTCCCAAAAAGTTTCTTCCATTTCATTCATGAGTAATATACACGCGACTTGTTTATTGACTCCATTGACAATACTAAACATAGGTTGCATAAGCTTTTTATAGGTAATCCCGCGATTCATCTGCGTTAACTTCGTTTTCGTTGTTTGTTAATATTTATATATATTTGTTTATTTGTCAACTGTCAACAATCTTTGTTTACTATTTGCTTTATTGTGTCAATTTTATAATGCGTTATGCCCGTATATATATATATATATTGAAATAAATATACGCAGTATCTTATGTCTAATGTTACGTTATTGAATCGCGTACGAACATCAACATCCAAGAAATTTGATTGTCTAATTTCATAAACACTGCCAGATAAAATAACTGCAAGTGAAAGTTACGGAAGAAACTTTCGGGGCGATCTAATCATTTCACTCGGCAATTTGAATTCCGATTCCTATTTTTGAAATACGAGTTTAGTATCGCTCGTACTCGAAATATTTACCTAGGTTTCGCCGATCGCCGATGCTGGGACTAGGATATATCAAGGGTCGCTAACATTCCGCGATACCGCGATATTATATAATGAATAAATTAATGGTCAAGGCATGCCAGAAAGCGGAATTGCTTTAACCTTGGACCGCGAGAAATGATCGAGTTACGTAACCGTTTTCTGTTATCGGGGTCCAGACCGAGGAACAATGAATTTACCGACGTCGCGACGCGAGGGACAGAAAGCTTCGGCTGGGTTACGTGGCGAAAACCAAGGTTTTTTTGAAGTCGAAAAAGAAAACTTTCTTTCGAGCGTCGATGAAAGCAAATCTGGATAAAACTCGAAGTTCTGAACAAAACTCGCGAATTTTGAAGAGAATTCAAAAATAAGTAATGCGATAAATATTAAATTCTACAGGTTTTAATCGTCTCGTTATTGTATCGTATTTGATATCAAGGACATGTTGACCACAAATAAAATATTCTTATTATTATTATTATTATTGTTGTTTTCATGAGAATCAGACTGTCAACGTGTATAATACGTACGATTGAAGTCGCGATCGCTATATCGAGGTGGTCCTCGGTCCCGATCTCGATCTCGATCGGATCCAGCCGATTCGGTTGGCGAGCCGAGCCGGGCTACGTCGAACCTCTTCCCGCCGTCCATCGCGAAAACCTTCTCCATCTCCTCGTCGAGTTCCGGTCCCGCTTCCGTCCCATGACCGTCGACCTAGTATCGAGAAAAAGAAAACGTAACGTCCGCTGGTACTCGTTGTTGCCACTAAGGGGCGGGAATTTTGTATTTTCAAGTTTTCACGTTCGTACTTTTTTTCTTTAAAGAAAAAAGAAAAAAAAAAAAAGTGAAAAAAATTCTGATTCCTAAAAAATCCATTCGGTCTCCGTTTATTTCGCGTTGTCATGTCTGGCAGGCACGCGATGATACAAGTCTTCAAGTCGAGTCGATAGAGAGTCGAACTCTAAGCTTCGATTTTCAAATCGCGTAGTCCGTCTCGTTCTCAGTCCATCGCGCGCGACGAAGCTTGCCGTTGATATTATTATAGGGAGTTACAGAATATCGACCCGTTCCGAAGGATAGAGGCAACACCTCCGAGCAGCGACGTTTCTTCTCGACGAGCTAATACCTTAAGCGGGAGCTTTTCACCGCTAAACGACATCGGAACGTATTTATCGAACGCGACACGGTCAGTTTCATCGCGTTACTCTAATCGAGCCGCGAAGCGTGGCGCGACCAACTCGTTCGCTTTCGAGTCGGTTCTACGTTTAATGGGTACGTCGCCGACGTACGATGAATCGATCGAACGACATCGATGCCGCCGATCTCGGCTCGAAAAACGATACTTTTGTTTACGATCGATGTCGTGTTTCCTTCTTCGTTACAGTTTCCCTCTTCGACTAGTGTTTCTCGAATTTCGACTTCACGGTGGATCGTTGCATCAGAGGTACATCGTTTTTTTTTCTGCAGGTTAACGTTTCGCTGACAAGTACACGGATCTGGGAAACGCTGCGTTAGACGGTGTTACGTTACCCTTTGGCTCGTTTAATGCGTTTCTCAACTTTTCCACTGTAACTACGCTTAATCATTTCTCGGGTATTACGAATGTATGTGTAGATATATATATATATATATTGATTTATAATGAATGTGTGTGAGATCAGTAAGAGGGAGAAGTATTGTTGAACCGCTACCTCGATACGTTCACGCCGGCGTGTACCACCGGTGGCTCACGCTCGCGTGCCTATCAGATGGCGAGCACTATTGCGCCGCCCCGTGGCGAGAAACAAAAATAACACCGCCGGCGTGTACCACCGGTG
>NW_026535289.1:13378747-13381882 GCF_026225885.1 Hylaeus anthracinus
CCCGTGGCGAGAAACAAAAATAACACCGCCGGCGTGTACCACCGGTGGCACACGCTCGCGTGTCTATCAGATGGCATGCAGTATTTGCGCCGCCCCGTGGCGAGAACCAAAAATAACAACGTGAACGTGTTAATAAATAATCTACCTAAGTAAATTTTGCTTGAAATAATTGCAAATAATATCATGGATGCGTAGAGTATATATATATATATCGCGATATATAAGTAACGTCGAGCAAAAATGATAAAGCGTGCGAATATCATAGTTACTCGGTGTTGGTCTCGGGACGAAGTAAGTATGCTTCAACGACGACAGCGGACTCCCTTTCACCGGCGCGTTTCATTTGCGGGGTCTCGCAGTGTCTTCCCTTCTGTTTGCTCTACACTCGAACACCCTTTCACGATAATGACACGCACGAGGAGCGCCGGGGGAAGCACCGCGTTAACGGGAACGAGAAATTAATTCCGTCGGCGAACGTGTCGCGGTCATTAACGACCGCTAACATCGACTGGCCAGCGATAAAGGGGCGCCGCCGAGTTCGATGCATGCATTTCGCGCACTGCGTAAAACGCGGGACCGAGTAGCGTCCCGACGTTGCCTCGATTTACGTCACGCCGATGCTTGGCGGAAATGCGCTGACAAGAAAATTTCGAACAACGAGAGAAGATTCTCGACAAGAGAATCTCGGCGATGGGAAGATGAGAAAAAAGGCAGAGTTGAAAGCTGGGACGATCGCGAGCAGAATCAGAGATGAACGAAATTCTTATTTAGACGCAAACCGTTACTTGTCGATTAAAAATTCAAGTTTAGACGATAGAATTAGATAAAGACGAACAATTAAACGGTTAATTGTTCGCCCGAACGAACCCTGGATGCACCAGTGTCCAGACGAGTCTACAATTTAAAGAGGGTCCCCTGTCGAGGGAAGTCGACTCACGCTGCCTCGAACGGAATCCAAAACACCGCGTAGAACCGGAACAGTGTCCAGGAGATCGTTACCGATGGGAGAACGTCGACGCCAGATGATTTCCGCGAACGAGTTCACCGTCAAAGTCGAACGTTTATCCGAGAAGTGGAGCGCGAGAAGGTACGGATGCAGGGAGAAGGACTCGAGGACCAGAGCGATTCCAGAGGTCCACGGTCGATCGAGAAGAAAACCTCGCCGCGGTACTGCGGATGCACGATCGTAAAATACGAAAACGCACTATCTTCTGGAACGTCGACCACTCGATTTTCGTGCACTGTTTTCATAAAACCTTGACGCGGTAGTCGCGTGCACATCTACCACCGGAGTAGCTAGGTTTCGTTTTACGAATAGACGAGGCGCAACGTTCACGAAACGTAGGAACACTATTCGAGGGTGGAAGCGGAAGGTACGTCGATCGCGGAAAGAGGCGGAGTGTCAGGAGGTAGGAGAGACACTGTGTCGCGCGCTAAGTTACAACCTGGTGACTCGTCCGCAAGGATCGACGTAACCAGCGGAGAACCTTGCCCGATGCCCGTTGGAGGAACGACTTCCCGGAAGAGTTAGCGGCGACCTCGGGCATGGCATCCCGGGCCAAAGTGACACCCGGCCGGTCGGCTCGAGCTCGCAGCTCGAAAACCCAAACTGACGGAGAGGGTAGCGCCGCCAACCGACCGACAGAGACCCGGGGAAAGTCCGTGGAGGGGATGGAACGTACGGCCGGAGGGCAGAGGGTCGACTCGGTCGATATCAACCCCATACGTCGCGCCAGACGGATCTCTCCAAAGGTTACCCTTCCCTCTCTGCTCGATCGCGGTCCTCCCGGGACACCGACCGACTTCCCCTCCAACGGAACGCGATCCCTCGAACTCCATCCGCGTCTCCCGTTCCGACGGTCGACGTTCACGAATTCCTTCGCGCCAACCAACCGAGGTCCTCTGAGGCCAAAGCATGCGAATATGCCATACTCGAGCTTTAGGGGGAGGAATTAAAAATCGTCTGGATACTGTCGGTGAAATCGTCTAGATACCGTCACCTCGACACAGTCAATTGCTCAGATCGTTAATAGTTGAAACAGCGATACGTTTATTGACTCTATCGACTCTACTAAACGTAGGCTACGTAACCCTTTTATCGGCAATTCTGTTATTCACCGGCGATAACTTTGTTGAGATTGTTTGTCTCGACATCTGTCAACTGTCGTTGTTTATCGTTGCTGTACCGTAATAATTTCATAATGGGCTGTGCCCGTATCTATTGAAATGAATAAATAAATGAATTAATTAAAATTATCATTAAAATTATTGTTGCACACGAAACGTCCAATTACTCGATCTCGGTAATATATCGGGATGAAAAGTTCGTGCGTTTTTCACGTTGTATTCAGTTTGTTCAATTTTTCGAAAACATTGAAATCACTTTACACGCAAGTGAAATGAAAGATTTTAAGATTCGAGTAATTTGTAATACAGATACGGATGTTTGAGACGTCCCGACAAAATCGCACGTTCCGTGTGCAACAAACCCGACGTTACCTGTTACGAATACGTAACACAAAATCGTATCGTTCGGTCGGATAGGGGCCGGAAACGGGTGTATCGAGAGAGCCGGCCATTGGTCGATGCCGTTCGTGCAACAAGTGTCAGGTCGGCCGTGAAATCTGCGCCTTGAGGGGGCTCGACGGGTGGGGTGGAAGCGTATGAAAAGAAGGAGAAAACAGAAGGAGGGAGAAAGGAGGACAGGAGGAAGGAGGGGAGGGGCGAGAGAATAGGGGCGGCAGGTATTCGTAAAACGGTTTCACCGAGCTAGGGGAGAGAAAGCTCTCAGCTGGCGGTTGCAGCTGGCGGAGGATGCGAACCGGACCAGCGCAACCTGACCGAGGCCTAGGTCATATCGGCGGCTTATCGACCGCTAGCGATGGGTTGAGATGGTTTCGATGTCCGTTTTCGTATCGAGTTAGCTACGTGGCTTGCTCATAGGAGAGCATTATTATTTCAAATGGTACACGCTTCGACCGATGCATTTACTTTTCTTTACCTAGTTCGAACAGCCATTGCCGAAATTGGTTCGCCGCTTTAACTTTACGGCTATCGTATTTTCTCGATCGATTTAACGCGTTCACGCCGGCGTGTACCACCGGTGGCTCACAGGAATATGTCTCATCGGGCGGC
>NW_026535289.1:13381892-13382142 GCF_026225885.1 Hylaeus anthracinus
CGGCGTGTACCACCGGTGGCTCACAGGAATATGTCTCATCGGGCGGCGTGTACCACCAGTGGCTCACGCACATATATATTCCACCGGGCGGCGTGAACCACCGGTGGCTCACGCACATACATTCATTTATTTATTTCAATATACATACGGGCATAACCCGTTATACAATTGACACAATAAAGCAAATAGTAAACAAAGATAGCTAACAAATAAACAAATATATATATACATATATTAACAAACACATATG
>NW_026535289.1:13382152-13388402 GCF_026225885.1 Hylaeus anthracinus
AAAAAAAAAAAAAAAAACGAAAGGCGTGATAATCGTTTTCGGCGACCTATCAGTTTTCGATTAGCGCCAATTCGATGGGCGCAGCGGGAGGTCCCGTGAAACGCGGCCAACTGGTCGAAAATCCTATTGAAAAGGATTGGAAAACGGTCTCGAGGAGATGAGAATGACGTTAATCGGGTTAGAAAATGCTCGTCGATGATCGATTCGCTTGGCAACGGTTTACGGAACGAATCGAGTCACGAGAGACGAATTTAAATTCCTCCGAACGAATTTAAATTCCCTCCACCTGTCGACGCTGAATCTGTTTTCCTATTTTTATCAGGAAACTGTCCACTTTTCGATATACGAATGGAACGTTGAAAGGCCGTCGACGGTGTCGGTGATATATTTCTCGAGAGGCAATATCGTTCGGAATCGATGGCGCGAGAGTAGAACTATTAGTACACAATCGACGCGCATCTGGATTCAATTCCGCAAACTTATGCAACGCGTCTCGAATCAACTCCGTTTACCATCTCTTCGAAAACGAATAGAAAGAAGAATCATACTCGATACGAGTAGACGCGAAATGTAGGTCGACGTTTATTCAGATATCAAAGAGGACCATAAACATACGGTCAGTGTAACAAGTATTCGTACAGCGACTAATATAAAGTAGAAACTAATAAGAATAGAAATAAGAGGTTAACATTAAAAGTAACAAACTTTGATTTACGCAAAATCTACTCTAAAAATGTGTAAGAATGTTGGTTAATTGTTTCTTTCCTTATAGATTATTAATAGAATAAACGTATGAAGTTTTATTTTGAATTGCTTCCTATACGAATACTTGTTACGCTGACCGTAAATCGCGGACACGGTTTCTTCGATGAAATACTCGGAAAGGAATCGCGAAACCATCCGAACAACAGCCTAATCGAGTAAACGCAGCTAATCGAACGTTGCGCTGCCAATTTGCCATAAGTATACAATTAAACGCAAGGACGGAACGTTGAACGGCGATTATAGACGATTCTCCGCAATTTCTGAGGTTGTTCGGGCCACGAATCGAGGTTATTTCCTCCGAAAATACCACCGCTCGTTAAACGTCGCGCAAGCGAAGCGTATGAATTCTAAACACAATAGATTCCGTGCACGCGAAGGTAGCGCGGATTATCATTTTACCGCGTCACGCTTAAACTCCGACGTGGACGCGAAAAGCGGGACAAGCTCGTGCCGGTTGATTGTCGACGAGTCGTAGGTCAATAACCATTTAACATTAGACGCGGAGCAGTGCATCCAGTCGCGTGCACGGATCTTCGATTTCGAATCGATTCCGTAGGATTCTATTTTACTTACTTATTTATTTCAATATATACACGGGCATAAGCCGTTATAAAATTGACACAATGAAGCAAATAGTAAACAAAGATATTTTTCCAGCAAATCGATCCCAGCCTTTATAAATCACTGGTACTCATTAATTACCATTTTGTATTTTTAAGTTTCTACGCTCGCACTTAAAAAAAAAAAAAAAAAAAAAAGAATCAAAAAAAAAAAATATGTCACGGAAGTTCCCGCCCTATAAAAGGTAAAACTCAACTCTTCGTTCTCCAATTTTTATCCCGTACCGTAAGTATCCAGTATGAAAGCAACCATATCATGGTTACACGGGGAACGTTTAAGCAATTTTTCCGCGTCGAAGTTTCGCGCCATTAGATACTCGTCGCATCGAGAGAATTAATCCTGGACGAAACGGATGATACACCTGTTACGTAAGAACGGGTCAACAGGCGCGACGAGATAAGAATATTCGTGTCCGCGAGACTCGCGTTAATTGCGAATTAATTTCCCGACAACTGTGGACAAGCTAGGAAGTTAAGTAGTTCAATTTCGGATGCGACGGACTCGCGAGAAACCGCGACTGCTGAGTCAGAGATTAAGTACGCGGTTTGCGGCGCGATAACGTCCCTCTCAACGACCACGCGGTTGCGAGTTTAAAATACGTTTCAGAGATGATGTGTGTGCGCGTTTGTGCAATCACGTGCGATGTGTTAATTAATTCCATTCGCTGACCGACCGTAGAATCACGAGACTCGGGAGTAACGCGAAACCGCGGAGCAATGCCATCGACGATCCGCCGCTTCGACGTTCCGATTGCAGCAACAACGCCCTTTCCCGCCCGCCGAATGCTTGAGGGAAATAGATCAGGACTACGTTTTTCTAGGTATTTTGCAGGAATTTGTTTTGGCAAGAATGGAATGTACACGATTTAATGAAACTTTATATATATATATATATATATATAGAAAATATATTTCTTCGTTTAAATTTGGTGGCATGACGTCAGAAAGATTGATACAATAAAGGGTGTAGGGAGAAATAGGAATGAGATCTCGAGAAGGTGACCCACGCGTAGAGAGAAGGTTAGAAGGACAAGGGTGAATGAAAGAAACCGAGCAAGAAAAGTGAGAAGTACACGATTTGTGAAAGGGAAATTGACGGTTGGAAGAAACTTGAATGTCGTTCCTCTTTTCACAGGTATATAAGACCATAAGTGTAAATATTGTAAATTTTGTGAATAGCTAGGTTCTAATAAATTTGAAACTATTTTGACAGAGCAACATTTTGTGAGTTTTTTTCTTAAAAAAAAAAACAAAAGAAAAAAAAATTACCCTCCTCTTATCGTGCGTGCCGAGATGTTTTACTTCGATATAGTTTACTTTATCTTTCTTTCTAAATTCATACAAATCACAAGAAGAAAAAAAAACCCGTAGTCCCGAACTCTTCTCTTACTTCTCCCCTTAATTTTGATATCCGTTTTCACAAAAAATGTCGTTCCTCTTTTGACAGGTATATAGGACCATAAGTGTAAATAATGTAAATCTTGTGAATAGCTAGCTATTATATATGTATAATAGCTTTATAATAAATTTGAAACTATTTTGACAGAGCAACATTTTGTGAGTTTTTTTCTTTAAAAAAAAAAAAAATAAAAAAGAAAAAAAAATCCCCCCTATAAGCTTTGATAGAATCTTATACATATACATTCAAAGTAAATATGTGTGAAAACACAATGCGTGGAGCTGACCGAGCGTAATTGCGTTGTTTGGGTTGCGGTGTCGCTGGAAAACCGAAACCGGCGAGAATCGTGCGTGCCGAGACGTTTTACTTCGATATAGTTTACTTTATCTTTCTTTCTAAATTCATACAAATCACAAGAAAAAAAAAAAAAAACCGTAGTCCCGAACTCTTCTCTTACTTCTCCCCTTAATTTTGATATCCGTTTTCACAAACCTATTCATAAACCTATTCCTCAATTTGAGTCGAAATAGTCGAGCGAAGTTACGTTAAAATTCTCCGTCGAACAAATCCACGCGAACAAAAGCGCGTTAAACTTAAGCTCGCGACGCGGAGACATAAGTCTTCCGAAGTAATTCCGTGGGTCGAGCGATCGCGCGGCTGCTCCGCGAGGAGAATACAAAGACGGTACCCGTCCGCGCAATTTTCATCCCGTGCTTCGTGGCGACTTCGACCGAAGCCGCTAATAACTTTCAACGTCGCCCGTAAACATAATTGAAATACAGCCACGGCCATAAATTTCGCGGACATCGACGAACGATCAGTATTCATGAACCGCGAACGGACGACGGTACCTGAATAAAATCGGAAGCTGGCGATTCTACTCGCCGGAGCGAAATGAAAAGCCGTACGACGAGTCGACATAATCGAATCCGGGCTAAGTAACGATAAGGAACTTTGGCGAAATCTTCGGAGTTCTCGGGTATCTTTAAAGAACCGCTGATTTAAGTTACTCGTTACGACGTACTCGCGATACTTTATCGTCGAGTCCTTCGTCCGTTTATCGCGATCAATGATTTCTTTATGCAACTATCGTGTCATACGAATGCAGTTGAACGCTAGAAATCAGTGATTGTACGGAGTCTTTTTTTTTAGATGGTACATTTTTGTTCGATAGAACGAGCAATCGTTCGTACGAGACACAAGTGGTTCGTCGAAAGTCAAACGACGGAATTGATTCGTAATAGTTGGAGCGAGCGGTGTCGCGTTCCATGGTTAAATGAAAAAGAATAACTTTTTCCTCGTATCGATCGCGATAGAACGAGAATCTCGAGAAGTGTTCGATATATCGACTTTCGCCGTTTGACGCGTGTCGGGGCGATCGGTAAACGATACCATTAGCATGGCAACAGAGGATGTATCCACGCAATGGCAAACGTTTCGAGTAATTCTCGAGCGACGCTCGATCAATTTTCGCGGAAAACCGAGACGCGCGAGACTCTGTTTGCCGAACGCTCGACGATCGACGATCGTCGGTAACGCGCTCGTCGGAGATATCGAAGTGCCGCGCGCGAAATTGTATAGGAAAAATCGCGGAACGACGAGTCCGCCACATGGATGATTTCACGGTAGAATTATTTACGTAACTTCGTTTAATAAACATACGTAACGTATTTTAACGTTCACCGTACGAGTTAGCAGTCAAAGTAATAAACAGATTCGTCGGTCTCCGTACTCCGCAACTTTGACGAGCCCTTAACGTACATTTTATGCACCGGGTCGCGTTTTCGCGTTCGTAAATCGGACTTGTACGATTTAAGAGGCCTCGAGGTGGTACACGATCGCGATAACTTTTATATAATTCATCCCGTTCCCGGGATAAGAACGAGAAACAGGCGAAAATCGAAATGGAAGGTGACGCTGCTTACCGATACCCTTTTGCCGAAGCCAAGGAAGGACAGCTTCCTTTTGGTGTTCTCCATCGTTCAGCGGTCGCGGTAGCTGCTGCGGCAGCTATCAGCCTAAGGTGTCGTCTTTTTCCTAGGTGCTCGACCGATTCTGAGTCTGGACGGCGATGTCCACATGTGGAGAAATCGCTGAGATGGCAGCTCCGTTCTGCTAGCTGTCGACAAACAATTCTACGATCATTTCTAATTCGACTTCTACAATCTAGAATTCGACTAGATTTCTAGAATTCTACACGTGAAATCTACAATTAGAATTCGACTTCGAAATCTTTCGACTCCGTATACGATTCTTTCTCTCCTCTTCCTCGACATTTTTCGCGTGACAAAACGTACGAGGTAGATTTTCGTAGGACGTCCGAGTACGAAGTTGGAAGTTCAACTCGAGGATCGATCCGATATCCGACGAAGCGAGGAGAACACACAGGTGTTCGGCGATACCTTCGGGTTTATAAGTTGAATCGATAATGGCCAATTCTCTTTGCGTCCACGATAAAAAAAAAAAAAAAAAAAAAAAAATTAGCCACGGAAAAATACTTCGATAAGGAAATGGAAGGGATGAGAAAGATACCGAAAGGGAAAATACCGAGGAAATTCTTCGAATTGGTCGCTCGAAGAGAAAAAAAAAGAAAGAAACGTAAATACGAAGCGAGATAAAAAGCGTCCCGGCGATGGTAAAAATTCGGTCGATTCAGAGAAAAGATCGATAGACGAGATAGACGCTGTAAGGGTTGCTGAGGAGGTGGATACAGACCTTTAAACGAAACCGCGGAGTCCCGAGACTTTGGGACGACGATCGTATATCGCGAGCGATCTCGGGAACACTCGTGCACGGCTGCGGATCGCGGGTATCTCTCGCACGGACGAGCCAATATTCGAGGAAGAGAGTTGACACGGCGACAGTGACCGACCGACTGACTTCGTTCGAGGCTCTACCAGCAACGCGACGTCCATCCAGAGGGATTGCGATTTCAATACGAGTTGATGAATAACGTCCCGGCCGTAAAGTCCACGTTATAAATAGCGAAACAAACCGATACGCTTTATCGATGATTTAAACTCAACGTTTACTCGACGACTCAACGTTTCACGGCGTCGCTGCGCCGGACGTTCGCGAAACGAGGATCGGCAACCCGGAACGAGGACGACTGATTGAAAATGGAAATTTCGGAAATTTGCTCGGATTTCATGTAAAAGGTACGACACGTTACTCTCCGATCTCCCTGATACAGTCAGTTCTATAAATATTCGTACCATGTGGTTATCGAAGAAATTAGTGATAGGTTTGATGTTTCGAAATCAATTTGTCGTTATAAATATATATATATATAATGCAAATATATAAAATATAAAAAATATAAATACATGTAGAGTATATTCATGTACATATTTATAACGAAACATTTATTTGGGAATATCAACCCTGTTAATTTAAATAAATTTCTTCGATAGATATGGAATGTATGAATACTAATTTGTCATTATAAATATATATATATAAATAA
>NW_026535289.1:13388412-13390410 GCF_026225885.1 Hylaeus anthracinus
GTATATTCACGTGCATATTTATAACGAAATATTTATTTGGGAACATCAGACCTGTTGATTTAAACAAATTTCTTCGATAGATATGAAATGTATGAATAATTGAGTGACCGTACGTGTTGTATACTTTTACGGAATAAAAAACTATAGTAATATAATACAAGAAAGACTTGCATTGTAAAATAATATAAGCGGCAAGTTATTCGACGGATCGCAGAGCGTTGTAACCCGAGGATCGACATTGCTGGTCTTCGCATTCATCTCTAATTACATGCTCGAGTGCGATAAAGTGACGTAACGAAATACCTGGCGCTTCTTTCGCCGCCTATTCGATCGGTTAGGCGACATCCGATTCGCGATATTTAGTCGCGCGCATCGCGAGACACATTCTCTGGACCCCCTATCGTCGCTCGATAAATTAATAATCGAAACGTAACCTAAACGTAATGCGAACGCAATCGAAATGTTTTATAACGTATTTTTCTTTTAGAGCGGCTACTCACAAATATTTACCAACCGCCGTTATAATACCAGCCACGAGGTAACTCGTAGACTTTCTCCCCGGGAGTAATTTTGCAAAAAACTTAGCGATGGTTTTCAATCCCGCGCTCGTTTTTCCATACACCGAGCGTATTTTAATAAACGTACCTCCCGAAAATTGCGCATCGCGGTGCGTATGCTCGCGTCACGAATTCGTCGAATAGATGTAGCCTTCGAAGTCTGTTGTACAGCATTTTATCGCAAACAGCTGTAGCCGTAATATATTTCATTGTTACGGGCAAGTCGAACTTTGCACGCCTCGCTACTCGACTACCACTCCGAGCTAACCAGAAGGATATAAATATGTAATTGAACTCGAGCAACGGAGTCGAGCGAGGGAATCAATTTTCTTTTCATTTTCAACTCATTCCTCCTCTGCCCTCCTTTTCTCGGGTCGTTCTTCTTCTAACGCGAACTGTATTTTATACCTTGTAAACACGGCGCGTTGCTAGCATATGTTCGCGTTAACAACGCCGAGAATCGTGCGTTATTAAAATTCTCTTACGCGAGAAAGAACGAAACCCTTTTTTTCTCTCTACTTTATTACCTCGCAACTGGAGCAACGGCATGGATCGTGTGATTTACAGCGTTCCTAACCTCCGTCGACTATTATTCGGATACGTTTTACTTGCGATCGCGTGTAATAACGCGTCACAATTTTGCACTAACGTTTCACTGTTACGCGACGAATAATCTACCGTAAATGAAAAAAAAGAAAAAAAAAAAAAAAAAACTGGCGGTATCGTTCCCGATCCTCGGAGTACTTTCGCGTAGCAACGACTGATAACCCGAAAGAACTAAATGAATCACGCCGGAGATTAACATTTTCCAAGAAAACGTACGATACCCGCCGCCCAGGTCCGCGAATCCTTTCTCGGTCGAGCAGCGCGCTCCTTTCCAGTCTCTAAAAACACTCATAGGGGGACGATTACGATTTTAGCGATCGATCGATGGACTAATCGATCGCTAGGAACTGACAGACCACGCGAATGGACAAAACTGTTGATTGACAATAGCTGCGTAATCGCTTTTCTGGTAACGAGGGGTGTTAACTCCTATACACAACGAGCCTGACTCGGGATTTTCAACTTTGGCTTAAAATTTTCATCACGAGTCTGACTCGTGATTTGCAAGTTTGACCAAAAAATTTCATCGCGAGCCCAACTCGTGATTTTCAAATTTGATCTAAAAATTTCATCACGAGTCAGACTCGTGATTTTCAAGTTCGTCTTAAATTTTCATCACGAGTCAATTCGTGATTTTCAAATTTGGCCTAAAAATTTCATCGCGAGTCCAACTTGTGATTTTCAAGTTTGATCTAAAAATTTCATCACGAGTCAGACTCGTGATTTTCAAGTTTGATCTAAAAATTTCATCACGAATCAGACTCGTGATTTTCAAGTACGTCTAAAATTTTCATCACGAGCCCAACTCGTGATTTTCAAGTTCGATCTAAAATTT
>NW_026535289.1:13390420-13425970 GCF_026225885.1 Hylaeus anthracinus
TCGTGATTTTCAAATTTGATCTAAAAATTTCATCACGAGTCAGACTCGTAAAAATAGTGCAATGGTTAAGAACTTGTCGATGATCACGGTTAGTATTAATTCGGTAAAGATTGCTAAGATAACGTACTGTGCGACGCGTTGAAATTCGTGTTCCACGAGGAGACGACCCGAGGAGGAATGATGGTCGGAAACAGTCCCGTGGATGGCTATCGACGTCTATCGATGTCTATCGACGTCTATCGATGGATTTCGGTAGATACTCGTTCACGGATGATCGCGATCTGACAACGAACTAGCGAGATACGTAGTTCGCGAGAAGACACCCGGCCTTTGTCGTCGTACAACGAAACTGGGACCTTTTGTTAGCTCGCCATCTGCTGCGTTCTTACGTCGAAAATTACGTTATTTTTCTCCGATCCGTTGTCCCTGCATCAACACTTTGGACCGTATCGTTAAATTATGGTTTGATAACGACGCCTCGGATACACTCCGCGGCAAAATGATAGGACACCACTATACTATTTTTATTGCACAGTATTAACGCTTTAACACGTTCGTTACTACGTCTGAATAATATTTAATCGCAGCAGAAATTTTCGACAACGTTTGTCTGCCTGTCGACGTGTCAACAACCCGCACAGTTTTCGTAAACTACGCGCAATTACGTTTCTCCAACTCGCACAGACGTGCGTCCCTTATACAAGTATCGTTGACGTGGTGTTTTGAAATAATCTTACAAAAGAGGAGCATGCTCTAGATTTTTGCGTCGGTGAATATCAACCAGATCAAACCGTATTTATCTACAAAACCAAAGTCTGCGCGAAAGTATTTACCTTACACCATTCACGGCACGTTACGCCGACCGACTACTAGATTCACGTTGTGTATTAACGGTGACATAATGTAACCTTGTTTACGTTGCTACGCCAAATTCTCCGAAACCTGTTTCGATTCCCCGCCTATTCGTAGACCACAATGACGTCACCCCTCGAGGGGAACCCTATTATATCGCGAAACGAGAAATACATTATTTATCCACGTAGGATACTGAAACGAATCACGCGGCAATTTTTTCAAATCTATTTAGAAAGGACCACGAACAACCGCTCGATGTCTGACGTCGATCGCATCGGCGACCATTAAACACATTCGAATACAGAATCTTTTAACGCGTTCGCGCTAGCGGTTCCATTTGTGTTCCTCGTCATGGGGCGGCGCAGCGGTACACCCTATTTGATTGACACGCGAGAGTGAGCCACCAGTGGTACACGCCGCCCGATGGGACATAATAGCGCGATTCATCGGTGGTACACGCCGCGCTAGAAGTCCTTCAATTGATGTAAGAAAAAGAGGAACGACATAGTTTAACATCCAAGAAGAAGGGAGAAGCAAAGGATCCGTAAGAAATTGTGAAGAAAGCGAAGTTTGAGAATCGCTGGGCTACGATGGCTATAAACTACTATAAAGGTTTGAATCCCTGCTGTTCGGTAGCAAGTCGTAAGAGAGTTGTAATTCGCTAATAAGATAACTCGACTCGACCGCATGCAAACGACGCGATTCGAATCGATAATAATAAATCGTGTAAGTCACGGTTCGTGGACACGGGAACTTGAAAACTTCGATACACGGTCGAGAAAACGTTCGTTTCCAATTTAAACGGGAAACAGCCGCGACCGAACGGCAACATAATATTCGTAAATGTTTCATAGCGTACGCGATATAGCATGCGAACGAATACGACCCAGTAAAAGCCGATGAATAAGTAAATCCGTGTTACGTTGTGACAGGCCTAGTCACGTTTCGTGTACGCTGTCAAGTTTTATGGTCCGACTACGTTTTAAATATTCAAACAACGGGAAACGTACACCGTCGCGCGCTCGCGTTGCCGAAACTCGACTTTCGCAAGTTTTGATAACCGAGATACCGCGTAGAGCATCCGACCACATTTCGAATCCCGAGCGATTAACTTTTAAGACGTATCAAGCTACCGATCTACGTGCAAGAACACTAGAAGAGACGACGAGATTCGACGATTCATTCTTCCGAGTTAACGACTGTTCGAACTAATCGACGATTTGTTGTTTCCAGTCGGATGGAAGTTCTCGTGGAAAATTTTACCGTGACTCAACCGAGAGAACACCTTTTTCGCTCGTAGAAAGAGAGAGAAGGAAAACGGCGCCCGGAGCATCGCGAGCACGTGTCCCGAGAAGAAAGAACGTACGGATTGCGCGATTCGAGTCGGAGATATCGAGAGATTTATAAAATCAGGTCGAAAATCTCGGGGGTCCCCCAGCTTGCATAACCTTGTGCCACAAAAGACACGCGAGAGGAGAAACCGAGCTCTCCTTTCTCTCCGACCGGCCACGAATCGCTTTTGTTTCGACGATTTAACCGCGCGAAACAACTGACAGCTCTCGAATCGCTTCGAAGGGAGACTAGAGCGGCTTTGGAACAGGCCTTTGGCCGCGTTATATTAGAATACTACACTCGTGTCACCATAAATGCACTAGCTCGGGAACCGACTGACTATTTAATGCAACGATTAAACTTTTTTTATTATTAACTTTTTGGTCGCGAAACTTTTACTATCATATTCCTTACACTTTTCTGATTAAAACGAGACCAAACGCGATACGATTCGGACGATATTTAGAAAGGGTGCATTTACCGTGCACCTTTTTTTTTAGTTAGTGTTCTACGATATGTGATACATAATAAGTTTGTTACAAGTTGTCAGTTTGGTTACGTAGTTGAGGTACAAAGGATGTAAAGTAAATATTTATTTAAGTAAAGATATATATTAACGAACTTCGACTATCGCCGCGATCGTACGCATGGAACGCACAAGAAAGAGTTAACGATAAAAATAATAAAAAAGTTTCACCGTTGCATTAAATTTTCTCACCGCGTAATCCGATATCTCGGATCATGTTGCACTGCACGGCGATGAACTCGTGGGCCCCTCGAGAGGTATACCTCCGTGACGCTGGTCTCTGTGCATTTATCGTAGACTTTACGCAGTTACGGTGACATTAGTGTACTATTTATTCCGTTTCGGTCGCGTTCGACCGACCGATCGATTGAAATTTTTCGTGGATGCGCGCGATCCCTTCGACCGAAGCCACAGCGCAGCTTAATTGGTCCAATTAGACGGGCAGCACGGGTGTGATCAACAACATTGTTAAGCCGAATGACCGCGCTTATTAACGGCCACGAGAAATGCTCGTCACGTGGCCGCGTCTTTCGCGCTTTTCACTCTCGATTGGTCGTGCTCGACGTTGGTTAATCGACGTTGGTTAATCGGCGTCGCTTAAAATTACGTCACGTGACGCCGCGTCGGTCGAAAACAGTTGGCGGCTTCCGACAATGAACGCTTCGCGCGTTACGCGATCTCCTCTCGAATGCAGGCGCCGTGTCGCGACAAATTGTTTCGTCTAGATGAAGAATCAACGAGTAACATACATACAAAAAAAAAAAAAGAAAAAAAAAATACACGTCGAATCGAGTAACCTCCTCCTTCTCGAATTCGGGTAAAAAAGAATGTACTTCGACGACGAATTCGATCGAATTGAAGAATTACGATTCACGCGCGAGTAACGATAGTAACGGTGTTGGGGGAGTTTTCTAAATGGAAATGCGTACTCGTTGAAAGATGAGTAGTTTCGTGCTGTTTGCGATCTACAGGGTGTCCCAAAACTCGGAGGGGGGGGGGGAGCCGGAAATGGGGGGTAGCTGAGACGATTCTGAACAACAATTTCCTTTGCAAAAATGTCGGACGAGGCTTCGTTGAGGAGATATTAAGAGAAAACCCCGACCAATCAGAGCGCGAGGATGCCGATGCAGCGCTCGCGGTAGCCAATGAGCGCTGCCGCCTAGCGCGTAGCCTTCGCTACCGCGGCCGCTCCAACGGTCTACGCGCGCTCTGATTGGTCGGGGTTTTCTCTTAATATCTCCTTAAGGAAGCCTCATCCGACATTTTTGCAAAGGAATTTGTTGTTCAGAATCGTCTCAGCTACCCCCCATTTTCGGCTCCTCCCCGAGTTTTGGGACACCCTGTATATGGAGCCATTTTACGAAGCGCTGTACAGTGTGTTTTCTACAGCTGTAGTTGCATCGTTGCACTCGAAGAAATGGTCGCAGGAAAACATTCCCGACGAACCGTTCAACCGTTTCCCTCTGTTTTCGTTTACCAGCGAATTATAAAGTCCGACCCAGTTCTCTGGAATCCCTCGGCAATTATAAAGGTCAAAGAGTCCTTTATTAAAAAGTTACAGCAGAAACGTGAATCATGCGACATCACGAGACAACAATTCCGCTCGATTCTGCGTTCCGAACTAATGGCTTTCGCGTTAATACCCTGTTACCGACGATATCCGAACGTTCAATTTATCACTTCCGCGAATGTCGTAATTATTTCAATCGTTCCGTGGAGTTTCAGATGAATTCCAGATGAATTCCGCGTTCACTTTTCCCTCGGGTAAAATCTGAAAGGTGCGAATGAAGTACGCATCGACCACGGAACCAACCGTTCGAGAGCGGATGGTGCCGAAAACGGAATTCGATCGGATTTAAACGAACCGTCCGATCGCGAATAAATCGTTCCGCGATGACCTTATTCGTCGTCTATTATTGGAATAAAATTTCGCCCGTCTCCGATATGAAACGACTAGACGCGGCGCTTTTGTCTTTGAGAACGGCCTTCGTAGGCTGTTCTCTATAACGCTATCGCATCTGTGCAGGTGTGCCGAGTATCGAAGGTACTCCGTCTATCGACAAGTATCACTCTACGTTTACGACTTTATTCGATCGTCCACGTTTCCAGAACGCACGACGAGCTCGTTAATGAACGATTTAAATTTGCTCGCGGTGGAGCGAAGGAGGACCGATGAAATTTTAACCCTTTGCACTCGAGGCCTTTTTTTCTAGTATCTACCAGCAACTCGAGATGCTTTCTTAGCATTCCATTGCTCGAATGCTATGATTATATCGACTTCGAAAATGAGATATCTAATTTAAGATTTGAGAATCGGGTCACCTTTACCTCAACGACAATCGTTTTATCGACACTTCGAGTTCCAAAGAAATGAAACTTGAAGAGAACCTAGCGGTGACCGAGAGTCACCTCTCGAGTGCAAACGGTTAACCATGAACGTTTCGTTCGTAAAACAAAGCGTTCGCGTATCTGTCCATTACGCGCACCTAACCTTGCGCTCTCTTTCTCTATTACTTCCAATTTTAGCATCGCTCTCTCCTCCCTCGCGTGGTTCGACCTATATACAACTCGTGCGTTAAACGCCGCGTATTCTAGTTTCTCGCGAACCGATTGTAATCGAGCGTACAATGTTGTTGTCTACGTGACCTTCTCATAGAAAGCACCGACAATATTCGACGATTCGAACTCGATGTTACTGTGAGTTGGGTGATCGGGGGATTTATTGAAGAAATTTGTATAATTTAAATTGAAAAATGAATTATTTAGAAATGAAAAAAAAATTGAAAAAAAAAAAAAAAAAAAAAAGTCGGTCCATGATGGGACTCGCGGTCGTAAAATGGGGAACAAATCCCAGTTTTGTAAATAGGAGCAAAGTTACAAAAGTCGAGATTTGAAAAATTCAAGTTTTTTCGGAAAGATTTTTGGTTTGTATTTTTTGTTCGTAAAGTTCGAGATTTGAAAAATTCAAGTTTTTTCGGAAAGATTTTTGGTTTGTATTCTTTTTCCGTAAAGTTCGTCCAAAAAATGCACGTTTCGAAAAAAAGAACGTCTTATTTGGTCAATGTTCGACAAAGCTATAGCTATTTAAAGAAAACGCAACGTGTTTTTTTTAAATTCATAACATTTTTTTTGTATAGTACGAAAATCTGCGAAAATTCACCAAAAGGTAGAGTACCGTAACATAACAAAATTGTAGCCTAATCGAAAAGTCCACCGGAAGGTTTTGTCCATATTTAAAATAAAACAAAATAACAAGTCCATCGTACCTTGAATAAACTCGATCGTAATGATATAATTTTTATCGTTATTTACGACATCTTGCCAGCGCGATTGAAAATTCCATACCATTTCTAACGAATATATGCACGTACTCGTTGAAACTTGTTGCAACCGAAACGGTCAGAACTTTCCAGTAGACCTAATGTTTGTAACGAAAAATTGATTTAGCAGCGCGAAGCCTTTCATTTAAATTAGACAAATGCCTTCAATAAATACACAGAGCAGGAATACTTATGGGACCGACTGACGAATGGCCGACGTATGCCCAACCTTAATGTTAGTTTCATACAGCGAGTCGCAGAAGTATCGGAAATATTAGACATATCCGTAGGTTGACGATCACAGAGAAACGCATAGAACGCAGGAGGGAGTTGCGGCAAGACAAATATAGCATCGAGCCGCCTGGGTCACGGCTAATCGCGGTTGGTCGAGCATGCCACGACCCGGACAATGCTAAGGCTGTCATCGATCGAACGTTGTGCACATACCTTTACTTCCACCTGTCGCTGTTCCTTCAACTATACGTAAACGCGTCCGCGTATTCGGTTTCCGCATCTTTTCTGCGCCCGATAGGCGTCCTTCGCATCCCGCGGTGGCCATCGAGAGATCCCATCGTATCCTTTCTCCGCCAGTTATGCCCTCCTTCGATCCCAACTTTGCTTGCACTCGCAATCCACGCGAACGGCATCTCGAGATGTGCCGCGTTGCGAAAACACGCTCGCCGCCTCAGCGAAAACAATGCAACGCAACGATGTTCATATGTATAAAGCATCGCGAGAAATATTTCGAGAAGGCTTATCTCGCGTTGCGCTGGGGAAATTTTGTAACGACCAGCTCTTTGTATCCGCTCACTCTGTGAGCTCTTTTCGGACGTTCTTCGAAAAGTTTTAGGAAAAACGATAATAAAATGGAGCGTTCGCGAGTCGAAATGGAAGAAAATCCTGCCCGTTTCGCGAGAATTGGCGACCGTAACCGTTACTCCATTATCGAGTTACTTTTCGATCTAGTTTACTCCGTATCTAAGACACTTCCAGGCTATTTTTCGCCGATGCGAACACTGCGAAGCGTCGACGAATAGGAACGTCGTTCGAACGATAAATCTCCACTTTCAATAACGGCTCATTGGAAGTCATTTACGAGCCGGCTCGTCACGATCGCACGAGGGAAATTTATTGGAATCTTTCGCGCGTATCCTGGCCGTTGGCGACGCCCGAAGAGTCCGGCGACCTCGGGTCGCCTAATAAATCACCCGTCCGCACTGAAAACTCACCGTCGCGAACGAACTCGAACGAACGAACTCAAACGAACGTTGCTCTCGCACGCGACCGAGAACCTTCTAGTCCTCCATCCGTTTCGAACGAGCACCGGAACAAGGACTGGCAAACTTGTCTCCGGAGCTTTGTATTCGACCCCTCTTCTCCAGTTTGTTATTGTACGGATGTTCGTCCTCGCTGAACGTTCCGAAAATCCGAACCCACGACTCGCTCGGGCTCGCTGTTTTTCATAAACAACGCTGATTCCTTCGCCGTAACGGTCGAAGCGTCGCCGAAGATTCGCGCGTGTCGTTTCCCAGAACGAACCGACAACATGCGAGTAAACAAATACGGAATCGAGTACGAGCGGATTGTGACGAAATTGGCGAGTCACGATTGGGTCAGATCGACGGGAGCGTTCTACGGACAGCAATTTCGCGAGGTGGTTTGCGAAATTCGTTTAAAAAAATCGTCCCAGGCAACGGGCAGGTTTAGAGGTGGCCTGTGGTTCTCGTCGATACCTACTCCGGCAGATACACGGGACTATATCGATCGTACCGAGTACTCTCGTGACACGAGCGAATTCACACCGAGCGCACGGGGGACCTAACAAGTATTCCTGAATACACAAGTGAGCCCAGACATGCGTATCCACCACGTCTCGACGTGTGCAGCGTCCAAACACGACGGAACGAAGCTCGTTCGTGCGAAAGATTCGACGATTCTATAGAGCTTCGGACGTTGCTAACGGAAGCGGTAAAAACGTGAAAATTACCGAACACCCGGTAGGTGAATCCCTCGGTACGGCGCGACCATAGCTGGATTACAGAGCCCGAAAAAGGTTTCGATCGATATTCTCCAACAAACCGGTTGGTTTCTCTGCGATTTCTGTCGTAAAAGACGACTAGCGATCGTGTATTTTTTTTCTCGCCATGGGGCGGCGCGATGGTGTACCCTATCTGATAGACACGCGAGAGTGAGCCACAAGTGGTACACGCCGCCCGTTAATCTATAGATCGATAATGAATCTGTTAAAATTTTGCTACGATAATCGTACGACGTCCCGTCACAGATTATACACACCATACGCTACGCTTATCCTTCGGACAGACGTACGAACGATAATTGTATGAATCACCGTAAAAAGATCACCGTAAAAAGATCACTGTAAAAAAGATCGTTATATCGAGGTACCTATTAGAACTGTCGGCGACTTGCAACTACGTACGATGTCCGTTGCAATTTTCCTCGGGCAGGTTAGCCGCCCTCGACCGAGACAAATCGATTCGTTCGTCTCTCGCCGATTAACGCATCTAGCACGGCTGTCTTGCGTAACAAATGACTTTTTTTTCCACATGTAGAATTAAGCCGCGACATCTAACTTAATTTCTCTTATAATTCGTGCAATTTGCCTTTCATAATCGATACGAACTGAGAACACAACGGCGACTCTAGGTCTCGCGAGCAATGTCCACTTTCACTGTTTTTCTTTTTCGTTCCTAATTCGAAATTCGCGTATACGAACGTTTCGATTTTAACACGTTTAACACGCCGGCGTGTACCACCGGTGGCTCACTGTCGCGTGTCTATCAGATAGCATACACCTCCGCGCCGCCGCATGGCGAGAAAAAAAAAGATATCAAGCGCCGGGTGTGTACCACCCGTGATTCACACTGACATGTCCCATCGGACGGCGTGTACCACCGGTGACTCGCTCTCGCGCGTCTATCGAATAGCATTCACACCTACGCGCCGTCGCACAGCGAGAAACACGAATATCAAGCGCCCGGCGTGAATGTGTGAAAAGAGGTATAGACTAACTTAGACTTCTCTAAGATAAAGCTCAACGTAGCGTCAAAACTACCACCTGCGTATTCCTCGTACGTATCCCCGATATCAAAGAAGAACGAATTATTTTATAAAAATAATTGGTAGAGCCAAACGTACGTTGGTAATGGAATAAATTCTCCAAAGAAGTTTGAATCGCAGGACCCCGTGGTTCTAGCGTTAAGTCATCGATTCGATTACCGTCACACCTCGACCACGAGTCATTCCAAGATAACGGCGGTTATGGTTGCGGGCCCCTGCACGTTTCGGCGCTCCTCTCGGCTACGTACCTGAGGAGACGTCGCGTCTCCCGTCGGGTTCCTTTTCTCCCTCGTTCCGCTTCCCAGTTCTGCGCAGGGCGAACTATACCGTGCACCGGCCTCTGTATAGGCGTCTTTACAACGTAGAGACACAATCTCTTCTCTCGGACCACCACTAACGCGACTACCCGACCGACTGACACGAATGACACCGACCGAAACGTGCGGTTCAATCGCGACGAGTAACAACCTCCCTCCCTCCCTCCCCCCCCTCCCCCTTCCCTACTCACCGAACTATTCCGCCCGGCACACAGACGATCGCCCCCCCTCCCCCTCGTCGGTGAATCGACTACCTGTAACCAGTCTGCCCATTACCACCTCGTGCAGTCCATCGGACGTCGCTGCACCTTCGAACCCGGTACCAGTGACGCTCATCTCTTCATCTCGGTGGCTTTTAAACCCTTCGGTATCGTTCAGAAGCTACATCTACATTTTTTTTTTTTTTTTTAGTAATCCTTAACTTTTTACGTTACACTCGTTTAAAAAGTTTGTTAGGGACTCTGATAGCTCGGGTACCTCGGGTACCTCGGGTTCGCTAAACCCGTACTGTAGCTGCAAGCGAACATGTCTACAGCCCCTGAGGTTAGAAGCTGAGAGTATTATTACGAGAGTATTATTATATTTTTTCAAGCTGTCTATACAACATTGTATGAGAATGTTCAACCGTCCTCGCAGATCGTGTTTTACTAACAAGACGTTAAATTAGTTTTATTGCGACATAAATAGAGACGGTGCAAGAAGCGTTCGTACAGCGAGCGATTTGAAATAAAATTAATAAGAAAGGAAACAAGAGGTTAACGGTGAAAATAAGAAACGTTAATTTACGCAAAATCGGCTCGAAAATTATGTATGTCGGTTAATTATTTCTTCCCCTGAACTTTATTAATAAAATGAATATGCGAGTTTTATTTCGAATTGCTTCCTGTACGAGTACTTATTACTAGACCGCGGATCCTTATACGTTTATAGGAAATTTGATTGTGCAAGTACCTACAAAATGCAAACAACGTGAATAGAATGTAAAAAAGATTGAAAGTAAAGTTCATGTTATATATATATATAAAATTTATTTTATTCTCTTTTATTCTAAATAGAAATTCTCTATTCCATTCTCTATTCTAAATAGAAATTTATTTTATCCTGCGAATATTTATATTATATATATGTAAAATGCAAACAACATGAAAAGAATGTAAAAAAGATTGAAAGTATACATATATATATATAAGTATAGTAAGTATATATATTTAAAATTTATTTTATTCTCTTTTATTCTAAATAGAAATTCTCTATTCCATTCTCTATTCTAAATAGAAATTTATTCTATCCTGCAAATATTTATATTATATATATGTAAAATGCAAACAGCATGAAAAGAATGTAAAAAAGAGTGAAAGTATACATATATATATAAGTATAGTAAGTATATATATTTAAAATTTATTTTATTCTCTTTTATTCTAAATAGAAATTCTTTATTCCATTCTCTATTCTAAATAGAAATTTATTTTATCCTGCAAATATTTATATTATATATATGTAAAATGCAAACAACATGAAAAGAATGTAAAAAAGAGGGAAAGTATACATATATATATATATATATATATATATATATATATATAAGTATAGTAAGTATATATATATATTATAACATGAACTTTACTTTCAATCTTTTTTACATTCTTTTCACGTTGTTTGCATTTTACATATATATATATGTAATATATATATATATATATATATAATATAAATATTTGCAGGATAAAATAAATTTCTATTTAGAATAGAGAATGGAATAGAGAATATCTATTTAGAATAAAAGAGAATAAAATAAATTTCAATTTTCGTAGCAATTTTTCTTGTTCGCGAGGGTTTTATTTTGCCATAAAGACAGGAGGTCTACTTTACACCGCCTGTACAGATTCACTGGCGTATCAGAGACAGAGTTTCTTTGGCCCGTCCCAACCGAGAATCCCTGCAGTATCATGTTCGGATATCGAGAGTTTGGGTAAGCCGCGATAACGAGCATCTGCGCCCGAACAAGAATGATCCTAGTCTCCGGCGATATTAGTTCACCGCGAACGTTGAAACGTAACGATGTCAAAGACGCTTAAGGAATACCGTCGTTCGCCTTTCCTAGACCTTGGAAATTAGCCTTGCGCGTATCTCGATGGAACCGCGTTCCCGTTTCGACGACGATTTTCGAAGAGTCCGCGCGCGTCTTCCGATTAGCCGCGTCGAAGCGACTTTTACTTTTCTAGCGAGCGTAAAAGCTTACCCTTGCGACGTCGCGACTCTCGGTGATCCAGAGCGGAAAAGTTTCTCGAACCCGCGAAGCGGACCGTTCGATAACGGAAACGAAGGATACACGCGATAATATTTGGCGAGATGACGCGCGCGCGATCGCTCGATAAACTTTGATATCAAAATAACCGAAAGATAAACCCCGTTACGAGCCGCGAGTCGAGATACCGCGCGGAGGAAAATTAAAGCGGCCGACCGGAAATAATTTCGAGCGTCGATCTCTTCCCTCTCGACTTCTCGCAACGAGATACGAACGTATCGCGACGGGAAACGAGTCGCGCGTAGTAGATACCAGACGGTCGTGCCGAGCTTGAACTTCGAAACGGAACGTTGAACGACATCGAATCGCTCTACCGGAAAAATGATAATGGCTGGCGTATAAATAGCGAGAGCGTCGATGTCGGGCCGGTCAGTACGCCGAACGCGAGATTATCGCGAGCGTACGCAACCGTGAAAACGCTTTTCACGCGTTCAATTCATTTCTATCGCGCGTAAATCAAGTCGAGATTGCGACGTGTTTTCCGAAGACGGATTTTCGGAAACGCTGCTATAGACGCGAACAAACATCACGCGTTATCAGCGCGTGTACGGAATAAGTCACGCAGGTAGAACGAGCCGTATCTCTTTCTCGATTGTACAGCCGAATAATTTGAATAACCCGGCTCGCCACGTCTTTCGACGTTACTCGTAAGCGCAACGATTCGCGGTCGATATTGAAGGGAATACGATATACGATATTAAAGGAAGTAACGAGCGGTTCGTCCCACCGTGTACATCAATATCCTTTACGCGGTAAATGCACAAAAGACGGCCGCTATCGAATTGACATGCGCTCTCGTTAAACGCATGGACGATCGTACCGTAGCGACGATAAATCAAGCATAGTAAAGCGACGATTAGCCGTCGCGAGGGAGAAACGAATCGTTCTCGATAAACCACGTTTCTTGTGATTAACGCTACCGATCGGTACCGGTTCAACATCCTATGCCCTTCTCGCCGGTCGCTCGGCAGCAGATCTTCCCTGGCACCGGGAATTGTATTTTGTTGTCCGGAAAGTTGATTTTTAAGAAACATTCAGGGACACGTTTGAACTTGAATATACATATTTATTGAATTATATATGTACCATTTTGTACCACAATTTTTCCACCTTTTAAGGGATGTCCACGTGTTATTTGTTTTCAACCATTCCGATATATTCGGACCTGTACCGCCTACTAAAAATCGCCATGGACTTTCCAGATAACTCAATATAAAAATACGAGAGGTTACAGAGTAAAGCGACTCGTGTCTCAATTGAAAGTAACAAATACTTGCTAGTTACCATAGCAGTTACCGATCGGTGAGCGTTGGGGACAAAAAGTCGATTAATCGACTACCACAGCAACGGTCCGTTCCGAGCATTTTTGGGTCGAGCTTTAATTAAATCCCGCTACTACCAGAACTTTTCGATTTATCGCGCGTGTAGCGTAATCGAAAAGGCGATCCTGACGCAGAAGAGATACGCGAATCCCCGACAGTCCATCGAATGATTCATCGAGGCGGGATGTCGCGTGCTGGCCGGCTCGATTAAGCTCGTCAAAAACGAGACCGCAACTCGGAACTGAAGCCGGCCAACACGCAACGCATCGAACAACTCGAATCAAACGAATTAGTCGACGATCATTCTGCTAGCGCCAATAGACGCTCGGCACGTGTCCCGACGAGCCGACGCGTGTCGCTCGTACCAACCGCAATCGACGGGAAATTATCGCGGGACGCGCGCTTGGAAACCGTGTTTGCCATCGATTTTTAACCGCGGAAACGTCGTTTGGTAATCGAGACACGATTCGGTCGAAACATTGCGTCTAATCCGTTCCTCGGCTCGAAAGCTACGAAGGTGACCGACTTTTCAAGAATCATCTCGACAGGTACCTCGATATTTGCCCCATCGATAATTGCTTATCAAATTTACAGGTACAAACGAGTCTGTATCACAGGAGAAACACGGATTCCAAAATGTCTCAATGGCGGGTGCCGGTCATTTTTTCAATTCTTCTTTATTCATTAATTGACGGAGGTACGAACGAAACTGTTGTTGGTACAATCAAGTAGAAACGAAATACTATCATTTTCCATTAAAAAAAAATAAAAAAAAGAAAATTGGAATAGTCAGTTCAATTCTTCTTTATTCATTAATTGACGGTGGTACAAATGGAACTGTTGTTGGACCAATTCAGTACAAACGAAACACTATCATTTTCCATAAATAAATCAATCAATAAATAAAATATTAATTTTTGGAAAAGTCGGGTGCCAGGTTCACGTAGCTAGGTTCGAACACCGCTCGAATTTTCTCCAGCTACTCTCCCCGCGTCTTGTTTAAGCCGTCGTTGAAGCCATCGTTCCGAAACTTCCGCGTATTTATTTTACTTCCATCCGATGTATCTTTGGGCAAAAGCATCCAACGCAGACGCTCCGATCGTCTCGCGTTCGTTACTCTATTTCATTCCGGTTTGTAATTCTCTTTTTACCCCTCTTGAATTTCTAGGTCTGGTTACTTTCGTACATTCTATTAAAGACCGACTTTTTCAGTCTGACCATCGACCTCGTCGGCGATTACTATTCCGTAACGCGCAGGAACGTTATCGCGATACGTTTTAAAACGCAGAAATACGCGTCACCGCAGCTGGATATCGTTAAAAACCGGACGTCAGGTTTCAATCGCCACGTTTCGCGACGCCTGGAATTCATCGACGACCGTTGATTGTATACGCGCGAAGATTACGGAACTTTCGACGCCGTAGTTCGCTCACGGCTGCGGATCGCGACTGTTAAATGATAGCCGAGCGAAATCGAACGCGTAACTTCGTGCTCGTTCGAAGATATTGGGTCGCCCTATTCTGACTTATTAGAAAAGAATTAGAAGTAAGATTATGAATTTCTTTTCTTTTCTCTTTTCTAAACGAGCTAAACGAAACTCGCGACTTTGTAAATCCGGAATGATGCCGTTATTTCGTAAAGCGAATGATTTGTAAAAAAAAAAAGAAAGAAAGAAAGAAAAAGAAAAATATGGAACGATCGTAAAAGTTTGCGCTCGTAAAAAAGACACCCGCGTGAATCGCGTTCGAACAGGTCCGCGTTTGCGCAGATGTTTACGTTATCGGGAGCGAGATTCGAAGAAATAAATATGACCACGCGCGCGCGCGCGTGTGTGTGTGTGTGTGTGTGTGCGTGTGTCAAAAAGCCAGGGAACCGGGCCAAAAGCATAATAGAGAGTCACGTGCGAGCTGCGCGGTTCGGAAAGCGTCAACAATTCAAACAGTGCATCAGAAGCGTCTACTGTCATTGTCAACGGCGGCGAGATTTTTTCGCCCGAAAGAAATCACTTTGTAGCGTCTCTACGCGATTACGTACAGTGAGTGTAGAATGCGTTCGTTTGTATGAAATTGTAGTTTCTTACCTTCTTTTTTTTTATAATCAATATTTTACATATTCTCGGAACTCTCTAACATAGATATAGTCCAAACAACATTCGCTAGTCGATATAATTTGTGATGTTAACAAAAAAGTGTGTATAGTGGGTAAAAGTATAAAAACAATAAGTATTTGTACGATGGCACGATGGTTCTTATGACGAACCATTTGCAGTAGAGTTTGTAACGTAAACACGTTAGTTTATTGCTCCGTACGAATTGGAAAACATTAAATTTCCACAGTGAAGTACATTTAAAAAACTCACATAAATAGCTACTTTTTTTTTGTGTACTCTATTCTAGAGATTTCCGAGAATACGTAGAATGTCATTGTTTATAAAAAATAAGTTAATCAATTACAATTTTATATATTTTTTTTTTGGAAATTGATCGGTTCACGAATACTTTCTACACCCACTGTACGAATACTTTCTACAGGGTGTCCGAAAAGTCGGGGAGCAGCCGGAAATGGGGGGTAGCTGAGACGATTCTGAACAACAATTTCCTTTGCAAAAATGTCGGATGGGGCTTCGTTAAGGAGATATTAAGAGAAAACCCCGACCAATCAGAGCGCGAGGATGCCGATGCAGCGCTCGCGGTAGCCAATGAGCGTTGCCGGCTAGCGCGTAGTCTTCGCTATCGCGGCCGCTCGAACGATCTACGCGCGCTCCGATTGGTCGGGATTTTCTCTTAATATCTCCTCAACGAAGCACCATCCGACATTTTTGCAAAGGAAATTGTTGTTCAGAATCGTCTCAGCTACCCCCCATTTCCGGCTCCTCCCCGACTTTTCGGACACCCTGTATATGATTGCTCGAACAGCGACTATTAACGTCTGAATTTACCAAGAGTTACTCTTCGAGCTTACGAGAGGTCCTACTTCTCGTTCATTCCGGAATCCATCTTTGATTTCTAAACGGACTTCTCGATAGTAGCGACCATAACCTTTTAAAGGACGAGTATCTGGTCGAAGCCAGGTATACGGATAGAGGGCGAATTCCGAACGGGACTCTGTGGTCGCGAGCGAACCTTTGTTTACACGGACGCGACGGAAGTGCCACTTGGTCGGTGACTTCTCGATTTTCGTCTAAACAAATAACGTATCGTCGAGCGCGTCTTTGAGCTTCTCTTTACTGTACGATTTCGAATGCGTCTGACGTCAGAACTCGGATCTTTTCGCGGATTTACGCGGATGATATGTTTTCTCTTCTCCCAAGGCCGGTAGAGCCACGTGGCCAATTTCACCGATCTAAATCTGCCTTTGCGCGCGTTCTGGGAATACGGAATGATTTGTCGCAATCGATTCTGCGCGCGTATCGAATGTACATACGTCATACGCGAGTACGCCGTTTATTATCTCCCGTTCGAGGGTTCTTCCTGCCACGAAGCTCCGAAGAAGCTTACATTTTGCATAAGATAAGATTATCGAGAACGTCTCATTTATCGAAGAGAATCGAAGCGGAGCGCGTTTAGCGATAACCGAGACGGTTACTCGGCAAAGCGGAAAGGGTGATCGTCCAACATTCGCACACGCCCCTAACAGCTCGCTCGACGATTTATTCGGCGCTACTTCATCCTAAGGCCGATCGCACACGGACGCAACTGATCAGTTTCGAACCACTCTGAAACTAGTCGCATGCGACCGTGGTGGATTTAAGTAAAACGAAGATAGCGGAGTAGGTAAAACAAAGAGCGAAAACCCTTTGCAACGCTAATTTCAAATCGGTTGGTCCGGTGCTGCTCGGGCAAAACTACAGACAAGAGAGACAAGAAATGGCAGCCAGTGTGATAAACTGAGAAACGAAACAAATGAGAATAACGAGAATTACTCCACTAATTTCAAATCGGTTGCGCCCGTGTTCAAATCGCGCCTATCCTTTCGCAAATTGGCAACGATAAGTCTCGTAATCGCGAATTAAATCAACAAATTACACAGTCGACGGAACTCGATGTGGCATTCAGACCTAAGAAAACATGCCTCCGCAATGAAAACATGTCACCGCTCGTTCCATTGTTCCTCGTATCTACGCATGCATCTCCTTTGCCATAATCACCGCCGTGCAAGTTAACCTCCCATGGCGCTGGCGCTTTATTATTCAGGACCGGCCACGTGTAAAACGTGTATAAACGTCGACTCGGGAATCGACGGAATACCGATGTACCCGAAGCCAGCGACGGGTAAATTTCTCGTCCACGGACGAGTCTCGAGTAACGGGTAAAAGATTAACAATGTCTCATTCGCTCGAACGAGAATTAAAACGAAAAAGAAACGCGCCCGAATCGCTCCAACGGACGTCGTTTTCGAATCAAGATTTTACGCGCGATTTTAATGGTACGCTGTCGGTTAGACGTCAGCGCATGTCACGTCTAAAAGTTTCAAGAGTAAGCACCAGCGCCACAATGTTTTTCAACGTGGTCATTCGCAGAGAATACGTTTCGTAACGCGAATAGCATGGAACCTGGCAACAACCGCTCTCTCTTTTTCGCAAAAAAACAACGTCCGAGCACGTACGGGATGTTCGCGCAGCACCACCGTGGCGCGGATAGAGAAACGAAACGAACTACGAACCAGACGGGAATCGAAGATAGGTAGATACGTTTCGTAGATAGAAATAATTTCCCATGAAATTCACGGGATGCGGAAATAACGATCAACGTTGTTCGCGTTATCGACAGATGGCTGGTAACGATACATTTGTCGACAATCGTATACAATTACTTCGTTTTATGTGTTCCACGATAGCAATCGCGCAGACTTCGAGCGGACTGCATGAAAGAGGGTCGAAATGATACATAACCTTGTTGTATACAAAAAAGGGATGGAAAAAGAATTTTTCACGGTTTGATATCGTTATTAATGAACAAACAGTACTATAAGAAGCGATTACTTCTTAAACAGTACTATAAGAAGCGAAGACTGTTATTTTGTAAATCTTGGGGGTTAGGTCTGGATTAGGACATTTGTCGATGATCGTAAAAAAACGTTGAAAGAACTTTTCAAGGTTTGATATCGTTATTAACGAAGAAACAGTACTATAAGAAGCGAAGACTGTTATTTTGTAAATCTTGGGGGTTAGGTCTGGGTTAGGGCATTTGTCGATGATCGTATACAATTACTTCGTTTTATGTGTTCCACGATAGCAATCGCGCAGACTTCGAGCGGACTGCATAAAAGAGGGTCGAAACGATACATAACCTCGTTGCGTACAAAAAAGAGATGGAAAAAGTACTTTTCCAGGTTCGGTGTCGTTATTAACGAACAAACGGTACTGTAAGAAGCGATCGAATACGTACGCAGCAGAAATCTGTTATTTTGTAAATCTTGCGAATTGGGGGTTAGGTGCACACTATTCCGAATAGATACATCCGTAGTAGCGCGTACTACGCGAATACCTTTGTAAGCGACAGTTCGCGCAAATTTCTAGCAACAATTCCAAATGGAATTCCATATCCAAAATAACGAGTGAGATAGCGCGGATATAAAAAAATTCGAGATGCTTCGCGCGAACGATCGCAACGAAGGATGCCACGCATCGGTGACAACTAAAATGGCCACGTGATTAGTCACAGATTTCTGATCGCGCGTACCGAAATCGCCGATCTTCACGCAACGTTACGAACGGATGCGGCGCGATCGAAGGATCGGTCGAATCTTCCAGATTGCAGCGCGTGTCGGACGAGTAGAAGATCGATATCGGAGGGAAAAAGTCGTTCGCTTACCTTTTTCTGGAATCGGTGCGCGTCGAGCCGTTCCTGGGGGTAGCGTGGCCGTCCTGTCTCTCGATCGACGAAAGAGACGCTACGTTTTCGACGCTTTGCCGGTAATTTCTTCGCTCGTTCTAACCGCTCGAACGCACGATCATTGTCTTCGAGCGGCACCGCGTTGCCGGGAGGGCCAAACCACGTACAGTCGGCGTCTAACGAGTTTTCTTTCTTCGTCTATCGGCGTGCACGAGGGATCGCGTACGCGAGGGCACTGTCACTGACAAACTGTTCGGTTCGATTGAACACCGTTTACCACGGTTCCCTCGGGAAACGTTGCTCTCGTTCTTCCTTTAACGCGGCCGAGACCGATGGACGCGGCGGATGAACAACGAATGCCATGGATGGAGGGGAACGGAGACGGAGAGGGAGAGAAAGAAAGAAAAAGGAAGGAACGAAACGGAATCAAATTTCTATGGTAGCCAATCGTGGTGCTCCGCTATCTTTCCCGCGAGAATCGTCGAATTGCCGCGCATTTTAGGCCAACGTTTCTCGAATCGTATTCCACACCGCGCGAACATATTTCACGACGATTCGTCGATTAATTATTTTAACGGTAATAAATTAATTTTACGTACTCTCAGCGTATAACAGCTTCCCGGCGGAATAACTTTTAACGTTATTCTTTTGATTATCCACGTAGCGAACGAATAGACAGCGGAACACTCGGGAACACTGTTTTGGCGGGTTTTCCATGGACTTTATATATCGCGATGAAAACTACGAAAAAGTACGGCTAGCTATGCACAGATGGCGTTTACGAAGAACGAACTGTGCAGCGTACAAATTTTTCCCTTTTACGGATCGTACTTCGCGATTCGACATGCTTTGGTATATACAGTCGTTGTAGTAAATATTCGTGCAGGAACCATTTGTATGTGTAAAATAAATTTATTTATAAAATAACCGGTTCCTGTACGAATACCGCTTACACTGACTGTAGCTCGGATTGATTCTTAGTCGTTTATAAATAAGACTAGAGTTGTACAAGAACTCGAAACATTTTTTTCGTAACTCGAGGGATTAAGGTTAAGTGACGCGTAATCCGTGATTACGGTTACCGAGAAATCGATAATCGTGATTAACTATTAGCGAATAATTAGACACGATTAGGTCCGAAAGATTACGTATTACTGATTTCTAGATTACGAACGTCGCTTTCGAGTGTCGATCAATCCGACGATTGTAAGTGGTCGTTAAGAAAGTAATCGCTACGAGCGACAGTTTTACAAATAAGAAAGCGATTTCTATAGCTTAGGAGAATCGCCGAAAGATTTAACGTTTGAGAAATACTGGCATAGACTGGGGAAGAGCACATTCGAATAGCTTTAGGTAATTATTTATAATAGCGTTGATCTCACCAATTTCATCAGCCTCGAGATATGCAGGAGGGGGCACTGTGTATTTTGGACCAAAGCGAACATCGATCGCTCTTGATTTTTGACACGTTACCGACGATCGTTAATCGGCTTTTTTACATAGAAATTTTGTTCACGTAAATTCTACCGATCTCTGCCAGTTACAGAGTTGCACGTTATAAACGAGGTCGCTACTCGCGCGAGCACCGGGTTGCCTCTTGCTAGGAGCTCTCCGATGGCAACTACACAAAGGAAACTAATTACTTTCGTTTTTTAATTGGCGATGTCGGCGCTATTGCAAATAATTGTAATTAAGAGGGGAGTCTGGTCCAACTAATAATTTCCAGATATAATTAATTTTTGTTATTGAAACTTTTTTTACATATAAAGGGACGTTCAAAGAAGAAAATTTGACAGCGTAGATTTAACTTGAATGTATACATATATAGAAATAGTAGTCGCAAGGAAAGGATTTTATATATATATATGTGTACATGTAAAAAAAGTTTCAATAGCAAAAATTAATTATATCTGGAAATTATATGCATTAGAAAAATACATTAGCTGAACCAGACTCCCCCCTTAATTCTACCGGAAACAAGAAAAGATTAAATCTATCGCTCGTTACGAATAGCGTGTACAAATATCGCGATCGTTATCCTCGAATTTACACGGGTACATACATAAAAAAAAGGTTGACTCATCGGTTTCGTCACGTTCAGTGACATATCGTAACCCAAAACGTTTAAAAACAAAGAACGGCGAAAACGGTTCGTAAGGCGCGCGCGATCGCGAAAAATGCAAGTTCGAATATACAACGGTGTTTCGCCGAGACAATTTCTGTTCGGTAATTAATACGTAAATAAAACAATGCACGAGGAAGGGAATTTGTTACTTTTACCTCGACGGAAGGAGGAGAGACGTGGAGACGGAGGTGTAAAACAGTCGGGGCTCGTTGCAAAAAATGTACATTACGTTTATTGATGTTAGCTCGCGAAGCTCCTCGTGAATATCGAGTGGATTACAAAGAGGCGCTCGGTTCGAAGGGTCTGAGGAGTGATTTTTTACGTCGCGATGACGACGCGCGACCGTCCGTAAGGGACGTCGGTCGTGTACATTTCCTTTCTTTCACCATTTTGCTTCAAACAAGAAAAGAAAAAAAAAAAGAAAAAGAAAAGAGGAGTCCGCTACGGACTATAATAAATTGCTACGACGTTTCTATCGTCTGGATTCCGTTTCGACTCCGCGTTATGCATCCCCCGACCGTTGTCCCGACGACGAAGACAAGGCGGGCGATGTGAACGTCGCTTGGTACCGGAGGAGATCGATACGCGAAAGTATTAATAATGATATTCTCGTCCGATCGATGCAGGCGAAATGCTACGGCTTGGTAAGGACAGTGACCGTTTATATTATTCTGTCGTAATATTTATACTTCAACGTACAAACTATATCGTACCTTTGTAACCTCTAACGCAATCGGGGTACAGGGGTAATTATTTACACAGCCTAGGACCATTTCGCGTGGTCCAGGATTACGCGGTACAGTTTCAAACGAGATCCGCAGACTCGTCGATCCACGATCAACCTCCTCGTCTCGGGTCCAGCATGACAACACGCGATCGTTAATGATGACAAGTATCTCCACATTCCTATCAACTAGTTATCAACATTTATACATAATACAACCAAGTTCCTCGCACGCACGCACTCTCAGCCCCCATTCGTAGGATTGCGCGAACGTTCTCGCCTCCATCCTTTTTATTTTTCTTTATCGCTTTTACAGGGTGTCTCAAAAATGTTGCAACACCTTGAAAGAGGCGATTCGGGAGGTGATTTGAAACAATTTTTTCCTTGGCGAAAATGTTGTCCGAGGCTTCGTTGAGGAGATATTAAGAGAAAGGCCCCGGACCAATCAGAGCGCGAGTTTGTCGGTGGGCGGTAGCGGTAGGCGTGGCTACGCGCTCTGATTGGTCGCGGCCTTTCTCTTAATATCTCCTCAACGAAACCTCGGACAACATTTTCGCTAAGGAAAAAGTTGTTTCAAATCACCTCCCGAATCGCCTCTTTCAAGGTGTTACAACATTTTTGGGACACCCTGTATAATCCCGATCGGCGTTACCGCGTCTCGTTGAAAACAACGAAAATTACCGCGCTCGCACGTGCCGCTTTCAACCTAATACCCTAACGAGTCCGTCTCAATTTTGTACTCGCAGATCGCACGAAAGTATTTCTAACGGTTACGGAGACGAAAGACGTTTTCCTATGCGACAGATGAATAACGAAACAGGATACCGCGATTACAAACTTTTCGCACAGGAGGAAAACGTTCGACGCTTCGAATAACTCGCGCGTCGCGTCGTTGGTCTCCACGTTACGGCTCGGATACCTCGAACGAAAATTAAATAATAATACTTGCAACGGAATTAAAAAGGTCGAGACGTCGCGAAGAACTGTCTACCCGATCGTTCTAGAATTCTCGTGATACGTGTAACGAAAGGTCCGTCGGTTTTGAACAAAGGCACGAGGAACGACCTCTACACGTTCGTTAATCGGCACGATTAAGTGCGCGCGGTGGTTTTTGTTGTTGGTCTTGCAGCGAACGTTTCTTGATGCGTGAAAGCGAAAAAGGACGCAAGGTGACATGGCACGATACCTTAATGATTAGAAAAAGGACAGGGAACGAATCGATGGAAACGCGTTCGATACCTTTTGCATTCGAAACGTTTTACGCTTTCGCTTGTTGAGTTAGAAGGGGATACTGGCTAATCGACCGGAAAAGCGAGACTGGAAAAATGCGTATCCGTGATCGAGGTCTTCCTTTGACACGTTCGAACGCCGGCGGTGTTTGGTGTTCTCGCCGACGCGAACCTGTTAAAGACGCGAGAGCAACGGTGGTCGTTCGCCAAAAAACAAATTGGTCGAACTGGCTACCTCGCCTCTGCGCGACGCATTTATCATAAGATCGCAAAACGATGCTTGTAGTCGGATACGATCGCAAAAGGTTCTCGGAAATGTAACGCGCGTCGAAGAAAGGGATACCGATTCACCTGCTTCCGATACGTATTTACATGGACGCCTGTAAACGGGCGTCCGGTGTCGGGGACAATTAATTATCATAATTCGCGTATCGCGTTAACGAAGCTGCCGTTCAGTCGAGGAAACGTAACCAACGAGTATAAATTAATACGAACCGTCGACAAAACCTGATGGTAAAGCTAAAGATAAATTCGCGCGAACGCAGAAACACGGAAACGTTGACCATTAACGGGAAGAACATTGCACAAAATGCTGGCCGCGTCAGCGAAACGCTCGGCTAGGCGCTAAACGCGTGTCGAGAAAAATAGGCCTCGCCGGTCCAGCTGTTGCGTAACGTTCGAACAAAATTGCGGACGACGAAACAAATTCTCTTTAATAATTAACACCGCGAGCCTCGTAACGACGCGGAATTGCGATTCGCGGTAGTCGGGCACACGACACCGCCGGAGCAGCGTGTCGTCGTGTTAAAATAAGAATATAAAATTATAAAACTATCAACAAATGTACAGATCGGTAGAAAACATTGTCTCGAGAATGATAAAATTCCAAGGAAACGAGAATGGACACGCGATCGACTTTCGGGCTAGGATCTGTTCTCGATTCCATCGAATCGTTCGTAAACGGATAGGCCAACGACAAAACAATAAGATTATTTACTCGTTGTTGCTCGAACTCGTTCGTCTTTCGTAATCGACGAAGAGAAAACGATTTACGGGGGTTCGCTTCGAACGACAAAGGTACGGTCCGAATAAATAAAACGACGATTTTAAAACAAGCACGTGACAATGGGAGAATAGGTTTCGACATGAAATTGACAAATATCGACGATCAAAGGAGCGATTCCAACCCGAAAGTTCACGGTCACGACAACGCCGTTGATCTACGTAGATTGAGCAGCTTTGGTCGAGAGGACCGGTCTTACGACGAGAACGCGTTTGTGCGCAAAGAAAGTAAAACGGGAGGAAAACAGAAAAGGGAAAGGAGAAAGTTTGGCGTGTAAAATTTTTCACGCGTGTCTACCGAAGTCAAGACCACGGAGTGTAAACGCATCGACGTTATGTAGCTATACTTCGACTGCACTTTTCTTCGAATCAAGATTAAATTCATTGTTCCTTCGCTCTACCGTATCTTTTCGCCTCTAGCCAAGTGGTAGGTTTAATATTTTTGTTCGAATGCCGTCTAAAAGGAGCTGCTCTAAGTATGTGTCCGCAGATCTATACCGTTGCGAACGGTCTAAAACCCTGAGATACGATATCGCCTCGGTGCGATTAGTCCTCTCCATGAAAAATTGGCCTGGTAACAAAGTTTCTCTGACGTTATAAAGTTATAAATACGGTGGTTGTTTCTCGCGTGTGCGTTGCATCCGTCGAAGAAATGAATATATCGAGAGAAAATGGACGAACAATATCGCGAATATAATGTAAATCTTCTAAGGTATAAAAGTGCGGCGTTGTGCGCGACGCAGCTAAATATCATCAAATTTCCGATCGATTCGGAGCTGCTCGGTTCCGCTTCCGAAACGATCCACGTCAAAATCGTTGTACGATATAACATAGAAACTGTGTCTTGGAACCAAATCCCGTAAAATCAGATATAGTCGGAGCGATAGCGAACCGTGTGTGTATACGCGTGTACGTGTGTGTGTATGTATGTATGTACGTATGTATGTTTTTTTTTTCAGTGACGATACATTAGAAAAAGTTGTCGACAGTTAAAACTTCTCACATTACGATAGAGTATAGATTACGTTGGCTAATCGTTACCTTTACGTAGTAAAAAATCCGTCAAGCTATACGAGTCTACGACAAAGTGTGTATCAAATTCTTTTCATATTTTTTTTTTTCTCTCCCAAAAACCATCATTCTCTAATAGACACGAGATAATTGTATACCTGTATATAGCTCGTGGAACGATCGTCCAGTTCGAGTAGAGCGCGATTCGACGCCAGGAATCGCCCGGTCTCCTCGTTAAAATAACTTCTTCGGTTTCTCCACTCGTAAAAAAAGCTCACTACCGTTCCGATGTCGTTATCTAAACAACGAAACGACACCGTGTACGTCGTCTTCGACGTTCAGGTAATATACGACGTATAAAAGCACGATTCTAACGACGACAGCCGACTCGTGTCCGTGCCGTGCATTCGTCGCGACAGTCTGAAGTTCTAAGGTGTACGAGGATTAGATTCGCGCGGGTGCTCCTTCTCTACGGATGGTTCATTGGTAAAATACGTACGGTTACGTAAACTAAATCTCGTTAACCCTCCGAGCATCGATAATGCTACGCTGTGCGTATCGTTTCCAGTGGTTTTTGTCGTCGATTGTTCTACAGTACGGCGAGTCGTCACTCCTCCGTCGACGAGCACGTCCCCGTCCACAAAATACGGTTTTTCGTTCTTCCGTCGCCTCCGATTACTTTCGTTACTAGAAACCGATACTTCCTAGCGCGAACGGCGAACGCTGACGACCGTACAACTTGAAATTTTCGTAGCGCACCCCATGTTGCGTTACTGTTCGGTGCGCGTTAACGCGATAAACAGTCCGAGTGCTCGAGCCCCCTTTTCAAAGGAGCGGTACAAGCCGTTCGAATGGGACGTTTGCTTAAAAAGCGCGCAAACTCCTCGCGACACGTTCCAGATTCTCCTCAGGAGAGGTATGGTCCTTTTGGAGGAAGGGTGAAATTTTGAAAGGCAGCTCGCGACCTCCGGTCGAGGACGCCAAGCCGTCGACACGACGCCGGTCCGACGGCGTTCGTCGCGTGATGCGTTTCCCAGGTATCTCGATACCGTTCACATGTTGTACGCCACGTAGATAGGATCGAGCTGGTCCGCAAGAAAACCGTCGCGCAAGTGCATCCGTTGCTTCTCGCCGCGTGAATTTATCGGTACCACTCCGGGATCCACTACGACTACCACCCCGACCACCAGGTGGTGCTCCTCGAGGACGGCGCTGGTGACTAACGCCACGAGATCCAATGCCTCGCTCTCGCTTCCGTCGAGTTCCACCACCACTACCAACAGGTTGGTCCAGGTGAATACCGCGCTGCGAACAGAACGAACGTTTTCGTGTATAGTAAACAAGCAGGCTGTTTGAGAAATACTGTAAGTAGTAGGGTTTCCCAGATAAATCGCGCACCGATGTAATAGAACATTAACTGGATTGATTACGGGAGGATCGATTATCATTGTTTACTCACCATTCGGCAATCTTCTTGTGACATCTCATTACGCTATTCTCGATATCGATCGGGTGGTATCGCATCCCCCTGAGGAGAATAGCCTCGTCGAGTGCTCCGACGACGAACACGGCGTCGTGCAACTCGGCGTCGCCGGGGACGAGATCCGCTTCGGCGGCGGATGTGTCGCCGGGAACGTCGCTGATAACCGACTGCTGAACACTCTCGGTACGCCTCAAGAAACCGAGATAACCGGTCCTGGCGTAAACCTCGTTCGTGTTTCCGGTCACGAGACGGGCGTTGAAGTGATCCGCGTAATCGCTCTCGTCGCCGTAGATGGTAAAGTAGCCACTGGCGTTGTGAGCGGATTGCACCCATATCTCGCCCAAGTGAGAGTCCCCGCACTGCCCTTTCGTTTCCGGATTGGCGATTATCACTTTTACCCCGGGAAGCAGTTTTCCCGATTCCATGAGGCACAGAGAGTGAGGACTACCCCTTTCGACCAAGGACACGCGGTCGTTGCGCAACGCGCGGAGATCGACGTACACCGTGGACGGTTCCGGACTCGACGCACCCTGTTCAGGTAACAATTAGATAGAAAATAGTCATTGAGAGTCACAAAGGGTTACTTGTCGGATTAGCGTGTATACGAACCTGTAAACAAATGGCGGTGTTCACTCTGCACCCGAAGGAGGTGGACACGGCTCGAGGACTCAGGCCCAAAGCGGAGAAAAGTTTGCTGAAACTCGTGGTAAGCGCGATTCGCGGCCTCTCTTCGGCTACGACCACGCACGTTCTCACGCACGCCAAGCTGACGCCTCGCGCTTTTAGCGCGTGAACGGAGGAACCGAGTCCCTTCGTGCACAGTTCCATTACGCCGTATGAACAAAACGTGTCTCTCACTCTGGACTGACTGACCGCCGACAGCCACAACGCTGGATTAGCTTCCACCTACGAGCATAAAGATATCAGAACTGATCGCGCCCTTCGCGGCTCTAGAGCTTTCGGATAACTACGAACCTCCGACGGCGGTATAAGTATGGAATGATGGCCGCTGTATATACTGCTCAAACACCACAGAGCGAATCCTAATCCCGAGTAAGGATCCAAGCACAGGGCGATGTGTCGCGACGGATACAATTCACAGGCAAGCTTCATGGCACGGCACAGAGACGTCACTGCTGCGTGAGACATCTTAATCCCTGCGAGCATACCCGTGGTCGAGACGCTGAAATCTAGATAAGCCAGCATCTCCGCCGTGGGAGCTCGGTACATAACAGGTAGCTTCTTCTTTGGCATGTCGTCCATATCGAGAATCGTCGGCCAGCTCTTTATGTCGACAACGTTATTCGCCTCCTGATTACCAATTTACCAGTTTAAACAAACGTGACACGTGTCGGCGTACGCGTGTACAGAGCGATCCATTCGTTTCAACCCTACAGCGAGCATTTATCCGTAATTCCATCGCGTGGTTACATTTAATACTATTTCTTATTAATTTCAAAATACAAAATGCGCTGTGATACATGCATCGAGCATTCACAAGGCTCGTCAAACGCGAAACAGTCTTGCCCAGTGATTTCCAAACTGTGACGTATTGTAAATATGTAAAATGTAAATGTAACATGTAAAAAACTGTTAGAGAAAGAAAAAATAAATACGGGAAAAGTTTAACTTCTTCGACATCGACGACGTAGCCCGATTGTCATTTTACCGACACTTCGAATTCCAAAGAAACTAAACCTAAAGAAACATTACACGGATCCACTTGTACACGAAATATCGAGAAATCGATGTCGCCATCGTTGTACCTTCGTTTTCAGCAGTTTCAGGAGATTCTGATTCGTGAGCACGAGCACGGACTTACTGACGTCCACGATCATGCGGACAGTGGGCAGAGTGGTCTGGAGGTTTTGAGGATGAGGCGGCCTGATCGTGACTGGCACGGCTCCAACGTAGAGGCAACCGTAGAACGCGCATATCAAGTCTGTACCGGGTGGAAATATTAATGCCACGTGGTCCCCGGTATTGATCCGTCCGCGGTCCAACAAAAGATTCCCGATTCGCTCGGCTTTCTTGTGCAGTTGCGAGCAGGACAGGGAAGTCGCCACCGCTCCCTTGGCGTTCAACGACGTGAATATCACGTGGTCGGAGGTACTGACTGCCCGCCATCGAAGAATCTCCGAGATGAATTGATACTGAAAATATCGAGCACGTGAATGACGGAGTTGCGAACCGTAGAAGAATAATAAAAAAAAAAGGTGGGGCGTACCTTTTTAGCGTTATCGCTGTCCTCGTCCAAGACACCCATGTCCCGTCCTTGAGCCGAGGCCAATCTATTACCCTGAACAATGTTGCCCACCATGACACTGGCCGGACCAACGTCTGCAACAGAATCCCCCGCTACACGCCCCCGCACCATTCCGTTAGTAAACCAACACAAACACTCAACCCAATAATGAGTAGCTCACACACTCTCCCCTGACTGAGGCCGGAAAAATCAAAGCACTACATAGGTACGTTACTGGCAACGAATTGGTTCGTTATTGTCGAAAGGCGATTAACGCGCGCCCCTTTGTACGGGCGTGATCGGAGCATTCCATAAACTGTACATACTCGACGAAAAAAAAAAAAAAGAAAAAAAAAGAGAGAGAGAGAAGAAAGAATGCAACGCTTTAAAAAAAAAAAATATACAGCGATGTGAAATCAATTAACGAAGCGTTAGTGTAATAAAAACGAAATAATTAAAATTGTAATTCCTCGAAAGCTGTGTTTTCTTACGTACCAATCGTGAGACTTGTATATACAGAGCGTATCGAAAACGAGTCTCACATCGCTAGGCGTAATTCGTCTATAGCCATTAGACTGCTACGGGGTGTTCGGAGCTCAGCCAAAAGAAAGAAGGGCGAAAAATAAGAGAAAATACATGCTAAGCGTTAAAAATTACTTGGACGGTAGGATAAATTAACAGTACATGATATGTAGCAAGAGACGGTTATATACTTTGTACATCTGTGCTAAAAGTCGCTAAAAGCCTACGCAAAGTGTTACGTTTCTTCGCGCGTTAATTCAGGATTCTCAACGAAGAATGAAATCCGAACAACAACTGCTCATTCATTCTCTCATTAATCATTCTCATAAACATCTCCGACGAAACCAACGATCCAACGAATCGGCGGAAGATCTTCGCCGCGGAAATATCGCTCGAATATCGGAAATACCGTTCCAACGGATCGCAAGTTATCCGGTGTTTTTCGCCGATTCGCTGGACCGTCGTCGCTTAAATTACAACGTGTAAAGAAAAAACGTGGAAATGTTAAAAACCAAGAAAAGAGAGTGTATATATTGTCCTTTTGCTTGCTGACATTCATGTAATTCGATTAAAGTCCGTAAATTTTATCTATGTACCTGAAGTTCGGGGGCTTAGTACTCGCAGGTGAAAATGCAATCGCTTACCTGAATGGACCTCGCGTGGTTTCGGTAGATTCGTAACGCAAGTGTGCGGACAAAGCAGAACATTAGCCGGGTGTAGTGTACCCTCTAGAAAACGTCTTTTCGTTTCCGACAGGTGGATACCGCCCAGCGGCGTTTTCGGCAGGTAATTCGGCGGGACCAGCGCCAGACAGTATATCCCGACGGCGTGAATCGAATCCACTGCTTGGAGAACTCGCGACATCCATTGGAAGCTCTGAGGAAGTGAAACACGAGTTAAAATTTCGTCTACGCGACGTGGACTATATGACGCCTTGAGAACCAGAGTGGCCAAAGTAACATCTTTTTTATTTAAATTGCGGTACGGCCTAAAGTGACGTACACTTAATTTCTTCGATCATTAACAGATGGCGACACAGAGCTTGCTTGTTTTTATTTTAAGTGCACGGGGCTCTCTTTCTCCCATATCGCTCCCATATGTACTATGTGTACATCGAGTTATTGCATTTATCTGATTCTTTCTCATATTTTTCCATTACTTTATTTTAATAGGCTTTCCTATACCTTGTATGTGTTAGCCGGCCCTAACCCAACTAAACTGTAACGAATTTTTGCCAAATAGGTCCAATTTCTCTTTATAACTCGGTACCGTAATTTTGTCGACTACTTTGGTTCTCATCGCCTCATATATAGCGATGGAACATCATCTAGGATCTTTCCGACGAGGACGCTCCGTGTGTAACAACCGACGCAGAGAACAGAGCGATTCCCTTTCGCGATCGTTTCGGTTTTATAAATGGGTAACCCCTACGAAATTTTATCTCGATCGCATAACGAGAAAACAACGCGATCTACCGAGGATAATCCACGACCTTGCGCAGCTAGTTGATTCTAATCGGATCATTCGGAAAACAACCACCGTTGAACGCGATTATCGGTTGTCGGATGCTCGTAAGGCTTCTGTTTGGACTTGGCGAGGCTTTAACGGGCATCGAGCGTCTCGTCTGAAAGAGCCGTTAATGCTACTCGAAACGTACTTCCTCCTCGCTGCAATCGGGTCGCTGTTCCGCAACCACGCATATTCGTTCGTCCCTCAGAACGCGAACGCTGAACACGGCTATTCTACCGCGATAAATGAACTTCATGGGTTCCACGGCGAGAACCGTGGCTATGATGTCGTCAGCGTTGTGCTTTCTTCCTGTGACAGTCATCAATCCATCGCGCGAACCGCAGACGAAAACCAGACCACCCGGTCCAAGAAAGCCTAGCAAACCGGAACGAGTGTACTCCACGTCGCCCAACGGAGTCCCGTCGGCTTGCAACGGAGCCACTTTGAAAGTGTTATTTGTCAGCCCTTGCAGTCCCCAGTACTGGTTCCCCGTGGCGGAACTGTGCACGCAGATCTCGCCCACTTCGTCCGTCTTGCAGATGAACGGCTGCCCTTCCATCTTGATCACGACCACGATACCTATAGTCGACGAAAACATTTTTGTATCACAGCGAGCTTCGATAGCGGGACGACGAGCGTTCAGATTTAGATAAAAACTTACTTCCAGGCATAACTTGACCGCAGTCCTGAAGCGTTAAAGAAGTCAGGGAATTCTCTTGGTCGACTCGAACGACCCCGTAACTCAGTCCGGACATGGAGAGCACGCCCCGTCCAGTCGCGTTGACGCCAGCGCGGCCCGGTCTTCTGACCGAGACGGTCAGGGCTTCGCTGGAGGACGCGCACGGACAGACAGCGTCCGGTCTCAAACCTTTGGACTGGAACACGGAGAGGAATTGATCGCAGGAGGAAAGGGACCAGGGATTGGCGCCGTCGGCGACCAATAGCAGTCTCAGCGACGACAGCGAGATGTCCTTGTGGTCCTTCGTGGCCAACAGGCCCCAGTGAAGGTCCCGGGACTTCACCACGGCTACGCTGGCCCGGTGCTTCGTGATCATTTGCATCCAACTAGCGGGATTCACTTTCATCAGAGCGTACGGAATGAAAATCACGTGCATTCCGTTCAGAACGCTGGTCAGGGTGCTGTGCCAGAGACCGACTTCTCGTTTGAAATCCAGAACGCACACAGCGTTCTCGCCTTCTGTGTAACCGCAGGCCTGCGTCAGGCCACGACAGTGTGACAGCATCGCCGATCTGGTCACCGTCACGCCCATCACCGAGCCATCCTTGTCCGTGGTGTACTCGGTGTACGCAGGGGTGTCGTCCGTCAATCGGGGCGGCGGCAGCCAGTCCTTCGGCGTTTTACCCAAATGTTCCGTCACGAACCAGTGAAGCTTCGGCCAACCTTTGAACGCCACCACTTCGCCAGCCGCGGTCTTTGGCAATCCTTTCAGACAAGCTTCGCTGGTCAACGCCACCTACGGATCAGTTTAACACGTACGGCTTCCTTAACGTCCTCCGACATCCTATCCCTTTAAAACCATCGTTCACGCGAGCTAACTCACTTGAATTCCGCAGCTTCCTAAAAGAAACCCAATCTGCTGCGAGCCCGCGTCCCGGCGCGTCAAAGGGACCTCGATCGGCACAGGTACGATCCCGGCCTGGAGGCAACCGTAGAACGCGCACATGAAGCTTATCGGATCGTTGTTCGGGTAGACCAGAGCGATCCTGTCGCCGGGCTTCAGACAGCAATCGCCGCCGCGACTCAGAGCCTTGTTCAGCAGCGTGTACGCTATTTTATGGGAACGGCTCAGAAGCTTTCCGTAAGTCAGCGTTACGCAGAGCTTTCCGTTCGGATCGAGGACAGTCGCCACTGGCGCTTTGTACGTTGCCGAACCATACCTATGCAAACAGACCGTTATTGACGGACGACGAAACGTTTCAACGAAATATACAGTCAGTCAGTATGAATTTGTTGATGTATATGTATGAATATATACATGTATAAGCTTATTCATACATGTACATTCATTATCTCCCTCTCTCTCCCTATACATATATATATATATATAAAATTTTCATCACAAATTATACACATATATATATTTTATTAAATATATATATATATATATATATATTGTATACATATACAACCTACATGTAAATATATATTTAATAAAAAATATATATATATATATATATTGTATACATATACAACCTACATGTAAATATATATTTAATAAAAAAAATATATATATATATTGTATACATATAACCTACATGTAAATATATACATGTATAAGCTTCTTCGTATATGTACATTTATTATCTCCCTTTCACTCTCTCTCTCTCTCTATGTATATATATATATATATATATATTTTTTATTAAATATATAATGAACAAAAAAATATATATATGTATATATATGTAATTCGCGATGAAAATTTCAGGTAAAATTTGAAAACGACGAGTCCGACTCGCGATGATATTTTAGGCCAAACTTGCAAATCACGAGTCTGGCTCGCGATGGTATCGCATTTTCCGTTCGACTACGAATATCCGGTGACCCGAAGTCGCTTCAATTGCCGGGTGAATTGTTAACAACCTTCCAATAGTTTGCTCACAGCCAATGTGTATTTTTGTACATCGCGTGGAAAGTTTCGCGAGTAAACTTTATTCAAGTATCTCCGTCTCACCTCAGTATGGCAGCCTCGAGGGACCTGGGCAAGCCAGCGGGTACCGAGAACGGCTCGCCGACCGCCGAGGTCATGGAACCGCCCTCGGGTTTAGGAGCGTTCGGGTCCTTCGGGTTGGCGGCGATCTCTAGCTCGATGTCGTCGTCCTCGTAGAACTCGGGCAGCGGTCGTCGCTTCGGCCGCTTCAAGGTGTTGAGCAGCTGTTGAATCTTCGCGGAGACCTTCCAACGTCCGGTGGTCCCGGTATTGTTCTGATCCTCGACGACGTGATAGCGATTCACTCGATCGGCCCCTGGCCGCCTAGTCGACTGCTGGGCGGCTGGCGTGTTGCTCGTGTGCGTCACGTCCGGCGGCTGGATGTTGCAGTAAGCATGGGGCGTGTATTCCGCGATGTCCGTGATGTCCGCGCCAGGAGGTCTCCTAGCCGGTGGTCTCGGAGGTGGAGGCGTGTCTCGGGCCGAACCGGTGCTGCTGGTGTCCGACAGTCCTGTGCCTAAAAGTCCAACGTGAAACGCCTCCGAGCACCGCCGATCTCTCCGCCATTATTTCTCAATGAAATACAAACGGGCGCGTCGATCGCTATTCACGGGCCGATATTGCGCGAAACTTTCTACTTGGCGACCTCGACCGCTCTTATCGTCAAGATACCGGACTCTTCTTTCGCGTATATCTCGCGCGAAGTATCTATATACGCGTATTCTCGATGACGAGAATTTTTCTTTGTCCATATCGCTGTGCTAGATACCAAAGTCGTAATTGTTTTCCATCGAAGGTGTCCATCGCGATAAATCGAAGTTTCGAGCTACTTAACCGATCGTTCGGTCCTCGGATCGCTGACAAAGCAGCTACGCTGGCTTTTAATCTCTGAAAGCTTCGAACAATATCGACCGGAAAGAACCCGAGTCGCGGGAGGGTCGTTGCGCGTGAACTCGAAACTAACGAAACGACGGATGAAACTCTCACCCTGATTCCACGTGGCCGGCGACGCGTTTCGATGAAATTTAAATACGATACTCAGCCTCGAGGGCACAAAGCGATCGATTTAGCGCGAAACGACCGTGGAAGGCTAAACATTTTTCTCGATAAACAGTTTCTTTCCGGCGACTGTCTCGGAATATCTCGACAACGTATTCGCGTTAACGATCGCGATAAAACGAATCCGATCGACGGCAGAGCCCCGCGACCAGTTCCATCTTCCGTCGAAAGCAAATAAACGAGACGGTGTCTGGCTGCTCGAACGAATTTACGGGGTGATTCTTTTGCCTCGAGTCGCGTGCGAAGGATAGAAAATGTTAGATTCGAAGAAAGTATACCCGTCGGACCACCAGCACCGGGACTTTCCTCGGTGACCACGCTGTCCTCGTCGCTGCTCGATTCTCCGCTGTCGCGACGGTCCCGGTCGGGACTCCTGGCCATCACGGAAGTTCTCTTCGATGGCATCGGCAGGGACGGCTTCGGACGACCCTGCATCGCCGCCAAAGCCTGCTGCACCGCCTCCTGGCGCACCTCTGTGCATTCAGAGTCGAACGATCAACTAAACAACCTCTCGACACTATCGACGCGTTCGCGTACTCTACAGAACACGCGCACGGTTATCCTGAAACGGGCAACTTGCACTTTCAACTATGCGGATAAGCGTTCGCGCGAAATCCACGGACTCTGTCACTGAAATTCTTCGCGACCGTTCGCACGACACGGATAGGTACTCCATTTATCTTTGCGCGGTCGAAAGTTCCGTTCCGCGGACGAATTCGATTCGAAATTTCGTTATTCGAAACTCTAGGTCGACGAATAAAGTACGCGAGCACGGTTCGACGCCATCGACCGTATTCTATGGACGCACCTTAATTTTTAAGCAATTTTTTAAAAAATTACATTTTTATTATTAGATTGCCTCCGTGAGGTCATTTTCAAGAATGGAGAATTTTCAAGAATAGAGAATTTTCAAGAATTTTAAACCAAACCTTGGACATTTTTATATTAATTTCGAGTACAAGACGCGCTTGAATTTTTAAGCAATTTTTAAAAATGGAGAATTTCCAAGAATTT
>NW_026535289.1:13425980-13434516 GCF_026225885.1 Hylaeus anthracinus
ATGGAGAATTTCCAAGAATTTTAAACCAAACCTTGGACATTTTTATATTAATATCGAGTACAAGACGCACTTGAATTTTTAAGCAATTTTTAAAAATGGAGAATTTTCAAGAATTTTAAACCAAACCTTGGACATTTTTATATTAATTTCGAGTACAAGACGCACCTGAATTTTTAAGCAATTTTAAAAAAAATAACATTTTTATTATTAGATTGCCTCCGTGAGGTCATTTTCAAGAGTGGAGAATTTTCAAGAATTTTAAATCAAACCTTGGACATTTTTATATTAATATCGAATACAAAACGCGCTTGAATTTTTAAGCAATCGAAAAAAAAGTGCGTATTGTCCGTAAATGTTTGTATTAAATTCAAATGAATCGAAAAATAAATCAAAAATATCGGAAAAAGTCCCGTTTTATACCCTACAAAAAATGTACGCTAATCCAATACCCTAACCCGTCCGATTCGTGAACGTAGCGTCGTTCCCGTTCGACAGAGTCGAATCGTGCGCGTACCGCTGTTCCGTTTATTCGATTTCTGACAAAGCGCGCGAACGTCGCGCTACCGTAGGCTCGCGAAGCGTCCGGGAACGATTTATTGTCGAATTTTTCCGGAAAGCAGCGCGTCGAATTATCTTATTTCCATCGCAACGCGCCCGTGCACACTCCGCCGTGCGATCGGCCGAGTGGCTCTCGCAACAAACGCGCACCGATGTTGCGCGATGTCGTAATAACGATACAAATATACCACGACCGGAAGCGCAGCGACTCGCTGACCGAATCCGCGCGGACTCTATTACGTTTCGGTCTACATTTCGATCCAGGTTTACGTTCCACCGCGCGAGATACTCTATCTCGTGCCGTAGCTCGTTTCGAAGAATGTTTCACGTTCGAAGAAAATTTTGAAAGTTTCACGATCGAAGAAAATTTTAAAAGTTTCACGATCGAAGAAAATTGAACCGCCTTAAGGCACGATAAAAGAGATGCAGTCGTTCATGTTCGGATCGTTATTTGAAATTTGTATTAAAATCTCCGCTCGTTCGGTCGCGTGTTCCTCGGATGGGCAGCGAGTTATCTTCCGCTCGTCCTCTTCGACTAGTAACGGTGCACCAGGTGCGAGATTGCCTTCGCTCTGCCTCTAGATAAATGAAGTTCCTATGCGGACTTTTATGCGCGGAGAACCGTTCGGTTTTCGTTCCGTTCCGGCGAGCACCGCGCGAGAAGTTACAAGCATCGACGCGCGCGCACCGCGAAATCTCTACCGATAACGATTTTCGGCCATCGTTGCTCGCGAAATTCGTTCCGGCGATTCCACGGATGGTTTGTTTGTTTTCGGAGTGTCAACCGTGCCTGCCACTTTCGGATAGCGCCGAGTGCCTTTTAAACACTGCGAATAGAACAATAGAATAGCTTCTCCTCCTGAAGGGATTACGCGTAACGGGAGTCGATTTTATGAATTCATTTTTCTTTCAACGCGGTGACCGCCAGACTCGTGAACATTTCTACGAAGTTAAAATTTGATCTCGAGACCACCGAAGATTATATAACATAACATTTGTTGTAGCGATTAATTTTTTAACAGATTCATTTCTCATTGTCGCCTCCTTGGCCGCATACGTGCACGTTTATTTTTGTATAATTATAATTACTGGGAATAATAAAAAGAACAAATGTTTGAGGATAATAAAAAATCGTTCCTGAAGAAGTTAACGAAAAGATCTATCGCACATTACTGGGTGACGTGTTAAATTCGTTTGCAATGGCGGTCGGTAAAGGTCGAAAACAAACAGCCCATATATACAGCTCGTATATATCGCCCGATGCAATTTCGGACACGACTCCAAGCAAACATTTCTTTCTTTTTTTTTCCGCGCGACGAGTACACCTCGAGGAAAAATACCGTCGCACGTTGACCAAACGATCATGGGGAGCACGGATTGGAATAAATTTTCTGGTGCAAGTTTTTTTTACCGAGCAGCGGGGAATCGAAGGGGTTCGTGCAATTACAGGCAACATTCCGTATTTACGATCCGACGAAGATCGTTGGTGTACATTGTGTCCCGTAAAACCGGCCGGTTTCTTTGCTAGCTAGCGGCTTATCGACTCCAGCGATTTGCTCGAAAGTAATTGCACGCGCTCGCGACGCCAGGAAACGTTTTATCAGAGCAGAAAGCACTCGCGGGGCCGAAAGCACATTCCTCGCACTCGCAAAGCATGGTTCCGAAGCTTAACGTTGCGCGCGCGTTCGAACGCGAGTCGCGCGGTTTTCTAAACGAAACTGACTGTCCATTTAATTAGCACGCGACGCGTTCTCGATCGGCCTGATGAAACACACGCGAGAGGAAAGTGGAGATCGGTTCTTACGCGACCGGTAATCGACGTTTCGAATTAACGCGTTGATCGCCAAGCACTCGTGAAAATCTCTGCGAGGTTGAAGAGATTTTGCTTCGAGACGATCGGAATTTGTCGCGAAACGATGGACCAGGATTTGTGGTAAAACCAAGTTGTAGGATATCGTGAAAAAAAATGAACCTCTCTCGAACTCGAGATGGATGGAATTCCAGCCTGCTACGTAACTCGCTACGCTAAACACCATCCACCGACCTACCGTTTTGCTATGGTACTTATTTCTCTAACCTCGCTATATTCACAAATTCTATTCGGATTCATTTTTGTCGATAGCGTGACTCGAGGATTAATACTTTTCATTCGGTAATAACAAGCTCTGGCACTCTTATATGGGTGACGCGACAACCTACGTAACAAATTCGAAACGGAAAAGCCGAATGTTTCGTGGACGATAACATCGATAGGAATGGCACCCGGTCACGGTTCGGCTAAATAGACTCTAACGCGCGTGTAGACGGCGTCGTCCGAGGTTTAAGGACCCGTTAGCGGTTCTCTCGGTCGCTTTCGACCGTTTGATCGTCCAGCTGGTGTGATGTACTCACCGGAATGATAGCGGCTCTCATTGCGCGTGAGTCTGCGATTGCCGCGTCTCGCAGCCGCCGAGTTCGAGTTCCCGGTGTTTCCGGTCGAGCCGCCAGATCCCGGGGGACTGGCGATCCCGCCAGGTACTAGCCGGCCTCCTGCATGCAACACAACAACAACAACGCCACATAGACAAAGAAAGGAGCTCTACGAGGACAGGGAAGCTACGCGTTTTCGTTCCTTCCAGCGAAACTGTCTCTTCTACCAAACAGGACCGAAGAAACGATTCTCGTTGCCGACTCTCGCTTTCGGGCGCGAACGCGTATATCGTAATGGACGATCAGGATATCGCGGAACCGATCGTAATTGGAGTTGGTCGGTTATGATATTCGGTCGTCCCATGAGTTGCTATTTGTTGTTTCTCGCTATGTGGCGGCGCGGTGATGTACGCTATCTGATAGACACGCGAGAGTGAGCCACCAGTGGTACACGCCGCCCGATGGGACATGTTAGTGTGTCATCAGTGGTACACACCGGCGCTTGATATTTGTGTTTCTCGCCATGAGGCGGCGCGGAGGTGTATGCTATCTGATAGGCACGCGAACGTGAGCCACCGGTGGTACACGCCGGCGTGAACCATTTTTCTATAGAATCAAATCCAGTCGATTTTTATAATAAATTTCCGTAAAACCAAAAACTCTACTTCGAAAAGAATCATCTACGACCATTCGCGACTCGATGTATCATTATTTCAATTAATAATCATCCGTATTCCGTTTAAATTACACATGTCACACTAGAGGCGCCACTCTGAGGGTTAATAAAAAAAGAACTACAGACATTTTATAGCGACTCGTGGGACGACGTGATGTATTCGAACGGGGGAATCGTTTCTTTCGACGGGATCCGAACGGCGCCGCCGCCGACGACGACGATCGGAGGTCGTTCCACCTTCGGAAGCTGCGACGATTTCACTTTTATCGATTGCTCGCAGCCCCGCACTGGCGCGGAGGAGGTCGGACGAGGAGGTGGACCTGCGACGCGATTCGATCAACAACTTCCACGTAATTTAAACTCCGTCGGCTCTCGAGGACGCGAATCGACGCGCGAGGAACGTCGAATGAATTACCGTTTCGTTCGAATCGGTTCACATCGCGCGAAAGTTATTTCTTCGCGACTCGGGTACGTCGAACGCCTTTACGCGCGGCGTCTAACCCGAGCTAAGCCCGCAGTCGAGCGTTATCGAGCGTACGAAGACTCGCCGCGAGTTTCTAGGCCGGCGAAGTTCCGACGCCGCGTTTCGATTATTTTCCCGTACACGTCAGTCGCGACGAAGACGACGCGTAAAGGCGGTTCTCGTCGACGAACGTACAGGAGCCTACGTCGGATTTCTTCCATCGGAAGTCGAGACGACCCGGTTCGTACGATCGATTTCGCGACGGTTCCAAAGTAAAACTCTCCGGCGCGTGTTCGTCGAACTAGAAAAACGTTCGCGACTTTCAACGCGTAACGATGGAGGTCACGGTTGAAACTTGAACAAGGGAACCTTTAGTATTTCGCGTCCCACGCTGTTTTCATCGCAAACGGAGCAGAAACGATCGATATCGTAAATTGTACGCAAGCGTTAAAGACCATCCGCGCGGACACGTTGCAAAGGGCGACAACTCTCAAAGATCTCGTCATTTTGCTATCTATAATGTATCTTCGTCGGTTTCTGGCAAAGCTGTCCGCGTCGCGGTACCAGTAATGTCTCCATAACTGCACACACTTGTCTACGATAAATACACAGAAACCAGCCCGACCACCGAAGGTATACCTCGAGAGGTATACCTGTGACTCGAACTGCTCCGGAACGATTCGGTGCATTTTTAAGACTGGTTATGAAATCGTTTGCAACTCAAAAAAAAAAAAAAAAAAAAAAAGAAGACAGAAAGAGAGAGAGAAAAAAAATGTAACATAAATCTCGTAAGCCATCTCGTGAACGTTGTCACGAATCGAAATCGGTGTCCGTTCGGAAGAAAATTTATCGGAATCCCGATCGATGTTCCGGTCCGCGAGTCGACCGATGACGAGCGCGGAAAAATCAAGGTGTTGCGGGCAAGTCCGCGACTGCGTCGAGTCACGTCGAGCCGAGTCGCAAGAATGCCGACGAATGGCCGCTCGCAATCACGAGTCGGCCGAAGGTGGAACAACCGGTCCCGGCTAAGTCGAATTACAAAGGTATCTAAGGTGTAAAAGCGTCTCCGGTCGAATCGGTGCGCGCGACGGATCGCAAACAAGCGAGCTACATCGTACAAAAAACAAACACGTCCAACATTTCGAAATCCACGCTCCTCCGAAGATCTCGTACGTCCGATCGCTGACCACGGGAACGACGATTTCTGAATGGCCGGGATCGATTATGAAATGAATCGTGCAACGTGTGAAGATGATGGCTTAAGCTCCGATCGGATGAGATCGAAAGTCAAGTGAAAAAAAAAAAAAAAAAGCGAAATGAATCGTTAAACGAAATGTTAATCAAACAAACCCATCTGGTCGGTTCGGTGAAGCACGATTAGTGGTTACTGTACAATGATATCTACGTGCGTGGACAAAGATCTAAACCGTGCACACTCGCAGTCGGTAAGTCGTGCCGATGACGACACAGTTTCGCTGAAAAACTTTCACGCTATTTACACGCATCGTCTAAGTGTAGGTGACTATGTGATGCAAAATTTTCTACGTAACGTTTTTAGGTGGAAATCTGACCTCCCGTAAAATCTCCGTTTCCCGAACGAACTTTTGGAAAGAATCGCTCAACGTGTCGGAATCTGTTCGCGACGAACAACGTTACCGCGATCGCGGCGTCGCGCGGAGAACGGATTCGCGAACAAAAATTTGTCGACGAAGAGCGCGAAGCCCGAAGGGGGACCGCGCTTAATTAAGACAAGGACCAAGCGGCATCGCAATCATCCGACGAGTGCTCGACAGCCTGACAGCTATTCGCGGCTCGCTCGGTCCGACGCTTGGCTTGCTCGTAAAATTCGTTTTTTCTCGCACGTAAAGACGACTCTCTTCTTCCCTTTTCTTTAACGAACCGACTGTCGCGTACCAACGGTCACGAGCGACGCGAGCTTTTATCGAAAGTCAGATTTCAACATTTTGTACATTGCGAGGCTTGTACGTGTGCATACAAGGAAGACAATTTGACGGTCGCGAGCTGCGTTCGTCGACGTTTCGACTTAACCGTTTCGAAACAGGGCTCATCGTAAACTATGGGTCGCTTAGCGAAATCTTAGAGTCGCGAGATTTCGATGCAAAACATTTAATACTCTCTGTTATTCGTGTTATTGCAAAAGATACGATTCTCATGAACAACAGGGTATATAATTTCTGTAACTATAATAAATACGATTTCGCAACTTTTTGGTGCAATTTTTAATTCGATATATTTGTACGTTCTTAAGCAACTTCTAAAACTATATTTTTTCATACGTATACAGGTTGTCCCAAGAGTAGCTGCGACGATTCCGAATTCATTTTAGAATTATCAACACTCTGTACATATTGTTACCCGATCAATCGTCTAAAAATATTTACGTACAGTTTAAGAAGCCCTCGCGCGTGACCCGATCGTCTTCCTTGTTTGCGTTTGTTCCATTCGACAGAAATGACAGTAACCGGTGTCAAGGTGGACGTAGAAACAATGAATCGAAAGAAAACCAAACGAGGGAGAAACAAACACTGGAGAAAACAGAAAGCTACACGGGCCGAGTTCACACAGTCAAAAATGCACACCGGTCGGCGAACATACCAACGCATATCGCAACGACTAATGAAAACGATATATATTAAACGGTATTCCTAGGGAAACTAATCGGTGCACGACAGCGCTACCAGCTTCGGTTACTCTAATGGCTAACGGAGGGTCGCCGATGCAGGTAGCCAGATCCCGCATGACCCGCAGCTAAACTCTAATTCTCTAGGCGTGGTACGAGGCAGCAATAGAAAGAGCAAAGTATACGTTGAATTCGTGCAATGCGTCGCGCTACCTGAATGATAGCGCTTCTCGTTGTGCGTGACGCGACGTTGCGTGCGGCGTGCACGTGGCTGTGGTCGGCTACCGACACCGACGCCGACGCCGACACCGACACCGACACCTCCACCTCCACCGCCACCGCTTCCATACCCCGTTCTCTCGACCCTTTCGATACCGAGGACGCCGACACCTCCTCCATCGTTTCCAGCCCCTGTTCGCCACACACGTGCATATATGCAAAAGCCACCCTTTTCCAAGGTTCCCCTCGCACCCACTCTCTCTTTCCCGTTCCGATTCTCAAACGAGGGAGAAACGCGTCGTTTCCCACTCTGCGTTTACGCCACCTACCGGTTATATCTGGAGCGGTTTTAATAATTAAAAAACGAGAGTGGTCGCGCGACGGAGTATTCTCCTCTTCTCCCAGCCTGGGCTCGAGTGAGTTACTTTCTCGCTTTGATACATTCCGAGAATTTATTTAAAAATTAAAGGCATTCGAAAGCATACCCTGTCCGTCTCGTCGCGGACCGTACGATACGTAAGACACCGCTCCATGGTACGTGAGCGAACCGCGGTCGAACCGTGACAATGCGGCGACCACCAACGTAAATCGAACCTCGAGCCGGTTACTCGAACGCGACGCGAACCGTGCTTAACAACGGGTAATTGCGAACGAATAAATTTCGATCGTTACGGCTGAAAGTTGATCGGAACGCGGCCGACTACTCGAGCAAGGCGATGGCGAACCCGGTTCTATCGCGTGCAGACGACGCGAGTATCCGTGAACTGTTGACCCGACGTTATTTGTCGAGAGGTATTCAAAAACGACAACGAAACGTTATTGTAACCGATGAACCAGCGAATACAATAGCGCGACAGGATAATCACTGGTTATACGTAACGCGTCCTCGGATGGGAGCTACCTTTTGTTCGCGGTTACGTGTTCCTCCTGGAATGGTCGCGAAATCAAACGCAAAGTCGCTGACGGAGAGGAGACCGGCTCGTGCGTGAAACGCTCGTTTTCAGGAACCCGTCCTCGGAGACACGTCTTTCCGTTTCGTTTTTAATACACCGATACGAACCAATCGTTCGTCACCGAATCGAATCTGCGCTATCATCGTTCATGCAACAAGCCACGCTCCTTGTGATACCGGAATGGATCAATCTTCCTATACGATACTCGAATTCTCTAACGGTTTCGTTTTTCGTTACTTTTATTCTGAATCGGTAGTTTTTTTGTTGTTTTTTTTTAATTGATTTTAACCCCTTGACCCACACGCTATCGCGAGATTGCTCGGGCCATAGTAAGCAGACAGGTAGAAAGTCCGGATAAAGTAACACAAGTCTGGCACGTGATTATCATTTATGGTCCAAATTTCTTACCACTATTTTCGCGAGTCAGACTCGCGGTTGTCGTTCACGGTCCAAAATTCTTACCACTATTTTCACGAGTCAGGTTCGTAATGAAAATTTTAGACCAAACTTGAGAATTACGAGCCAGGCTCGCGATGACAATTTTAGGCTTGAGCCAAATTTGAAAATCCCGAGTCTGACTCGTGATAACTTTAGATCAAACTTGAGAATCAGGAGTC
>NW_026535289.1:13434526-13443031 GCF_026225885.1 Hylaeus anthracinus
AAACTTGAGAATCAGGAGTCAAGCTCGCGATGACAATTTTAGGCTTGGGCCAAATTTGAAAATCCCGAGTCTGACTCGTGATACTTCAGGCCGAACATGAAAATCACAAATCCGGCTCGTGATATTTTACGCCAAGCTTGAAAATCACGAATCCGACTCGTGACATCTTAGCCCAAACTTGAAAATCACGAGTGTGGCTCGTCGTTTCAGAACTCGTCGTTGTAGGCCAAAGGGTCAATCAATGTACGAAATATTTGAAATCGGTGCTTTCTAATACGACAGGCGTAAATTTCTGATTAGTTCCGCGGATCTCCGAACATTGACCTTAGTAAATTCCTGGACGTATAGAAAATAAAGTTGTTTGGTTAATTCGTGCCGGTGTTGCACCTGTTTTTTCTGTTATGAATATAACGCGGCGTGACGACCACACTCCTGAGCTAACAACGACTCGCGATACCTGTTACGCGAATGTATTATTCAATATGTATATTCTAAGCCGTTAGATGGAACAAGCTTCGAGTTGATGCACGCGTCGTTTTGTTCCACATCGAAAGAGCGCAACCGTTTCAAAACCAGAGCCGAGAGAATTTCTTACGTGGATACGAGTTTCGATTAAATATTTTATTAACCGACTTCTTCTACGTTCCACGCGTCGAAACAAAAATCGCGGGTGCACGCACGCGGAAGTCCAAAGTTCGAAGAACGTAAGAAAAGTGTCTTTTCACCGAGTCGTGCACCCGACAATAGCAAACGTACGTCCGCGTATAACGAGCGGATGACGCGGAAGTGGTTCTTCCGCGTACAGGTACAGTTAAACGGTACGTATGTATACGATTGCAGCGGTTCGACCGATCGCGAGCTCTATACAGTCGAAGGAGCGACTAAAGAGCAACATCCTCCGAGCGTTCGCGACTTTTCCGAACCTTTTTACAGATCGTGGAACTAACGAAAAATAAAAGACGAGCGTTCGTCGAGTAAAAATTAAACCCAAAGACGTGTCCGGCGGGATTGGCGTATCGTCGTCGTAAATTGTGCAACGCAAACACGAGCGTCAGAGTAGCGTTAATGGTCGTTGAATCGATGGAAAAATCTTCGGTGCGCGCAACGGCCGCGGAGGTCCCGCGATAAGACGTTTTGCGCAAGAGAGGAAAACCGGTGGAAGGTGACGGATGAAAAACCGTGCTCGAGGCGAGGAACGGGCGGCCGTGTCCGCTCGTACCTCCGTTTATTCCCATTACGATTGCATCTGCCGGCATTGTGCGCGTAAAGCAAGCCCGCGTTCTCTTGAGAATCGGAACGCGATTAATATTACGACGAGACGACGACGAGAGACCGATTGTTGTTGCGTCTGGATGTGGCGCAATGGACGCGCGAGGACGAGAAGCTTTCGCAAAAAAACGGAAACCAGCCAACGAACGACCGCGACCAGATTCGACAAACTTTTCACGCACGAAGAAATAAACGAGCCGTAATACATCGCGCTTCATCTCGCGTGTCGTTAAACCGATTAACGCGTTCCGTTCTTCGTGGGTCATCTGTAACACGACGCTTCCATCGTTCAGAGATGGCGGGTGTTGAGACGAAATTTAACGCGAAATTGTCGGTAGACGTTCACCGCTACGAGGAGCATCGAACGAGAAATTCTTCGTTGAAAGGAATCGCGCTGCTGCGATTTCGACGCGAGCTTCTCGTCCGCGCGCGCTCACTGGTTTGGTAAAAATGAAACGATGATGAGCATGATAACTCGTTCGCTAAGGTTTCTGGCGAGCAAAAAGGAAAAGTCGGACTCACCCAGCTGCTTCGAGGCATACTGCTGTAGTAGACGTGTCCGTTTCTTTTCGTAGCCCTTTTGCGTTATGTCCCCTGAAACGTGAAAGTAACATCGATGGTAACGTTCTGTTTTTTGACAAGGCCAACGAACAATGAAAAAAGATTGCTGGAATAATTGCCAGCGACGCAAATTTCGTAATCAATTTCGACTTTAACACGTTCAAGCCGGCGTGTACCACCGGTGGCGAGAATCACAAATAGCAGCGCCTACGCGAACGTGTTAAAATGGAAGAGGGACAGCGGCGTAACGAGGAAACGCGAAGACAAATGAAACAAGAGCTAAACTGCTGTCGCGATGCGGCGCTGAAAATGAAACAACGCTGAGCATCAACGGTACCGTGTATTTTTTTTAATTATTCGATTGGTGGATTCATTTGATTTCAATCGGCTTTCGGGTAGAGGAGAACCGAGAGACGATTATCGCGCACGTACTTCCGATTCGATTTTCGGGTCGACGCGTCTCGTCGTCAACCGTCGCTCGTTTTACCTTGATCCGAATTAGCAGTAGCTAAATAAGAGAGGCCTGAGTTTCTCAACCGCAATTTCTCGAGCCGATTTCCATCGACGGGCCGAAAAAGGACGTCTCTCGATAGCTCCTCGCGCCTGATCTCGTTCGGGGGTAATTTGTTCTCGCGTTGCGGCACGAGGCGCGAGGAATTCCGAGGACGATCGGTGAACGCGTCCAGCTGTTCGCTCGAACGGTAGAAATCGCCGCGATAATTCGCGGATACGAGCCGGAAAAGGAGACACCTGGCTTCGCGCGACCTCGTCCGGCGCGAGCAATGATATTCCCCGGGGTGAAGAATTTCGTAGCCAGCCTGAATACGCAAATTTTCCACCGTCGACGACACGACGACGGCGCTGATGCTCGATCGTCGTGTCGCGACGTACGCGATCGTTTTTTTTTGCGGACGCGACCTCGATATTAGCATACGAATCTCTCGGTCGTTGCATCGACGAGTGAAAGACGTGGACGTTTAGCGACGAGCGAAATTGAAAGTGGACGTCTTTCCTTTGAATACGAAGGTAGAGTTTTGGAGAGACGGTAGAGAAAAAGGGGAGCGTCGTATATAGAAGGTCCTTCCAGGAATATCGTAACGAGTAACCGGTAATAAACTCTGGTATTTCGTGACGGAGCTCGATGGTTTGTGACAACGATGATCAATCTCGACGAGAAAGAAACGAACGTGTTTTTCGTGCCTGAAATTTTATGGAGATTACGCATTGTGAATATCTGCGGTGCAACGAGCTTGCCCACGTGTCTTGCGCGACGCGAAACGGGTCGGCATGCCGGCGTCACGCCTCGTAACTCGAGAAAATGCTTAGAATCGATCGGCTAACGGCCGAGACACGATTTTTCCAGGTGCGAGCACCGGCTCAGAACGAAAACTAGGCCGTTCGACGTTATCGGTGAGTTTGCTTAAACGATCCCGAACGTACGCCGAGACGAACCTAAGCGCGAAACGATCGTCGTTCAAATTTCGAGAATGATTCGTGGCAATTGGACGGGAAGCGGGAGAGAACGAGGAAGTTTAGTCGGTTCCTGACTTCGAGACGAATCATCCTTGGGAACGGTGGTCAAGCGTTTCGCTTGCGAGCACGGAACGTGGACGCTGGCCGAGCAACGGAGCGCGGCTGTATCTCTTCGGGCTATCTAACCGCTAGTTAAAATTATCGGCACGCGGATCGACTGGTCCTTCGGGCAAAGTGCATATTGCGCGCAGCCAGACCTACGAACGCGAACACGTCCGAGGGAATTATTGCACGGTCGAGTTATGGTCAGAGCGCGGATGAAGAATTTCTCCGTTGGGGATGCGCGTTCGGAAAGTCCCCTGGCCCCCTATTAAACGCGCTCTGTAGCTTCATCAGCAGCAAACAACGTCGAGTAGACGATCAACCCTTCGTTCGCGGTATCGCTGACGTTTCGCGAAGGGTATTCGCGTAAAAATAACTCGACGATGTATATGTAATAGAATAGAATTTCGAACGGGTTACTTGAAAAATGGCTGATTGAAATCTTACTGGGTCTCTTCCTCAAGGACGAGCATTTTCGCACGAGAAACACCGGCTGCCCGGAAGCCTTCCGTAGCTGCGACTTCCGTCTGAGTGGTCTCCTTCTGAGGCCCGACCTCTGTCGTTTGAGATGCTGCTGCCTCTGCGCCGCGTGCGAGGTCTTTCTTCGCTCGACGCCGAGGCGATTCGGCACATCCTCTGTCTCGCTGTCGGTGGAGGAGAGGCACCTACAGTACGTCGCCTCGTTCCTCGTCTTTTCCTTGCCGACGAGGTCGTTCGAGCCCCTCGACAGGAAACTGAGAAACTGGTTGCTGGCGAAGTAGTTCGATGTCGCGGGCCGCCAGGTGGTTCTCCGCGCTAGTAGACCGCTTATTCGTAATTCCTCGGAGAAGAGCTTGTCCTCGTTGAAGTCGCTGATCTTCGGCGCAGGACAAGCCGACGACGAGGAAGACGTAGCGGAAAACGAGCCCAGAGACGACGAGACCAGGGAGTTGAGTGCCCCCTCGTCTCGCCTATCGTTGAAATCCCCCGAAAGCAGGAGCTTCAGGTCGTCGAACTGATCGTCCGAGAGACTCGACGAGCAGTCGTCGATCCTCTCGATCACAGGAATCTCGCTTTCCGGAAAGTATCTGATCTCGCGCCAGACTCGTCTCTGACGTCTCGAACGACGTCTTTCGGGGGGAACGAACCACACGGGGCTGTCCGATCGCTGAGGAGGCGGCTGAGACTTCTTCATTCTCTGAGAGGTCCGTTTCCCGCGTCGTCGAGTGCTCGACCGTCTCGACGCGTTCGTTCTCTTGAAGTAACCCTCGCTGCTCACGCTGGGCGACGGCTTCTGCGTTCTTCGGTTAAAGAAACCTTTCCTCGTGCCCCTGAAGCCACGTCACATATCGAATTCAAGCGTCGGTTCGCAACCTTCGACCGATGAGATTGCCGAATGCACCCAACGATCGATTCAACGTACAATTTCACGCAAGTTATTTTCCGGAAGTTAACATCGACATATCAACATGTTTCCTGCGCGAGGTGTAAAAGAAAGAAGACTGTTCGAGTCGGGTATCAAACATTGGATTTTTACGTTTGGCCCAATATTTTTATTCCAAGTCAGACTTGTGATTTTCAAGTTTGGCCCAAAATATCATCACGAGCCTGGCTCTTGATTCTCAAGTTTGACCTAAAAGATTCATCACGTGCCAGACTCGGGATTTTCAAGTTTGGCCCAAAAGATTCATCACGTGCCAGACTCGGGATTTCCAAATTTGGCGTTAAATATAATCACGAACCTGGCTTGTGATTTTCAAGTTTGGCCCGAAAATTTTCATCCCGAGTCAGACTCACGATCTTCGTGTTCCAAAACTCATGTAACTGACTGTATATTCCCGACTGAAACCAGTAATGGTCAAAATCGTATGATTTCGACGTTCGTCGAAATGAAGAATGAAAAATTTTCAACGAATAATAGGGTAATTTTTCTTAAAAAAAATTAATTTTGACGAAAGCATGGAGGAACATGAATCTGATGTCGGTTTTGAGGTAAAGAATTTCTATGGTCGTAAATCTTTAAAAATACGGTCGTAATCGCAGAAAAATTTGCGAATACAACTCCGCGACTTTGCAACTCTGAAAGATGCGATTACAATCGTAGTCGTAACGACACCTCGAAAACATTCGATTACAATCGTATTCGTATTTGCGATTACGATTTTGCCCATGACCGAATGAAACAACGTTCGAGCCATTCGCAAAATTTCGTTCCTTCTTTCGCTTACACCCTGCGTTCTCGTTCGCGAATTACTCGATCCCGGCCCTCGCAATTTCATCGTCGACGAAAGCTAGTTAACAAGCGAGTGATAGTAACCCTGCGCGAAAGTCAGCCAGCCTGGCGATCCTGAGGGAGAATCCGAACGCGGACGAGACATCCTTCCCGGTGACGCTCTTCTCCGGCGCGGACACCGTCCTCGCGACTGTAGGCTGAGTTTTCCTCTCCTTCAACGCGCTGTCTAGGGAATGATGAACGGACGGTCCCGAGGTGTTCGGGTACGGCACCGGCACCGCGTCCCGCCAGATCCTGCCGAGGCTGATGCTGACGCTCGGAGGTCCTTCGACGATGGATGGTTCCTGGGCGTGCAGAATCTCCTGCTGGCCGGCCTTGTCCGGAATCGCGTCGCTGGAAACTTTGAACGACTTCGAGGGCAACACCGGCGACGCATCCAGCTCGAGGATCTTGAGATCCTCGGCCACGTGGTCGGCCGTCTCGTTCTGCTTCGAAAACTTGCAAATCTTGTTCTTCGCCGGTGGAACTTGCTGCCTGGTCTGTTGGTGTTCGCGATGGACCTCGTCGAGTTTCTCCCGGGAGGACGAGCTGACACCCTGCAGCCACTCATCGTAGCTGATCGACTCGCGGCTCAGCGTGTCGTCCAGAAGCTTCTTCGGTTTCTGCTCCTTTATCACGATCTGCTCGACGGGCTTTTCGTTCGAGTTGGAGTCAACGGTAACCGGGGCGGTCGTTTCCAGGTTCTTCTGATTAAGTTTGTTGCGTCGCTTGCCCCGATCCAGGTAACTCTTCCTTATCGATATCCTCTTGAAGGACTCGCTGCGCTTGAAGGACGGCTCGTTACGGTCCTTCTTGCGGCCTACGAGCCTCCTCAAGTTCTCGAAGGACAACGGCCTCATGAGTTCGGCCCTTCGCGGACTAGCTGCTCGAACGTCTTCGAGGCTTCTTCTTCCAGCATCGCGGTCTCGCCTGGACCGGGACTCTACTTTTCACTCTTTCACTAAGAATTATCTGTCGAGTGTCCGTGCCGCGTAGGGATCCTCACCGGTATCCATTTCCGTCAATGAAATATCGAATGAAAATCGTTATCTTCTACACGTCGAACTTGGCGAAATCGAGTTATCCATATGAGAATTTTTCACATCAAGCGAATTCTCCGCGCTGCTTCTCTCTCGTATCCCGTATCCGAGCACGCTTGCGCGTTCCGCGATCTTAAAGTGCAACTTCGAGGCCTTCCAGTCGCGAATCGGCGTGGCTTTCCTTTTTCGACGAGCCGTTGCCGTTCCGCTCCCCCTTCCTCCCCTTCATCGCCCTTGCCCTCCCTTTTCGCCGCTGTCCTGCAACCGGCCAGGATCCTCCTTCCACAAACGCGACCACTTTAGTTCCTTCGGGAAACGACGTTAAGTCGCGACGCGACCGATTCGGATCGACGTCGCGCGCCGAGTCATCTCGCCGGTCTCGGATCGGCTCGTAACACGCTATTTATCGTTCGTAGATCGAAGGAGGAACGTTCGATCCATGTTCAGGGAAAGAGGTTGACGATCGCTTCATCGACGACTGGATTTCGCGTCGGGCACAGATGTTCTCCGTATACGCGTCTCGTTCGAAGCGCTCTCCAATCGCTGAGAAGATCTCGAGAACGTTACTTTCTCCGCCCTCGAACGATTACGACACTGATTTCACCCTCTCCTTCCACCACCGCCGGTTGCCGGTGTATTTATTATTTCGAGACCACGCGAACACGTAACGCCGCGAATCGCGAACACCGTGCCCAACCGGACACGCTAGAGAAACACTTCGATCGACGATCGTTCGCCGGACTCGAACAGCGCTGATTCGTTCACCTTGCACTCGCGATGGAACCGCGAAAACGAACTGGTCGCACCGTTACGTATCACGTCTATCGGAGCTATCCGATTTCGTCCAGCGAGCAAACCGGATGGAATCGATTATATCGCCGAATAATACTGGAAACACGCGTGTCTCGCTGCGAAATCAAAACACGGTCACGAAACCACGCTCGACCGTTGTCGTTATTGCAAGCAAAAAAAAAAAAAAAAAAAAAAAAATAACAAAGCTTGGCCGCGTTGCCGTAGAACCCGCTGTAGTTTCCCACTGTTACTTTGGTACGCGTTACATTGTCAACGATACGAAAAGTGATCGACTCGTTTACGCGAGGTTTCACCCCCGAGGTCCGAAGAAAACCAGAAATCAAGATACGCACATGCGCACAGAATTTACAACCAATTTATAATCGATTCCCTTTCGGTTTCCGAATGGAACGTTTCTACGGACCAGCAACGAAACGCGACGCACCGGATTACTGAATTCCTCGCGCGTCCCACGAACGGGGCAGGATCTCGACGCGTGAGCACCGTTCGCGTCTGTCAGCAACAGTGAGAAGAGACCGGGTTCGATGGAAATTGAAAAAAGCAGTGGGAAACGGAGCAGCTAGAACTGTTTAGGACAGAGCGATAATGGCAGAAGAAGAGAAATGGGAAGAGGTGGAAGCGTCGATAGATGCCGAGAAGCAGCGGGCGCAGCGTCAAGTACGAAGCGGTCGTGTGTAGGGTGTCGTCGTTGTCGGGCGTACTCGAGGCGCGGGGCGTCGCGACGCGGGTCCACCCTTATTACGGAGGACACAGGAACGAGCATCGGGGAGCCAGCCGCCGCGGTCCCCTCGTCACGGCGAGGAGAAAAACTGTCGGTAGTGCGCGTAGCTGAAGTCGCGTCGAATCACTGGCATTTCGCGAGCTCTCGACTCTCGACGCTGCACCTCTCCCTGACTCACGAGACGAGGAGAACCGCCACGGACTCGACCGAACGCACACGGACCTACGTAGAGAGAGAGAGAGAGAGAGAGAGAGAGAGAGAGAGAGAGAGAGAGA
>NW_026535289.1:13443431-13452869 GCF_026225885.1 Hylaeus anthracinus
TCTCTCTCTCTCTCTCTCTCTCTCTCTCTCTCTCTCTCTCTCTCTCTTTCTCTCTCCGCTACGCTAGTCTCGCGTGTTTCCGAAGAGACTCCCTCGGCTTTTCTTTCTCATTTTCGTGTTACGCGCCCCGTACGTGGCTTCTCTGTCGCTCTCTCGCACGGCCTCTGCCTCCACCCATGCGCGCGTTCGCTTAAGGCGGACTCGCAAAGATCCGTGAATCGGATAGAGAATCCTCCAGCGATGGGAGTGATGCCCTCGCGAGTCCTTCCTCCCTACGTCGTAGACATCTTCACGGGACTTTTCGCGATTTCGAACGTTCGCGATCGCGGAAATCGATATCGCGGAAATTGACTTTTCCGCGCGTCGTAGATGAACGACATCGAGATGCCCAGCGAGGAAACAGTCCGAGGAGGGACGCTCTCGATACTCTTGCGTACCGAGAGGGCCTCCTCGAGAGTTTCCTGCACGATCCGAGAGCCACTCTATCCGGCACGCAGCGTCGATGTTCGTTTCACGAGCACAAGGAAAAAAAAGATTCGCAATTGACGGGTTGATTGCTCGGTGCTATCCGACCTCCCACCTTATCGTGCCGTACCGCGGGCCCTTAACTACCAGAGATGCGAGACCGTCGCAGCGTAGATTCGTATTTCTTTCTCCGCGAATACGACGCGAAACGCCCACGCTCGATGGACGCTACTTGCATAGGGCAAGCGCCCTATGCAAGTAGCGCGAGTCCGGCGACAATCGACGCTTCGAATAGAAAGCGCGGAGAATCTACATAAAGGAAATACAGTTCTAGCGTTATCGTTGGAAGAATTAGCTGCTCGGCGTTCGTTTGGCGGCACACAAACATTGTCCCTCACCGATCGCGGCTTCGATTCGCGCTTCATTTTCGAAGAGCTTGCCTGTCGTTCTTCTGTTTAATTAGAGGGCCGTCGACAACCGTTTTGACGAACTAGAACTAGATTCAGGGGGAAAATGTGCGATCTGGAATTTCTTTAACGAGACAAATTTTTTTTTATTGGGAGGGAGGGACTTTTGGGGGATGAATTTTTTAGAAAAATTTATTTTTTACGGATTTTTCAATAGCTGCACCCCTAGGACGCACATCCATTTCCGTTCGTTAAGGTATTCGTTCCCTGTTAAAATTGTTGTACGATTCTACGAGAATGGTAAATTTTGATTAATCTGGAATATCTGGAAATCCTATCGCATCGTCTTACCGAATCGATTCGTTCGCGATGATTACGTTAACTTAGTTGTAGCTGAGAGCGATAATCGAGCTTTTTAAAACGATCGCGGCGATTAACGACGCCGTACATCCTCTCGACGCACGTGCCGAAATCGATTACGCAATCCGGTCAAACACTCGAACGCAATCACACGGGCACGTCTATCGGCTACCACGCGTTTATCCCCGAGATAAGGGTAACTCTTTAATATCGCCGTTAGAAAGTAATTTTTCGGAGTATTAGTCGATCGCTGCTCTCGATAATCCATCCGCGATCGATTTACGCGTCCAACGCGGCAAATTCGTACTCGCCGCTCGGCCAACGACCAGTGGAACCGAGCGAAAAAAAGGCTTATCGCTTAACCTTCGACCGAGATTATCGAAACTGGCGAACGATCATTTTTATCAGAATTTAACGTTGGTTTGAGATGGTTTGAGAACTTGACCGAGGAGCACCAGACGATTCGCTTTCCATTAGCGTCGCGTGCCTGCCCGTCGTTCAATTATTTCCAATATCGTCGAATCACGGAACACGATCCAACGAAATTACGGGACACGGTCGGTCGCGCGTTGCTTTTATTTTCAGAGATGCTCGCGAAATGATCGATACCCCTTGGATAGGAATAAAAACGATCTGAACGTAATAGATGCAGAATGAATACAGAGCTGGGAATATCGTAATCGCAAATACGAATGCGATTGTAATCCAATATTGTCGAGTTGTGATTACGATTGCGATTCTAATCGCAACTTACCGAGTTGTAATTGTATTCGCAAATTTTTCTGCGATTACGACCGTATTTTTAAAGGTTTACAACCATAGAATTTCTTTACCTCAAAACCGACATCAGATTCATGTTCCTCCATGCTTTCGTCAAAATTAATTTTTTTTTTAAGAAAAGTTACCCTATCTAGGCTCCGCTCTATGGGCACGAATTATTCATTGAAAATTTTTCATTCTTGATTTCGACGTTCGTCGAAATCATACGATTTTGCCCATCACTGGTTTCAGTCGGGAATATACAGTCAGTTACATAAGTTTTGGAACACGATGATCGTGAGTCTGACTCGGGATGAATCTTTTGGGCCAAATTTGAAAATTCCGAGTCTGGCACGTGATCAATCTTTTAGGTCAAACTTAAAAATTCCGAGTTTGGCTCGTGATGATATTTTGGGCCAAACTTGAAAATCCCGAGTCTGGCTCGTGATGATATTTTGGGCCAAACTTGAAAATCAAGAGCCAGGCTCGTGATGAATCTTGTAGGTCAAACTTGAAAATCCCGAGTCTGGCTCGTGATGAATCTTTTGGGCCAAACTTGAAAATCCCGAGTCTGGCTCGTGATGAATCTTTTGGGCCAAACTTGAAAATCCCGAGTCTGGCACCCTATCTAGGCTCTGCTCTATGAGCACGAATTATTAATCGAAAATTTTTCATTCTTGATTTCGACGAATGCATGGTTTTCTAAGTTTTCCGGGGGCGAGGAACACGAATCTGAAATCAGTTTCGAGGTAAAGAATTTCTGTGGCTGTAAACCTTTAAAGATACGGTCGTGATCGCACATTTTTCTGCGATTACGATCGTAATCGTATTTGCGATTACGATTTTGCCCATGACTGGGTCGAGCAGACGCGAGAGAAACTGGAAGAATTCGCGTACGATCGTTTACCGAAACGAACCGAGTCGAGCAAAATCGATAACGACGAGCCGATACCAGGTGCTCGGGGTTCGTCTATACAAGGCGACGCGTTGGAAGCGAAGGTTTCTATCGTGCATCGGTGCCGTCGGAACGCGCGGAGGAGGGACATAATAGCCGATAAGCGTCGTTGACGCGTGCATGGAACGTGCGTCGGTGCAACGTGCAACTCAAGGCGACTCGAGGACGTTTACCCACGAAACCGGCGACCTTGATCTTACAAACGGTCCACGGACGAGCCGCGACAGCAGCTGCACCGACATCGACGGATCCATTCCGTCGCTCGAGTGCGAGCGCACCTGCGACCGACCCGACGGTACGCGCCGTTCTGGACGAAAAATTTCCCATCGAGATGATCGCGCGTCTTCGATGGTGGTTTATTTAATAATAAACGTAACAAAAATAAATCTACAGTCGAGGGACACTGCGTTTCTCAAAAGGGAAAGTTTCGTTTCTGTTGCCTTCGTAGTTGGGCCTCTGACAGTATTTGTGTTCAATAGGGCAGCGTGAAAAACACGTGCCAGACCCAAGCCGTACTTTTCTTCTACGACTTGGTTTTCCTATGCGCTTTGTGAAAAAGCTCTCGCTCTTAGTTGGAATCTTGTAACGATAACACGTGTCTTCCGTGTCCGAAGAATAAAGGATTCGATGTAACGTATTCAAAGACTGTGAATTTCTTCTTTTACGAATCCCATGATCCAATAATTCGAGCGTCGGAAGGAGCGTCAGGTTTAATCCTTTACTCGATTCTCCTTCTTACGGGGCGTGCATGTCCGCGTTTCGGAACGGTGGCGCACATCTCGTAATACCCGACACGTAACACCAGCGACGTTGTCGTCGTTTATCCTCGTTATTAGCAGCCCAACGTCCGTTCGATTACAAAATACCCGCGAGACGTTGGAAATGTATCTAGGTAATAAAATGAAAAGAGAAGAAAAAAAAAAAAAAACACCTTTGACACCGAACGGAAGTGCGGCGACCTCGGAACTGCGAATAGAGGCCGCGGCGAAGCGAGAAGCCAGATCGAACGGGAACGTAAATCGTCGTGACAACGACGTAATCGAGAACTGACGTCAGCGGAAGAGTTAGAGGGACGGATGATTTCCGCGCACCTTGTCTCATCGGTGAAATCCTCGTCCGATGAACGAGTCGACCAGGTGTAATCGAGAACCGATCGCTGGACTCTCGGTACGCAGACCACGCGAAATTAGCCTGGACGTTACGCTACCTGCCGCGAACGATCATTTTTCAACGATCCCGGACACCGCGCGACGGTCGATCGAACCTTAACGAGCCTCGATATCGTCGCTCTCGAAGAAGTAACTTACCGACCCTGTCGACTTTCCTCGTTTCGAACGCATCGTCGAGAAGTTAAAATTTGTGACGGACAAATTTAAGGTATACCGTATACTTAATTTAAGGTATACCGTATTTTACATATTACAAGGTGGACTTTCATTTTTAAGCGATTTATAACAGAAAATTACAGTTTTATTGGTAGGTTTTGTTTGTATGGCCAGTTTTAATGGCTGGCGTAATTTTAAACGAAAGACTGGATATCTTTAAGACCGCGGGAATTTTAAATCAAACATTGGACTTTCGTATATTAATTTTAAGTTTATTTACAAATCGATATTAATTAGGTGCGAATAAGACGCACTATCGGACACACCTTAATTTTCTAACAATTTAAAAAAAAAAAAAATAATATTTGTATCATTAGATTGTCTCTGTATGGCCACTTTTAAAACTGGCGGGAATTGTAAATCAAACACTGGTCATTTTTAACCGACTTCGAAAAGGAGGAGGTTACTCAATTCGACATATATATATATATATTTTTTTTATTGTTATTATTATTAGATTGTCTCTGTATGGCCATTTTTAAGACTGCCAAGAATTTTAAACCAAACACTACACATTTTAATATTAATTTTAAATTTATTTACAAATCGATATTAATTAGGTGCGAATAAGACGCACTATCGGACGCACCTTAATTTTCTAACAATTTAAAAAAAAAAAAAAAAATAATATTTGTATCATTAGATTGTCTCTGTATGGCCACTTTCAAAACTGGCGGGAATTCTAAATCAAACACTGGACATTTTTATATTAATTATAAATTAATTTACAAATTCGTGTGAATTAGGTGCGTATAAGACGCGCTTGATTTTCGGCGGGTGTTTTTCGGAAGAAAAAAGTGCGTCTTACGGTCCGCGTAAAATACGGTTCGTCGAATGTAAATGAGCGCGACGCTACGAATTCGAACGAAGGACGAGACACTTGATTCGAAACAGTTCCCGAGCTATTTGTAGGTGGAGAATTTAGGGTCAACCTCGCCTTCGCGAGTGGAACTACGGCTTTTCAAACGCCTACGAGCGTAGCCCTTCTCGCGACGGGTTCGATGACCCCGGGCTCAAGGTCAAGCAAGGTCAAGCAAAGCGCGGACGTCGAACGACGTCTGAAAATGGTTTTCGCGAAAGGCGAGTCCGTTTAAAAGGATCTGCCGACGGAAATCCACGCCTGCTGAATCTGGACAGATCGAGTAAATACAGGGTGGTGTCCGAAGAAACGGAACACCTAAATATCTCCGTTACTTTTCGTTGTAGAAAAAAAAAAAAAAAACTTCTTAGGACAATGTTACATTGTTCGAAGGTGTGACGGTGTAAGAGAACGAATTTTCAAGATTTTTTTTTTTTTTATATAAGATTTCAAGGTCATTGATATTTTTTAAATGGAACGATATATCTTCGTCAACGTAACGTTGTAGCTGACAAAATAATGAATTCATCCGTGCGACACAATATGACCAACAAATGACTTTCAACTCGGAGAAATGGAATAAATAAAATTCAACATTTAAGATTCGATCGCTTTATTTCTGTTACGCAAAACGTCCAAAAAAAATTCTTTTTTCAAACAAGAAAAAAAAATTGACGAATCTTACACGTTGAATTTCATTTATTCCATTTTTCTAGGTCGAAGGTCATCTGTACGTCACATTGTATTACATGGATGAATTCGTTGTTTCGTCAGCTACGTTAACGAAGATATATCATTCCATCAAAAAAAAATATGGTAACCTTGACAATTTTTACCCTTTCACCGTTACACGTGGCCCTTCGCGCGGTGCAACTTCGTACTAAGAATTTTCGTTCGTACAACGAAAATTACCAGAGTTATCCAAGTGTTCCCTGAAAGATCCTGCGAAGATCTTTCTAGGGAGCGTGATATTCGATTATTATTCGAAAACAAAGCGGCTTGAATGACTTCAAGTTGCATTCGTCGGGCCGCATAGGCTTTCGAGTGTCTAGTCGATAGAAGGAAAGAAACCAAAACCCCGCCTCGAGTCGAACGTCTTATTAGATTCACGGGTCGTTAACCTCATCGTGAGAAGGGCTCATAAATACCGAAGTTCTATCCCTCCGGGTCTAAGCACCGCAGCCTTCGGATCGAATTCTATCGTTTTCACGTATCGCTTTTTCCTGACGCTCTCTGCCGAACGAACAATTTCTCGTCTCGCTCGATCATCGCGAATGCGTTAAATTAATGGCGACGAGACCCTAAACTATTGGTGGTACGATCAAGTACAAACGAGACACTATCATTTTCCATAAAAAAAAAAAAATTAATTTTTGAAAAGTCGGGCGCGAGGTTCACAAAGCTACAAAAAATGTCTATAGTACGTTCTCGTCTCGCTCGATCATCGCGAATGCGTTAAATTAATGGCGACGAGACCCCGTGGGAAAACCTGTTCAATGGTAAAATGAACGCACGTGTGACCAATCGGTAGGTACCCTTTTCTCGCGTTCGTGTAACCTCGAGGAAGATTCGAATCGCGGCGAGCTCGAAATAAAATTGAATACGGTAAAATAGGACGGCCGAACTGGTCGTTCATGGAACTCCGAAAGGATGAATCAGTGAGCGGTGAATAATCTACTCTCGAGCGTCAACGGGATGAGCCACCTTTCCCATTCGGACACTCCTTTCGCGTCAATTACGCGAAACACCGACCGATGCTCGGCGATTCGACAAAACGCGACGCGATAAAAACGATTAAACGGAATCGGTCGGGTGCAATAAGAATTATTCGTAAGACGCGCGGAAAACAAAGACGTCGTAATTGGTCGTTCGACAAATCGCGGATAAGTACAACGTTCTCGTTCGCGGCGTACAGCCGTGTTTCCCGAATCATCGGGATTCGCGTTTCCACCCGCAGAAGGAAGCGCTAACTGGCCGAGCGTTGAGCAACCGCGAGCGCAACGATCCGTGCGTCCATGGAAATCGCGCGGATAAAGGTCCACCTTACCTTTAACTGCGGCCGCGTAATAACACGGTGATTACGAAATTGTAGGTTAAGATCGCTTTCTATTCTTTTTTTTTCCTCCTCCCCCCGCTACCTGTCCGACAGACAGCCCGAGCCGCTTCGAGACTCGGACACTTTTTCGCAGGGACGCTATCATTGGGAACAACCGATCCTGCTCGCGTTAACACGCGATATCGCTCGCACGATCCCTGGATGCCAGTTCGAACCTACCTTATTCCAAGAAACTACTCTGTGTTACTGAAACTACACGGTACAGACCGGATAAATGCAAGAAAATTAGGATTCGACCATTTGTTCTGTCGAGGTTTCATTCTGTGTTTACGTTTGGCTCGAACAGGAAAAGGAAAAGCGTGGAAAAGGACGAGGAGCGAAAGAGAAAGAGATCCGAGGGGAAGAAAGCAATCGGCAGAAACGGGTATCGATCGGGTTGGGATCGGATTGGATTCGTCTTCGAGAAATTCTCTAAGGCCGATCGCGCACATAAAATCGCACAACGCGACCGATTTGAAATTAGCGATGCGAACCGTTTGCGCTCTTTGTTTTACCTAGATCCGCAAACCGTTTGCAACGCTAATTTCAAGTCGGTTGCGCCCGCGTGGGTTCGGCCTAAATCATAGAACGATAGATCGGATAATTCGAGCAGGTTTCGCCAAAGTTTGATTCCGTGAACGTTTAACGGTCTGGATATTGGGAACAGCGAGGGCGTGGGCACGGAGCGGTTACGCTCTACGATTTAGGGCTTTGGGGAACCTTCAACCGTTTGCTTAGGGATCTACGGCAAATAAAAGCCAGTGTTCGTCGCGATAATATTTCCACTATCTGTGAAACGGGTACACCGATGCAAGCGGTAGCGTGCAAGATGTCCCGTTTAACTAAACCACACCGTGTATCTCTGTTGTGGTTGACGATAGCGCCGAACATACGAGGTAAAAACTACTCGTTCCGATAGGGCACGTACTTAAAAGGTCATCGACGTCTTTTAACGGTGAAACAGCTTTCGTTCATTGTTACCTTTGCTAATAGGAAGGTCGATAAGAGCGCACGGGAAACGTCTATTTTCTAACGATCCCGAATCGGTTTTACTCGTTATTTAAGCTGCGAGTACGTGCGAAAACTGATTGTCACGTGCCTGGATCGTGGTGTATCGCTCGGGCCAAATGTGAATCACATTTGGTCCCGGGTTGAATAATGTCCTAACCGGCGGTAAACGAAGAAAACAATTAAAAATTAGGAGCCGTGAACAGCCAGTCCGTGGATGCGTTAGATAACATCGAGCAGCGTTTAATGACTCGTGCAGGAATCGTATCGTCGAATAAACGAGACAACGTCGTCTCGTTATACCGCACCGATTATACGGCCGATTACCATCACGATTAAGCTTTAATGTCGAATTCGAAGCTATCGAGTAGATCCGTTCGCGCGAATTTTCTTCAAGACCGATCTATCTAGTCGAAGAACACGTCGGAAGAATTTCGCTCTCGACGCCGTCGTCGCGTCCAAGACCGTCCAGGATTCCTCTCAAGGCGACCGTGTGTAGTCGGTTTCAATTGAAATACTCGCGAATGGGTAATCTGCGCAATTACCTCACATGCAAATAAAGCTCGGTGAAGATGAACGGTGACCCGTCCAGCTGACGTCACATTCGCCACGCGACGACATTAGACTAACGTTCCTAAGCTCGGACGCATCCGCTCCTCTCTCGCAACTCAACGAAAACGACGTTTTACGATCGAAGGGAGGGAAAGTTTTTAACGCGATTAGGTTTCAATTCTTCATCCCGAAAAAACAATGAGCTAGCCGAGCTTGACTTTACAAAAATTAATTTTGTTTTGTGGAAAATGATAGTATCTCGTTTGTACTTGATTGTACCGCCAATAGTTTCGTTTGTACCTTCATCAATTGAATAATACAAAAAAATTGTTTAAATGGTCAGCAATCGACGCTAAAATTTTGAAAATCTGTTTTTTCCCTGTTCTTTAGAATCGTTTGTACTCGTTTGTACCGCTTTTCGTTTCGTTTGTACCTCGATAGTTTCAATTTTACAAGCAATTGTTGATACGGTTGTATTGTAAAATTGAAACTATCGAGGTACAAACGAAACGAATAACGGTACAAACGAGTACAAACGATTCTAACGAACAGGGAAAAAACAGATTTTAAGAATCTTGAAAATTAACGATTTC
>NW_026535289.1:13452879-13565723 GCF_026225885.1 Hylaeus anthracinus
GAGGTACAAACGAAACGAAAAGCGGTACAAACGAGTACAAACGATTCCAAATAACAGGGAAAAAACAGATTTTAAGAATCTCAATGTCGGGTGCTGATCATTTTCGCAATTCTTTTTATTTATTAATCGATGAAGGTACAAACGAAACTACTGGTGGTACAATCAAGCACCAACGAAATACTATAATTTTCCATAAAAGAAATTAATTCTTGAAAAGTCGGATGCCAAGTTCACATAGCTAAAAAAATCTCCATAGTATGTCCAAATCTAACGCGGGGATAATTTCATATGCGGCCCGCGTGTCTATTTGTTACGCGGACAAGGGGCCCGAAAAACCGCGAATGTTGGTATTTCCGAGGCCTGTACTTTTCCACGTGGAAGAGGGCCATTCGTGCGAAAAGCGAACGGCCGTGAAAAATGATCTTGGATCCCTTTAAATCGCGAACGAACGAGACGACCGTTCGGCCGAGGGACTGCAACGAAGAAACCGGTCTGCCTCTCGTTGTAACAATTTCTAACTGCGAATGCAAATAAGCGGGCCGTCCAGCGAGTCAAGAGGCCACGGGAAGCGGACTCGAAACTTCACACCTGTAACGATGAGACGCACTCTGCCACGGGACACCCATGCGAAGTCTGCTGAAACGACGACGCGCTCGTGAGATATTTTAAGGAGTCCGTTCGTTTTGAAATATTCCGTCAACCCAGGTGGTTGCAGTTTAACCGTTTGACTGCCAAGCAATTCTTGCAAGAACGCTCGAAAACCGCGGGACCATATTTTCACTTGATGTCGCTGCTTTCGAAAGACATTGTCAAGACACGCCGAAACTCGCAGCGGAAAAGCGCTTTTTCCGTTTTCGAGACAAACGAACGCAGCGCTTTTGCGTCGCGTAGCAGTCGAACGGTTAAATAATGCGCCGACCGACGGAAAACAATTGAAAATTGAATTCCAGAGCCATCGATTAACCAACCATTACCCAAAAGTTAGCAAAGGGTTAAGTTGGCTAATTTAGATAAATTGCGACGGATATTGTAACAAATTGTCCGAAAGCAGCGCGACCGAATACAACGCAAGGGGCGAGCGATTAACAAAAAAAACTAACTCGTTCGCATCTCGAACGCGTCCTGAAAAAAGTCGCAGCACTCGCGAGATGACCTACTACACATGCGACTGTCGGTGTACGCGACGTCGCTAATTTATGGCAGCCGCCGAATTGACGCTACCTCGTGCTCGAAAACACTTCAGTCTCTCGAACGCCGAGCTAATGGACTACGAAACTTCAACGTCGAAATCGCGTCAGTTTTTCTATACTTGTTCGAAGTGTGCCAAGTATTCGGAGACGACACGAGAAACCGGTCGATAGCTCGTTACGAAAGATAGGACTGCGAACGCAAATGACCACCGTGTAGCGAACTCTGTTAGAGTCGTTGAAAAAACGTCAGGTGTTCTCGTAGATTTATCTCACAAGGGAACATATCCAACCGTCCGTCTCCGATTTCGATGAAACTTGGTGGGTACGTTAAGCAGGTGAAAATAAGGGACACGTATTTTTTTTATAGCTGCCCAATCGCAAGGTTAGGGATTGAAAAAGTAGGAGAGAAAATTTGTGTTCGTTATATAGATTTTTGTATCTCTTACAAACAATGTAACAAAATGTTTGTTTGTTACGAAGAAATTACATTTTACAAAATCTGTGACCACTTCGTGTTTTACCCCATTGCATCACGAAACTTTTACCCGAGAAGATTTCTTACAGCTATTGCAGTTTTCGAGATAGCATTTTTCTGCTGAAGCTTCAAAGGGTGATTTCAACCCCTAAACTTGCGATTGGGCAGCTATGAAAAAAATACGTATCCCTTATTTTCACCTGCTTAACGTACCCATCAAGTTTCATCAAAATCGTTTGCGTTTTTATTTAAAGTGTTAAAGGAAAGTTTACATCTTTATTACACTACTGTGTGATGTATTTTTTTTTTTTTTTAACTATTTTTAACATTTCTTACAACTCATACGATTTTCTCGTTCTCATCCATCCATTCCTTTGTCGTTCTTTACATTTTATTTTAAACTTTCACCCTTCCGTACTTGGTCTCTGTTTTATTTCTTCGTTAAAAAAAATTCTCTGTATCGTTCCAATTTTAGTACATGTACTGCCAAAGCAAGTACCATCAAAATCGGAGACGGACGGTTGGATACGTTCCTTGACGGTCTCGTCGTCGTTACATTCGTTTGTTTACACGTTTATCATCTTCTACGGAGCAATCGATTACCCAGATCCTAACCTCTTTAAAAAAAATCCTCCCGTAACATCCGACTTCCCCGAGCATTCGATTCTCTAGTGTCCCGATTAGATTCTCGTCGCGACCGAATTTCACAATATCCTTGGTTAGGTTCGTAATCATCGACCGGCGCTTCTTTATTTCGCAGGACATCGTACATTCTCCCCGGCAAGCCATTGTACACGACCCGTGTTTCGACTATACCCGTAATTAACGTTTCTATACCGCAAGTTTCTCATACGTCAGTTTGTCATTAACTTCGGTGACCGTGGGTTAATCGCGCGTGTCCGATTCTTGTACGAGCGATCCGTACTTTTACACTTTTCTTTCCAACCGACCGTTCTTCCATATTTCGACTTTTCACTTCGCCGGAGAGATCGTTACGAAACGGTCGTTTCACGCCGAAAGTGGAATCGTTTAACCGAACGATTCATCGAGACACTTCGAGGACATCCATGCACATTCGGGTTTCCGAGACGTACGCCATGCGAAGTAACTATATTCGCGTTCCTCGAACGTATTTTACTCCGAACGTGTTTAACTCTCTTTCCGAGACGTCGAATCGTTTAAACACTCATAGAATAATCGGCGTAAACGAATCCCGTTCTATCGGGAAATTCGATCCCGATATACTGGCCACTGGTTTCGAACGATGGGTACGAACAGGTTTCGCGAGATTTGTTTCAGACGGCGACGGTCGATAGGATCGTAGCCGAGTGTCGTCGTTAATTAAAAATGTATCGAAAAGAGTGTCAAAGGATCGGTGGTCGTAGGTGGTCGAAAATCGCGACGACGTACGCGTACGGAGCGAGGCGCGGTCGATAGGGACACTCGAGTGTCGCGATCGGAACGGACACGTTTGGAGGAATTCCAAATCCCTCTGGTATAACCAACGTTTGACAGGGAATTGGATAACGCTCGGTTGGGGCACGAGAAGATTTTCCAGGGGCTGCCGTAGACGGTTACGGGGGAGCAAAACGGCAACAGCGAAGGTATTATCGATTTTATCAACTAAGGGGGCTAGGGGATTCTTTCTCTGGTGTGCAGTCACGGGGTGAGTCAGAAAGGGTTTGCGTAGCGGCGCATCGTGAAAAGCTGGTCGCCTACTCACCTTCGGATAACTCGAGATCCAGCTCAGCAAGTTTCTCCCGCACGTCCTCCGGGAGTTTGCCGATGTCGATGTTGAACTCGGCCATCGCTAGGCCATCCGCGCTGAGCCGAGATCACCAATTCTCCAGCCGTACATTCCACGACCCGTCACCACCGCTCGGCCATCTTGCCTTACACTGATCCGACCAACCGCCGCCAGCTAGCGACACCGTTCGATCACCGACCCGCGCAAGCGTGCGTATTCGATCAGTGATCAAATAATGTATTAGCTCGACGTACACCAAACGTCCTCTTTTTCGCTAGATTCAATTTCACGCCGTGATAGATGGGTTAAACGATATTTCATTCTTAATCGTTGCACCCTCCGAGAGGCTAGTCCTAGCGGAATTAAAAATAGAACGAATTTTCCTGCGCGAGTCCTCCATTCCTATTCATTCATTTCCCATCTAACGTCCTCCTTGTAGCTCCTCCTAAAATTTAAAAAAATTTTTTAAATTATTGGATGCGATTTACCGATGAGAGATCATATTTACGCTCTTCTTTTCTTTTTTCGTGATTGCATCATAGTCGTCTCTCTCTTAACCGGTACTCGTGGAAGCGGACCTCCATTTTGTAAACAAATCGCCGCGCGCTGGTTAATTCGAAAATATACCCCAAATGTCACCTATTCATCGTAAATAACATACAATACATATAAAATCTACATACAATACGTAATAACGTATAATATTCCTAGATAAACTAATGGTTCACACTTAGAAACATACTCACTATTCTTACCTACTATTTGTTACTATTCTATCGCCTGTTACCTCATATAGGTCCGATAAATTAAGATAATGAACCAAGTTCGATTTCTTTTTATCGAACCAAGGACGTATTAGATTCTAAAACCTTTCGAACAACCTTACGTGTACAATTTTAAGGCCGCCACGTCTGTAAACGATTGTCAACATTTCATTTTCATTTTTATTTTGTATAACTGGTTTGAACCATTCTGAGCAAGCAAATTTCCATTGTCAACAAATAAATATAATAATCACTGTAATAATTATACTCCGAAAAAGTCCACGTTGTAAAAGGATTTTACGGCCGTCATGCGATCTTACCTTCAGAGGAAGTACAGTATTTACGCGGGCGATTCCATGAGACTGTCAGCGATCGTGCGACCTAACCTCCAATATATGATAGTTTAACGTTTCGAAACTGTAAATGATTGTAATTTTTCTAATCCTCTCGAGACCATGGAAATACTAGAGGATCCAGTCTTCAAAACGAAATATCAAAAATATAAAGTTCGTGTCAAGTTATGGGAAAGCGACTTCACGAAAAAATATGGTCGCAAGCCTAATAAGGTACGTGACAAGTTTTTTTACATTTAAGGTATAAATTCGTTGAGATCGAGTTACTTAGGAATATCAGTGACGATTTTTCGATTTCGTTTTGCTATTAAACGGTATCGGTCGACTAGTTTATGTCAGTACAAATTAATACTGTATATTTATATTTTTTCAGAACGATATCAAAGAGGCCGATATAAAAATTAAAGAATCGTACAAAATGTATTGGAAATTGAAAACGCGTGCTTTGGAAGAAACGCTCATGGATATTACATTTTCTGACGAAGTACAAGACAATGTTTCTGATAAAACGTTAACGCAAACAGCAGTTGAAGAAATCAAGAATAATGACAAATTATCGATAGCAGAGAATGTGAAAAGTACAGACAATACAGATAAAAAGGATGTTGAAAGTCTAGATGAAGACAGAATAGAAATTACAAAAGAAAAAAGTATGGAAAATATAGGTAAGACGGATGCAGAAAACATAAATCCACATTGTTGTGAAAATCAGCCTACCAGTAACAATTCTACAACAGATACAATTGAACCCAAAAATATAAACGGGGTGTGGGGTGATCACTTAAGTAAGAGCAACGAACAAGTGCCAAAAAAGAAACAAACTCTACTTATAGGTAAATCCTCTTCTTTTCAATTATCGCAAAATAAATTCACAAGTTCAAGTTTCACAAAAAGAAATCCTAGAAAATCATTATCTACGTCAAAGATAAAAAATAAATCTGAAAAAAATAGTAACATTGATACAAGCAAGAATACGGAACAAACTATGAATGAAGACAAATGTAAAAAAGACAATCTTGATGCTAACGAAATAACGACGCCTATGTTTGGTGAACCAGTAAAAGTTAAATACGTAGAACACAAATGTGCTACTCAGTCAATTAGCACGGTACAGCAATTAATGGAAGGTCATACTGTTAATAGAAATTTGAATTCGGGCTGGCTGGAAAGGTGTGCAAGACAGAATAATTTGGAATACTCGATATCCGATTTACAGACGCTCTCTGGTACGAGCGATTCTGGAGTTGAATCTATGGAATCCAGTATTCAATCCCCTAAGGAAGATGTGCCAATGCTCGAGCCAACTAAATCGGTACAAATATCGGAAGACGAAGATTTTATTTGTAATAGCGATTCCGAAGAAGAACGTAGACATAAACGTATTCGAAACATTAAAAAAAGACTTAGCGATCAAGAGAATTACCCCGCAAAGAGGTTATGTGTCGATAACTGTACGAGTACTTCCGTTGAACTACTACGTGAAACAAGTATCGTACATTCCACTGGGAATGTTGATACAACTTCTAAAGATATTACCAATAAAAATACAAACAACGTTACAAATTTGGTCAACGGTAACAATAAATGCAGCGACGAAGAAAAATATGTATCGGAAACGAAAAACACGATCGTGCGAACGAATGAAAATTCGGAGACAATATCCACCGAAATACAACCATCTCATCGTAAATCTCGTAGAAGAATTAAACACATTTCATCGGACGATTCCGATCCAGATTTCGATGAAAACGATCAAAAACAAACAAAACAGAAAGTATCGAGGAAAACACGGCCAAGTAGTAGCAGAAAAAATAAAACGAAGGAAACGAATTCCAGAAAGGAGAAAAAGAATACAGCCGGAACAAGGAGGTCCTCTAGAAACAAAAAGAACGCGTCAGTCAGCGACGAAGACTTGTTAAAGTCCGAAGAAGGGTTAAATCCAGAAGATACGAGAAACAAAGAGCCTGCGATATACGCGATAGAAACTTTACAAACTGTTCCGCGTTTCGCCGTTAGGAAAAGTAATCGGGGAGACCTTATCGAGCAATGCGCCAAATCAGTTTCTTTAACGAACGACAATTCAACAGTCAGCTCTGCTGTACCTACAAAACCGAAAGGGAAATTAACGGACAAAGAGAAATTGGAGAAAAAGGTGTCCGACGGGAAGATAAACGAAAACTTTGTTAGAATAAATTTAAAAAAGAAAGTATTTGTCCGCGGTAAAAAGAACTTTAATTTCTCCAAGTACAAGAAGAATCAGTGGAAACAAAAGAAGAAAGAATTAGGGTCTGGCGACGGTAGTTTAGAGGTGGCGGACTTCGTCGAGAAACACAGTATATTGACCTGCTTTAAATGCGGCGACGTCGGCCATTTTTCGAGGAACTGTCCAAATAGAAAGGGCGACGATCTGATAGCATTGGAAGAGATAGACGAAGGTTCGCAGTTCCCTACTTTAGAAGAAGCGCAGCAAATGGCTAGTCAAAATGCGGTTATAGCACACTCTAATAGAATCGGTCGTTTGCCGCAGAAACCGTCGTTAGCTTTCGAGACGAAAAACGAAACAAAAGATTCGTCGTCACCTTCTAAGGGAGAGAGTGATGCAAAGGATGAAATCGTGAATGACGATTTATGGGAACCCATCGAAGATGAAGAATCTCTATGCGGGCACAAAATACCCGAGGATTTAATAGCAAAGTTACTACCCCCAGAGATTGCCGCTGTACCTGCACTGTATAAACTTAACGACGACCAATCGTGCATCGATACGCCACCGGAAGTGTTTGAGACGTTACGGAAATTCGGCCATGAGACTTTCAGACCCGGACAAGAGAAAGCGATAATGAGAATACTTTGCGGCCAATCGACGTTGGTCACTCTGTCCACCGGTTCCGGAAAATCTTTATGCTACCAGTTACCGGCGTATCTTTACTCCAAACATTCCAATTGCATCACTCTGGTGATATCGCCGTTGGTGTCTTTGATGGACGACCAAGTGACGGGTGTGCCGTCGTTCCTATCCGCGGCATGTCTGCACACGAACCAAACTCAGAAAGTGCGCGACAACGTGCTGCAAAGGTTGAAGCAAGGAAAACTGAACATCCTGTTGGTTTCCCCGGAAGCTGTGGTCGCCGGCGACAAATCGTCCGGCTTCGGCGGCGTATTTAGGCAGCTTCCACCGATCGCTTTCGCGTGCATAGACGAGGCCCACTGCATTTCCCAATGGTCCCACAACTTCCGTCCTTCTTACCTCATGGTCAGTCGTGTTCTCAGAGAAAAGTTGGGCGTGAAAACGGTGTTGGCACTGACTGCCACCGCGAGAAAGGCTACCTGCGAGAGTATAGTGAAGCATCTGAATATACACGACGGAATGGCGGGCGTCATCTCAGATATTCCGATGCCGAGGAACTTGTTGCTGACGGTCTCTAAAGACGAGAATAAAGATCAAGCTCTGATCGAATTGTTGCTAAGCGAAAGGTTCCGGGAGTGTAATTCGATTATCGTTTATTGCACCCGTCGAGAAGAGTGCGAAAGAATCGCTGGCCTCCTAAGAGTTTCCTTACCGGTATTCTATTATTTGTCTTGGTCGCTTAATTGTGTAATACGATAATTGCATGTGCTTGTATGCTCTTTAACAGGAGGACCGCAATGTCGATAAACCTAACAGTAAACTCTCCCCGTTGGCGGAGCCGTATCACGCTGGTTTGTCCGCCTACCGTCGGAAAATCGTACAGAAGGCGTTCATGGACGGGCTAACGAAAATTGTTGTAGCTACTGTTGCTTTCGGTATGGGTATCAACAAATCGGATATACGAGCGGTTGTTCATTATAACATGCCCGGCACGTTCGAAAGCTACGTTCAGGAAGTCGGACGAGCCGGTCGGGACGGGCTTCTGGCACACTGTCATCTGTTCTTACATCCTAAGGTATCGCGATGTTCTTTAACGAACATACTACAATTTATTCGATTTAATTAAATTTACTAATTGATTAATTTGCAGGAAGACAACGATAAGTGGGAATTACGTCGGCATATTTATGCAGACGGAGTAGACAGACATACGATCAGGCGTTTGCTTCAGAAAGTTTTTATTCCGTGTTCGTGCGCGGAGTTGCGGGAGAAGAATGCCGACTGCAGATGTCCTGGCCATGAAGTTGCTATGCCAGTCGACGAAACAGTCGTAGCGTTAGATATTTCTGAAGAAACAATATCAACCCTTTTATGCTATCTCGAGCTACACCCTAAGCGATTTATCACCGTCCTTTCTTCCGTATATGTAAGAGCTAGAGTGTCGAGTTATAACGGGCCTCAAGGACTGAAGCATGCTGTACAATCGGTGATTATTCGCAGTATTTATATTTGTTTATTCAACAGACTTTACGTTCGTAATACGAATATTAATATTTTAGTCACCGCCACTTGCAATGGCGATAGCGCTAGATTTGCAAAAAGGTATTTCTCATGAAGATAGTAACGTTATCGAGTTTCCAATCGTGGACATAGCTTCCGCTATCGGTTGGGATAGCGGAGTGGTGAAGAGCCATCTTAAAAGTTTAGAATGGAAAACAGGTGTGTTTTCGCTATTAATTATATAATATATTCTGTAGGAATAATTGATTGCATTAGGAAAAGCCAACTTTTATTTATTTTTTAGTTGACGGAGCTTCGAAGCGTTCGGCCATTTCGGTAAGATACGATAAACTCGGTTTAAGAGTAAGAGCCCCTGGCGATCTTAGGGAAGACGAGCTAGACGAAGCGCTCGATGCTTTATTTAGTCGTGCACAATCCCGAGAAACCTCGGCTTTGCAGCAACTCGAGACAATTAGCGTGACGCTTCATAAATTCAGCATGCGATCGGTGAGAGAGTGTCTAAAAATCGACGAACAAATTACCAACAAATCCGACCAATTGAAGAGCGTTATTCGGAATTATTTCGAAGGAGAAGTTCTATTAGATATCGATCCGAAGCAACAGGTACGGAACCTTTTACGATGCCGTATCATTTGGTCGTCGAAGCACGCTGAACACGTGTCCTGCGTTTTTGTTTCAGATGAAAGTGGAAAACGAAGCCCAAGTCGCCACCGATGTGCGAAATTTAATCGTAAGCTATCGCGAGAGTAATTTCAATGGACGCGCGATTGCTCGTATCTTTCACGGTATACAGAGCCCCAATTATCCCGCCTATGTCTGGAACAAGTGCCGCTTTTGGAGGGCTCATCTTTCGAGCAACTTCAATGCTTTATGCCAAATCGCAACGAGAGAAATTTTGGCGTTACGCTAGGATGGTACATTTTAATGATTTTCGAGGGTAAACTTTTAGCGATAGGTTCAACGCGTTATAGGTTATGTTCAATCATATGCAACTGGTGTATTGACTGAGTAATTTTATTTTAAAAAACTTAGAAAATGAAAGATCGTGTAACGTTTTATTGTTTCAATAACGAGTGACAAAAATTGATACAACTCGTGATATGTAAAATGTTTACTCGCGTGTGCCTTAACAGAGTAACTTATATGTATATATATATATTTTTTTTTTTTTTTACATTTTCGCCCGTCTTTGGAGCGCAGCGAGTCCTCGAGTTGCGCGGTTGTGCTTCCGAATGTACCAAATGTATCGTAGGTGTAAAACTCCCGAATAAATCAACCGTGTAAGTGGAGGGCTTACTGTAATTTTAACGTGAACGGTAATAAAGATTCGTTCGATCTTTGTACCGAGTATTCACCGCTACATCGTTACTAATAGTTGGTAAACAAATCCCCAATATAAAATCCTCTTCCCGCACCAATTGTTATTCTCTATTTCTTCCGTTTGCGTTAGTAAATTCGATTGATTTATAATGATACCGTCTAAATTAATAAAAGTCGCGAATAACTTTGTAACTTTCAATGATTATGTTCAATACGACGTTTCTGTTTTATCGAGACGATGGAACAATGCCTGGGACGCGGAACGTTTATTTCCTTCGTGTTCCCGCGAAGGAAGAAACAATTACTATTGATGCCGCAGCGCTTCTGTGACAATAGTTAATTTCTCACGTTACGACTCTCTTCATGTAATTACAATGTCGCAGGATCTTTTGCATACGTATTTGCTGCATTTTACCGACGCGATCCATGCAGGTTTCGTTCTGGCACACCGCGCAGAATTCCGACGATATCGCGTGAAACGGCGAACGAAAATAAACGCTGGCGTTCTTCAATGCTTTGTTTTTATGGTGGGCCCAAATGTGTAACGATAGCTCCAGAAACGACAGGACTGGCAAGAACCAACGGAAGCATACGAGCGCCATCAGAAACAAACAAATCGGATGTATTTGCCCGAAGCATGTACCAACGGGAACGGGCTCCAACTCCATCAAATTCTCGCTCTTCTTTAGTGAACCGTCCTTGGTCGACAACGTTTCCTTAACTTCTTTCGGGATCTGAAAAATTGCCATTTATTAATTACCGTTGTAAGCTTCCTTCGCGCTCGTTTCTCAGTAGTCTCAGTATCGCGTCAGACGGATACATGTTTATTCTACGTACCTTTTACGACAAACTTTAACAAACGCATTCTCAAATCTCTGTTAACTCTAGTTGTACGAATCTGATGCTAACGGAGAACTTACGACAATTCGGTTACTATTTGAAGTCCTCGTGAATCCAGGAAGGTTAAAATTTTTACAACCGCTCTCTACTTCAAGTATCGCACGCAATTACACGTTTCGTGGCTCGTTAAATTTTGTTTCTTTACAAATTAAAGAAACGGCATACATTTGATAGTGATCGGTTAACGTTAAGTTTCTCGTTACGGTCAATTTCTCAATACCTGGAATCGCATCCGTCGGCTCTTGGTTTCCGTTCCCACCACGCTGATCTCCGGCTCTCCCGTTTCGACATTGTTCACGGCGGCAACGTGCCGTCTTATCTCATACTCGGAAGCTGGCAAGCTAATGCTTTCCCCTGTCTCCTCGTCGACGAATATCTGGTCCATATTTTCCGGCGAACGTTACGTCGCATTAACGAATCGCACGCGCTACGCCTGCTCCCTCTTTGTTTTCCTTACGATACAAGTCTTCGTATTCGTAGAAGGAAAATAAAGTTTAATGTATTCGAACGTATGTAGTCGGATCCTCGGGGTCACTTCCCGGATACCGTGCTCTGCGCGGGTATTATTCTAATGATTAGGTAGCTTGGCGTGAAAACTTTCTGAAACAAGGCCAACAAGAACAATTCGCTATCATCGATTACGACCATTGATTCCTTCGGGACGTTCGATCGATGTATTCTTCATTTTCGACGTATAAATCGTTATCTACGGGAATGGAAGAAAACGAATCGAAAAATCGATCAGAAGAAAAATCTACAATTTCTGACAGACTCGTGACATGATATTACGATATCTCAGTTGTACATGGACCGATTTGATTGATTTTGGTTTTATTAGAAACCTTACATGCGATTTACATAACAAAAATGCCTTTAAATTTAGAAAATATTGCAGGTGTGATGAGATATTAATGAAAGAAGTTTCAGGTTAGGTTGGAATCGTAGTTTTACGAGTGAAAAATACGTGGTAGCGCCAGCGCCAGTATACACGGTGGAGTATAATTTTTCATGTACTTGGCGTCGATTAAAGTATTCGTAAGTACAGGGTGTCCCAAAAATGTTGGTGGTCCTTGAAGGCGGTGGTTCGGAGGGTGATTTGAAACAAGTTTTTCCTTAGCGAAAATGTTGTCCGAGACTTCGTTAAGGAGATATTAACGGAAAACATTGACCAATCAGAGCACGCGTATACCAGTGGAGCGACCACGCCCATACGCTACCGCAGCCGTGGTAGCGTAGGCTACGCGTTAGACGGCCCCGCCCCATTGGCATACTCGCGCTCCGATTGGTCAATGTTTTCCGTTAATATCTCCTTCAATAACCCTCGGACAACATTTTCGCTAAGGAAAAGGTTGTTTCAAATCACCTCTCGCACCACCCCTTTCAATGTCTTACAACATTTTTGGGACACCCTGTAGTCTGAATCGACCTCGCGCCATTTTGGAAGTTTGCGTTCAGAGCTCCATCTTCGGGACGACAACTTCGTATAATTTCGCGGTTCAATAAGGAACTGTTATTACGCTGTAAATAATGCAAAAAAGGTACTGAAAATTAATCGATGCAAATCTCGAATCGGCTTTTATGTTCGTTTTAACGTATTTATAATCGAAACGTTTGTATTCTACATATTCCATGTCGTGCGAAGAATTGATGTTAATAAAGGATAAAGGTTAAATCGCGTCGCACTAATCGACGCACGTAAAAGTTCGAACATATCGATCGTTAATTATGCATGATCCAAATTTTACCATACACCTGATACGATCTTTCGTATCGATTCGCAGTAACGCTAAGATGACAAACTCGAGAAACTATCGTCGTCCTCGGGATCTGGGAAGCATACGCACCAACTGCAACCGCACTTTCGGCAAGTGTTCGCGAGGACTCTACAAAAATACTCGGCCATGCAACACATGTTTCAGATTATAGTTTACGTTTGTTATACGCGACGAAAAAATTTTTAACCATAGGTTGACGACCGATAATTATCATTCGTCATTCGTTCGACTGAAGTTTGCCGAGAAGAAATTTACATCGAACGGATTTATTTCTTGTACAATGTCTGGTTAAAAAATCGAAGCAACGACGATATTACCTTGATCGATGAATTTTAAAAAAGGACTGCGTAACGAACGATCGAGAGTAATAATATGTTCAGATTGATCTCCTCAGAGAGCTTGATGTCGTAATTTGTACGTATGTAAACAAATTTTTCGTTAACGTTTTCTAAGAAACTAGTAGCGATATCAAAATGATCGATGATGCAATCGATGTGTATCAATCTAACTTAGAGCCGATTAGATTTTGTTCTAACTCGGTCCAGTAGTTTTTTAATTTTCTTAAGAAAACTTAACTCAATAACGCACTCTAGTTAGAATTTTAATTTGATTGAAAAATAATGAAAATCAATACGAATACAAGATACGTGTACTGCACATGCTTGATATCAAGGACTACTCTACGAATGTATTATGCAATCGCGGATGATCGTGAATCCTTTGTATAGGTGTCTTCCACTCGCATCATCGATTCTTTATCTGTATTCATTAATTTGAAATCTGGAAGCCCCCTGAGTTGTCTCTAAACATGACAAAAAACTATCCTTTGTGTTCTCATGAAAAGAGAACGTAACATCTATTTGGACGTAGCGATAAAAAATCTTCTAGTGAAAGGAATCATTCGAAAGAAAGCGGATAAAATTCGCGGAATTGAAAACGTAACCTACAAATGTCCCGATGAATCACCTGAAGCAACCGTTTGTTTCGTCTGTTGGCCGGTGGAATATTCCAAGAATAAAGTAAAGAAACACGCGATCAACGGTAATTGGTTGTAATTACGTTCAGATTGATATACGACGCGACGTGTATTCGAGATGCAGTAGCAAGTGTTCGTTGCGTAGCAAGCAACGACACGAATTTTATAAACGATTTACAGGCAATATAAATGCTCGCTTCGATTTATCTATTTTTATTAGGAATTCTTAGTAACCGATCATTAAAAGTAACTCCTCGATTAAACGTCTCGAATCTTGGTTAAATCTTCGATTTATCGTGACGAGTCGAAAGCTTACTTTTCGTACCAGTTGTTTTTGCAATTGAATATTATCTTCGTCGACGTAAAACAACAAAAGAAAACGCAACGTATACGTCGACTACTATAGCGAAGAAAGAACGGATAACGTAATTTTGTTTATATTAAAACAATTATTCGTAACATGTAAAGAATTATAAAAATTTCAGATTATCAAAATTTTCGGATCAGTGGTCGTTTATTTAAGGTGTTTTAGGTGATCGACTTAAAAACTTAAAATACCCGGCAGTGATGCAATAAACGAGCGCTGCTACGAGCAGCGAATATAAGTGAATATAATTCGAGACTAATACACTTACAGAAGCTACGCGATCGTAAATACGCTCATCGATAGGAGCGTGATGTGCGAAGGAAACTCGTTTTCAAACAAAGATCCAGGTTGCCACGATAAACGTCACTCGTTTTAGAGAATCCACCGTTCCGATCGAAGCTGAGATGGAATTTTACGTGGAGAGCACTGTATCGGTGATGAAACGTGACATAGTGCAACGATCGCACGACCGACTCGCGTTTATCTTATACCGCATCCGTAGTTCGACTGAAACTGAAGGTGTTCGCCATGATAACCTGTAACTATACGAATCGTAGATGGGCGTGTTTACCAATCATAGAGGTCTCCACAAGATGCACAGGATGAATACATTTCAATAAAAGGTTCTCGAGGTTCCTACGCGTAATCGTAACCTTATTTTAACTATCTTCCGTCTATTAATGATATCTCGATAAATATCCTAAACATCAATGACGAATAAAAGAGACAAAGTACCAAACCGACTGAACATTTTATAGAAAGTTCGACTCGCGAAAGCAATGCAGAATTTATCGAAACAGCAGTTGGTAAATATGGACCTTATCTTTATCGATAACGGGGATAGAAGTCCGATACTTTCGATTTACTTTTTCGCATCGAAAGATATCGTTGTTGTTAAGATAAATAAATAGAAAAATCAAAGCTACGATAAATACAGAAATTTTTTGATGGACGCAGTTATAAATTGTAAACTAAATAAAGAGCGTAGGGAAACACGAAACTCTTGGAACGAAATATTTTTCGAAAAAGAAGATCCGTTGCAATTCAGAAACCGAGTTTCGTTTGTTTAATCGATACGCGTTAGGTGGTATACGACGCGAAGTATTACGATTCAATGTTAACCGTTTGAGATACAAGTTTATCCGCGGTGAACAAAATGGATAAGAATAAAAAGCATAAAGTAAATAAAGAAAGTTTCGAACGGATATCCGTGTCTGGAGAAACGGAAGGTAGTTCGAAGTCGTTTCCTGTACTCGACGAAGCCGTTCCGAATAATTTGATACACAGAGTGTGTCGAAAACCACCTCGCAGTTACAAGAAGTAATTACAAAACGTAACAAATATAAAACATAATTAATCGCTGTTCAACTCTGCTTTTAAACTTTCGTACAGGGGGAGAGACGAAATACCTTTCTTTATACCGCACAAGAAGTTACTCGAAAAAATCGACCACAAGCCGGAAATAAGGGAACCGCTGGTAAAGATAGTTTTCCAAATTTCTTTCGATTCGTTTTCAAATCGAAAAAAAAATCTAACAAGTATTACCGTCGTAGACCGGATTTACCGATCAACAAGAGAAAATTAGAAGAGAAATGTGCAAACCTAGCACTCTACCAGTGGTAACGGAGACGGTGGATAAGGTGTCAACGAAGGACGTCGCTGTACGAGAAATAAAACGAGCATGTAACATTCCTGCATTTTTATAGCTCTTTATTTCCGCTTATTACATCGAAATTTCAATGTTTCAACATGTTGACGCCGTCCCGGTAGTTCGTTGCTGCGACGCGAGGCGGCGCTCGATCTCACTGTCCGTGTGGTGGGGCGGCGCGACATCCGTGGTAGGGGCAACCATGACCCACCGGTGATGCACGCCGGCGTCAACGTGTCAATACACGTATAATTGAAGAATATATTATAAGAATTTATTATTCATTCGATGGGTAGCACACGAACCATCACGGGATGAAGTCCCCGATACTATTCGAAAGCAAAGAGCAAGGCCAGATCCTGCGGCACCTCCGTTGGTCGATCAACTGGAACTGATTCAACGACTGCGAGACGATCCGAAAATTGGATTCTTTTACATGGACTACGCGGTAGTACGTTCTTCAAAATATTTCACACCTTACGCCTTGAAGTGAGTACGACGTCTCTGCTTTCCGAACTCGGCAAAGGACCAGGTGCAACGCGATCACATTTCTACTACATTTTTCAGGGTCGTTCATTACAAAGACCTACGCGATACTTACATGACGATCAGCGCTAGAGGCGTGACTCAATACAGTCCCGATGAAATGAGTTTCACCCCGATCGAACAATGGGAAAGAGAATACGTTTTTTATCTAAAATTATTAAAGGTTCTCTCATAAAACATTTTTACCCTCGTTAAGAAGTATGTGGACACTTCCTTAATAATAGAAATTATAGAAATATAATTAGAATTAGATATTAAGTATTATAGAATTAAATAGTAATTAGAATTAATAGAAATATTATAGAATTAGAATATTAATAGAAATAAATATCTAATGAAACTTTCTTCCTCTGCCAAACTTGTACGGCCGAATGGTCGCACTACATTTAACAACGAGCTTGTCTCGTGATTTTCAAGTTTGGTCTGCAATTTTTATCACGAGCCCGACTCGTGATTTTAAACTTTGGCCTAAAATTTTCATCCTAAGTCAGACTCGCGAAAATAGTGCAAATGCTTAATAGTTCTTATTTTTTAATATCGCATTAGTAACGATACAAAACTATAGAGATAACTAGATAACGTTGAAATTTTTAGCAACAAAAGTGGTATACTAATAATATACGGTGTATATTAATTATTCATCGAAGGGTAGTAAGTGTCCACGTATTTATCAACGAGAGTGTAAGGTTCGATATTAACATGATCTCTCATATACTTCTGGGAATTTCGTTAGATAAGGACCTTCGTTGTATTTCGCAAGTGGAAAGCTTTCTACGTCTGGAAGAAGTCAGTCTCTTGTAGGAAGTTCGTGGAAGGGAGGAATTATTTAGAAGAGAACCTCTTCATATCGGATCCCATCCTCAGCAAGGCTTTATTAGAGATAAAATCGATGTGCTCCATCTTTCTCAATTCGAGTTTCTTCGACGGCACCGAGATCGAGAGTTTCCTACTTTTCTATTTCGTAGAAAAACAGGTGAACCGTTTACTATCTAACAAACGCCGCTATAGTTCTGGGTCGGCATTACTCTATTCTGTAAATCCGTTTCTGCAGCTTGCCAAGTTAGAGTTGATGAGGAACAAGTTGGACGAGTTTAGAAGATTAGCGTTAGATATCGTCAACAATGCCTGTCTTGGAGCACTGTTGCAAGCTGGATACACCCCAGACGATTCCAACATAACCATCGAACAAACTGCTTATGGGAAGCTCGGTAACGCTGTTTAGTTTCCAACGAAACTCTTTTACTTTGTCTTACTGTCCGCAGATCTGTTCGAGTGCCACGCGATCGCGTTTCTTCTGTCCTGTTCTGAAAGCGCTAGCACTCTGGGCGGCCCGTGGCACTCAAACGGTTAATAAATGGTTCCACAGGGGTATTCGGTGTCGCTAAGTTCAAAATGCCGAAGGACGGTGTCCTTAAAATGAGTTACATCGAGCAGGCACGGAAAAGAGAAAAGTGTTACAGACTTTCTTGGTAGGTGGTTCTCCGGAACGACGTCGAACTTTATTCGAAATGTAAACCGATATAAGGGTAAAAAAAGAAAACGTTCGAATGTCTAGCTTTATTCATCTCATCGATTACATGCAAACGAACATGATGCATACCCTCTTGCTGAACGCTTACGTGGAGTTTATTGAAGCCTTGAAGATCCACACGGAATTTTTACCAGATAATGATTTAATTGATAATGATGTGATCGATGTACCTTTGAAAGAAAATCGACCGTCATCGCATCGTATCCAGGTAAATTTTATCGTGAGAAGATAGCGCTATCTTTTTTTTCTCTCGGGACATAAAAATACTAATCTGGATATTATACTTTCTAGTCGCCATTGTTCGTGGTGGATCTACTAATTCTACCTCCCGCGGAGATCGTCATGGACCCAGCCGAAGCCATTTTCCGCTTCGTGATAAAAACCATCCAAATCATGTGGGAAGAGAACATATTCGTCATCAAGCCCCTTCTCTCCGATCCCTTCTTCCATTCCTTCACCAGGTATGAAATCTATTACCTTTCCCAGGCGTAGCAGACGAGATAATTCGTCGACGTAATACATACGTGATCTTCTACGCATTTATTCGAGGCCTATGATCAATCACAAAATAGAAGATCGCATTTGCGGCCATCCACCGGATATTCAGGAAGTCTTGAAGCAAGATCCGATCACGAAGGAGTTGAAGATCGAGTTGGACGCGCTTCTCGAACGGAACTTCGACGCTATTAAACGTTACACTCGGCGGTTCGAGGAAATTCGACGGTTCTATCTCGAGGACACGACCTTCGATGAAAATGTCATCCGCGACAATCGAGATTGCAAGTTGTTCCGAGAGTGGAGTATTCGATACAGAAACGAAGTGGATCTGATCGGTAAAGTGATCGATTCTCAGCCACTGGGCGTCTTCCTCGTCCAACTAGAGCGATTCAAGGTGGCTGCTCAAATCGCTCCCAGAGGGAAGATTGGAGTCATCGAAGCGGTGATGCCTGGGTAGGTTCACGAAGACAGAAGTTTCGTAGCTCACCGGGATCGTAAGCAGCCTAGTAACTAGTCGTAACTAGATCCCGCTGTCGCTTATCGTTTCATTGCTCTCCTCTTAAGTCTTTGTTGTTTCAACGTATCTCGTTCTGTATCGTCTGCAAATAATTATGCAACTCCTTGCATCTATTTCTGTCGAACCTATTTCGCATCAATTTTATTTTATACTATCAAGCGTGTCGTTTTTCATTAGGCTAGGGAAGAGCAGAGTCGACGAACTGTTAACGGAAGCGATCGACGCTGTAAATTATCTCAATTCCGATCCCGTGACGACGGAAGAATACGCGGACTATATAAAATTCGTCGACAAAGCTCGGCAGAAAGTGGACGACATGGAAGCTCGGTTGGATTACGTGAAAGAACTGTACGATACGATGGAAGAATTCGCTTTTCCTATACCATCGGTGGATATGGCGAATTATCTGGTATTAACTCGACGGTTATTTGACCCTTTGAGTCCCAAGGAGTGATATAGTAAAGACAACATTGGCTGAAGAAATGCAAGATGGCCACTAAGGGGGGTTCCCCTTTGACGCTCGATGTAATATGATCCTAACCGAGATATCGATGAGACTATGTACTATTGTCTCACCGATACGCTTCTGTCGGCTGCTTTTTTTCCTCGGAACTCTTTCTGTTTCACTCTCTATCCTTTTCTACGTTCGACGCTCGACTCGAGCCAAATCTAAGCTAAGAATAGAAACTGATAGAAATCTCGACTGAAGAACTGCAATGTTTCGGTCCCGATTTTCTTGCACTTCTCGGCTATACATCACCTGGCACCCAAAGGGTTAATTAGCTTCTTTCCACGCAAGTCAAACTTCATTGAAACGTCGCGTCTATGTGCAGGGCATCGGGGCACATTTCACCAGTATGCGATTAGCAGTGGAAAACAGGTTAGAGGAGAGGCCGAAATTGATAAATAGGTTCAACGCCCAACTTCAGAAGGATATCACGGCATTGAACGAAGAGATATCGGAGATTCACGACGAGATTATCGTAAGTTGTAACGAGAAGTGTTTGTAAGGGTCTCGTTGTCATGCGCGTTTATTTTCTTTACAGCAACCTTGGTTAGTGGACTACGAAAGCAACGTGGACGCCTGTCTGAATACGTTGAAGGAACTAGGCGAACGAATAGCTACCTGCGCGGCTACCACGGAAACGTATCGTGCTTATCAAAGAGAATTTAAGGTTACAAATAAAATCAGACAATTTGTCTACTTTGTGACACATTGTGTTACTCTGCCTACTTTGTACTACTGTATTCTACTTTTGCGCCACTTTGTGACATTTTGTTCCACATTGTGCCACCTTGTACCACATTGTGCCACCCTGTACCACTTTGTGTCACGTCGTACCACTTTGTACCACCTTGTGCCTATTTTGTCTACTTTCGTTTCATCGCAGCTCGAGCCAACGAGATTCGATATCCTGGACCAAGTGACGAACGAGCTGAGGCTGCGTGCCCTCCTGTGGGAGAGCCTGACAGAGTGGGAAAACGCGAGCTACGAATGGTACAGCGCCGACTTCGACACCTTGGACGTCGAAGCGATCACCTCGTTCACGATGCTCACCATGAAGAACATTATTCAACTGGAGCGAGGCCTGCCACCTAACAACATCGTACCAGACCTGAAGGAGAACGTCGAGCTCATAAGGAACAAATTACCGATTCTCGGGTACTTGAGGAATCCCGATCTGAGGGAGAGACATTGGGAGAAGATCGAAGTTATACTGAACCACATCTTCAAGCCCGACGAGAAGAAAACGTGGAGCCAGTTGGAGGCTCTTGGCGCATTTCTGAAGCCGAACGAACTGATGGAGGTCGCTGCCGCGGCCAGCTCCGAGGCCAATCTGGAGTACATGCTGAAGAAAGTCGTGGATACTTGGGAACATCTGAAATTCATCGTGGTCCATCATAAAGAAGGAAAGGACGTCTTCATTTTAGGCAGTTTAGAGGACGTTCAGACAGCAATGGACGAAAGTAATATTAATTTGCAAACCATCAACGCGTCCCGCTACGTGGGTCCCATTCAACATTTGGTAGAGAAATGGGTCGAGAAACTCGATTTGTTTACCATCACCTTGGTGCGTATTTTTTGAATCCTGACATTCTTTTTTAATACGTACGGCTAATTCGCTCGGTGCCTTCTTTCCAGGAAGCGTGGCAGTATTTGCAACAGCAATGGCTGTATCTCGAGGCGATATTCTCAGCACCGGACATTCAACGTCAACTCCCTTTAGAGGCTAAGCTGTTCATCGAGGTCGACAAGTTTTGGAAGGATCTTATGAGACGAACACACAAGGTCAGGCGAGATCCAAAAATTCTTCTGGAGTTAACTACAATTAACGCGATAAATTTCTAGGCGCCTTTGGCCATGCCTGCCTGCACTCAACCGGGCTTACTGGAACTGCTCGAGGAGAACAACCGCCGACTGGACGAGGTGATGAAGTGCTTGGAGGCTTACCTCGAGACGAAACGCGTGGCGTTTCCGCGATTCTTCTTCCTGTCCAACGACGAGCTTCTGGAAATCTTGGCCCAGGTATCGATGCACCGAGCGGAATCCGAGGCTAACAGCGTATATTCTGGCACGTACGCGACCGATGCGTACGCGTTGAAAATAAAACGATCGTATTAACGCGCACCGATTACTGCGAAACAGACGAAAAATCCGCACGCCGTGCAGAGGCACTTGCAGAAATGCTTCGACGCGATACACAGATTGGAATTCGCCACGAAGACGAGCGAAACCGGTAACGTAGAAGAAACGGTGTTGACCACCGACATAGTGGCGATGCTTTCACCAGAAGGCGAAAGAGTTCCTCTCGGGAAAGGCTTGAGAGCCAGAGGCAACGTCGAGGATTGGCTGGGCCGTGTCGAAGACGCCATGTTCTCCACCCTGAGGATGAGACTGAAACAGGGAATCAAAGATTTGGAAGCGAAAGGACGACAACAATTTATTTATATGCATCCCTCTCAGGTCAAACACTTACCAAATTTTATACATACTGTATACATACTGTAGAACTATTTTTTATTTTTATTTTATGATTCGGATTGCCATTGCTAAAATAAATTATATCTTAGAATAATACTTATCGAGGAAAAAGCCTTGTCTGGACTCCTCTCTTAATTCCTAGAGACGTCACGCATTTATTTACGATATTGTATATAATAAATCAGTATTCAAGTATCGAAAGTATCCAAGTATTCTCATACCAAACTTTTCCTCGTCCTTTCCAGATAATCCTCTGCGTGTTGCAAATATTTTGGACTCGGAATATCCACCTCATCTTGGAATCTGACGGCAACGTGCTAGAGTCGATGAGAGCGTTCGAGAAGAAGTGTTTCGCAGTTCGGTTGATCTCTGATTACCTAAAAGTTTCGCAATCTTCGTTAACGGTCCTCGTAGAACGTTTACCCCTCTTACTTTGTAGGACTTGACAGAGCTGGCGGCCATGGTGAGAGGCGAATTACCGGAACTGATACGCGACGTGATCATCAATTTGATAACGATAGACGTCCACGCGAGAGATATCGTTACAACTCTGGTCGAAAACGAGGTAACGACCAGGTGAGATGTTTCTATCTTTTTCTCTAAAGAGCAAAGCTTTTATTATTCTCTGTACGAGTCTCGTTTGTCTCTTAGCACGAGCTTCGATTGGACGAAAGCGTTGCGCTATTATTGGGATGACGAAATCAATAATTGCGTGGCACGTATGAGCAACGCCGAATACCTTTACGGATACGAATACCTCGGTGCCCAGAAGAGACTCGTTATAACGCCCCTTACTGATAGATGTTACTTGTGCCTTATGGGGGCCCTTCAACTTGATCTAGGTAAACCAATAATTCTTCAAAGGTGTATCGATAGTCGGAACAAGGACACCAAGCCACGAGACAACTTCGAACCAATCCAAACCTTCGTACACTTCTTAAAAACCCAAACAAACACCCCTATCGAATAGCAAAATTCTGTCGCACCTACTGTGGTAGCACCTCTTGTCCTCAACACTAGAGGGACGGACGCCGCGTGTTTCTCACAAGCACTCGGTCCCTTTACCCTTCCTTTACCCTTTTCCTTTACTACACTAACACTACACACTACTTACTACTTACTACACTACAAAGATAGATACCAAAACTAAATTTAAACTAGCTCCAATTAACTCAAAAAACAAAACTCACGTATAAAATTGCTCGACAGGCGGTGCCCCAGCGGGCCCAGCCGGAACCGGAAAAACGGAAACGACGAAGGATCTGGCTAAAGCGGTTGCCGTTCAATGCGTTGTATTCAATTGCTCCGAAGGACTCGATTACAGAGTACAATAATAATAACAATAATGATAAAGTAATAGCAACAATAGACAAATCTCGCCAATAGTAATAACAGACGAATCTCTTTCCTCGCAGATGATGGGCAGATTCTTCTCCGGCCTGGCGACTTCGGGAGCCTGGTGTTGCTTCGACGAATTCAACAGGATAGACATCGAAGTGCTTTCCGTGATAGCTCAACAATTGATCACGATTAGAAACGCTAAGCTCGTCAGAGCTAGAGAGTAGGTTCATACGTTCTCGTTTTCCCAGATTGGATCTAGACGCACTCCTCTTTAATCGGCAGGTTTCTGTTCGAAGGACGAATAATAAAACTCGTCATGTCCTGCGCAACTTTCGTCACTATGAATCCCGGTTACGCAGGTCGCACCGAACTCCCTGACAATTTGAAGGCATTGTTCCGACCTTTCGCTATGATGGTTCCAGATTACAGTATGCTTCGTGACAAACTTTATTTATTATTACATTTATTTAAAGTATCTATGGTACTATATACAGGACGTCCTTCGTATTTTTAATCGAGTAGCTTCTTTTCGCAGAGCTCATCGCCGAAGTCACCCTATATTCGGAAGGATTCGAATCGTCGAAGCCGTTATCGCAGAAGATGACTCTGATGTATACTCTCAGCAGCGAGCAGCTTTCTCAACAGGATCATTACGATTTCGGAATGAGGTATCTCTCTATCTAGTCGTCTTGGTTTTATAGAAAAGTGCTGATCAGAAGTGCTCGAGAAATATAATACCTTTGTACAGGGCTGTGAAGAGCGTGCTGGTGATGGCGGGGAGCCTGAAACGAAACAATCCGGATAAACCGGAGGACGTTGTCTTGATCAGAGCTCTACGCGAGAGCAATATACCGAAGTTTTTGCGAGAGGACGCTGAACTGTTCGAGGGTATCGTGGGAGATCTTTTCCCGGGAATCGTTATCCCCGACGAGGACTACGGCGTTTTGGAGGAAACAGCTATCGCGGTACTGTTCATTTTCTTAACCCTTTAAACTCTATTTTTAAAAGAGAAACTAATAGGGTCAGGAGTTGAAAGGAAATGTTAAGCTAGAACCACGGAACAATTTCTATTTATCGACGAAACGTTTATCGCAGGTGCTGAAACATGCAAACCTGCAACCAGAATATTGTACCTTGAAGAAAGCTATCCAACTCCATGAGTGTCTGCAGGTGAGACACGGAGTGATGTTGGTTGGACCCACCGGCTCAGGAAAGACCACGGTACTTCGAGTAAGTCAAGGACTTCGCAACGCGCCAGGTTTCAATTCGTAAAAAATGAAAAAAAAAAAAAATTGAGCGTTATCTCTGTCCGTTCAGACCCTTGCAAATACGTATAACAAGTTGCACGAAATGGGTGTACCTGGACCAACCTATAAGCCGGTTCACATGTACGTCCTTAACCCCAAGGCCATCACAATGGGTGAGCTGTACGGACAAGTGGATATGATGACCAACGAGTGGCACGATGGACTGATCGGTTTCACCGTTCGTCACGCCTGCTCTGTGAGTAGATACGGCACTGCTTTTTCCGAGTTTCAGCGTATCGCACGAGGGTTCAGTGTGCATTTGCACTTTAAACATTCGTGGTCGAACACTCGCAATCATTGTAGTGTGAAAATAGTGACTTTGTGACGTCTAGTTTGTCACGGAAGATCATCAGTGGATCGTTTGCGACGGGCCTGTGGACGCCATATGGATCGAAAACATGAACACCGTCTTAGACGATAACAAAATGTTGTGCTTGGCCAATTCCGAGAGAATCAAGTTCACCCCGTACATGCGCATGCTTTTCGAGGTCATGGACCTTGCTCAAGCGTCACCCGCTACCGTTAGTCGCTGTGGTACGAACAAAATTAAATAATTCTTTACTTTCTTTTTAATTGTATAATTTTTTGTCAAAAGCTTCGACTATTCTTCTCCCCTTAAGGAATGGTATACGTGGATCCTGCGGAGCTGAAGTGGATGCCGTACGTGAAGACGTGGGTAACGACGCTTCCCGAAACGATAGTCAAAGACGAACATCGAGAGTTCATTATCAACCTGTTTCAAAAATATTTCGAGGAAGGGTTGATATTTTGCAACAGAAACTGCGACTTCCCGATTTCTCAGGTTGATATTGCTAAAATTCTCTTTCTCGTCGTGGAGAACATAGAAAAACAACAAACGTTTCACTTTACGTTAACAGGTCGACATCAGCAAAGCAAACATGACATGTGCGATACTAGAGAGTCTTTTAAATGAGCCAGGAGCCATTGAGAGGACTGTCGACAAAGCGCGAATTAGGATATTTTTGACACAGTTGTTTGTGTTCGCTTATCTTTGGGCAGTCGGTGGTAACGTTGTCGATTCTTCTCGGAACGACTTCGAAGCTTTCGTGCGAAAGCAGTTCGACGACAACGAAGAAGCACTGTATGCGTTATTAACACGTTGATCGACAACCGATGATTCTCTCCCATGGATGAATAGACTACTCATCGAATCGCTGTATTCGCTTCTAGATTGCCGTCGATCGATTTATGGGATATATACATGAACGTCGAGAATCACCGGTTAGACGTTTGGACAGACATTATGCCAGAGTTCCTGTACGACGCGGAGGTGCCGTTTTTCGATATTCTCGTGCCGACAGTCGACACTGTACGTTTCGGTTACATAATGAAGAAGCTGGTGGAGATCGACAAGCCTGTACTTTTCACTGGCGACACTGGTTAGCGGTACTTCGAGTAACTCTTTCTCTTTTACCAACGTCTCGAATATCTATCGCGATTCATAGGAGTTGGAAAGTCGGTAATAACGAAGGTAGTGTTGAAGAGTTTGGAGGATACACAGCTTTGGGTGCCAGTCACCCTCATTTTCTCCGCTCAAACGAGCAGCGGCCGAACTCAAGAGATCCTGGAACTGAAACTAGAAAGAAGGAAAAGAGCCGTTTTGGGTGCTCCCATAGGAAAACGCGTATGCGTGTTTGTCGACGACGTCAACATGCCCAAATTGGATACATACGGATCACAACCACCCATTGAACTCTTACGGTACCGAGTTAACACTAAACCTACCGACTTTCATTTAATATATAACACACAATATGATACATGATACATAAAAACTGTATACAAAAATTCGAAAACGGTCATTTGACTAGTCGTGGTAGGTTTAAAGTGTTAATTTATGAATTTTCTAACTATTTCTACGCGTCACGGAATTCCTAGACAGCTATTAGACTTTCATGGGATGTACGATCGAGAGAAATTATTCTGGAACGCCGTGGAAGACGTTGTGTTCACAGCGGCCTGTGCACCCCCTGGAGGCGGTAGAAACCCACTGACGCCCAGATTCGTCAGACACTTCGCGATGCTGCTTATTCCAGCGCCCACTGAATCGTCTCTCAAAGGAATCTTCAAGTAAATCTGCTGCATTAACGCTAAAATCAATTTGCTCGAGTAAAATGTTTCGTAGGGCGATTATGACCGGTTTCTTGGAGGATTTCGTGCAATCCGTGAGGCAAGTAGGGGACAAGATAGTGAACGCGACGGTCGACGTCTACCGAAGAATCGCGGAAGACCTTCTGCCCACTCCGGAAAAGAGTCATTACATTTTCAATTTGCGCGATTTGTCCAAATGCATACAGGGAATCATGCAAGTGGACGCCTCTGTCGTTAGGGAGCCTCTAGAGATGTACAGGTACGCGTAGAATGCGAAAACCGATGCGTTTCGATCTCGAAACTGGCGCCGTGTTAATCGTTTTAGACTTTTCTATCACGAATGCCTTCGAGTCTTCCACGATCGACTGATAAACGTCGAAGACAAGAGTTACTTCTTCAAACTTCTGAATAACATTTGCGGCATCACATTTGGTACGGAGGTGGTGCGGCTGCCAGATGAAAAAATCATCGAGAAACCACCCGTACTGCTGTTCGGCGATTTCATGGCCTTCGGAGCGGCAAGGGAACAACGAATTTACGAGGAACTTACAGATCTGACAAAAGTTAAGAGGACTTTGGAGGTATGTCGTTTATCATAAAACAAGGTTACTTACGGCCAGATTCGGTGCGCACTGGTTTTAGCGTCAGTAAAGTATCTAAAATTGGTGCCCTCAGGCGCCCCAAAGAAAAATAGAATTATAAATGAAAATTCGGAATACTACTTGGCATGCGATAACACTGCGCTGTACTATGTAACTATATTTTTGTTTAATCTGTAACGCAGGATTATTTGGAAGATTACAAATTCTCCGTTGGCAAAGAAATGGGTATTATATTCTTCATGGACGCCATAGAGCATGTTTGCAGACTGGCGAGAATTCTTCGTTCCGAGAGAGGCAACGGTCTTCTGGTTGGCGTCGGGGGAATGGGAAAGCAAAGTCTGACGAAACTGGCGTCTCACCTGAACAGTTACAAGTCCGTAATAACCGACATTGCGTAATTTATACACGAGACGAGTTAAGATGATTTATGAACGCTTAATTGAACCGATAAATGCTTGAAGGTGTTATCAGATAGAGGTCACGCGCACGTACGATAGGAACTCCTGGCACGAAGATCTCCGACGTTTTTACTTCGAGCCGGGCGCTAACGCTCAGCACACAACCTTTTTATTTACAGACACTCAAATCGTGCTCGAGGAGTTTCTGGAAGATATCAACAATACCCTTAACACAGGTAGTTTTCGTTGCGACACTTTCGATCGTTGGAATTAGTTATTAGTAAATTAGTTCATTTATCGTTCGTTTGAAATATCAGGCGAGGTGCCGAATTTGTACGAAGCTGACGAGCTCGAGAAGGTTATCATAGCCACCAGACCCGCGGCGAAAACAGCGGGAATCGGCGAAGGAAACAGAGATGCAATTTATCAGTTCTTCATCGGAAGAGTCCGGAACCAGCTTCATCTGATGATCTGTATGAGCCCTATAGGCGACGCCTTCAGGTCGGTTTAATTGTATCTAAATCGCGTATAACGATACCGTTCTCTGATAAAGTCGTTTTGCAGGCATCGCTGTCGCATGTTTCCGTCGCTGGTAAATTGCTGCACGATCGACTGGTTTACGAAATGGCCGAACGAAGCCCTCCTTTCGGTAGCGGAAAACACATTGACCGCTATCGTACCGAAAGATTCGGAGATGCTCGCTGGTCTCAGTTCCGTTTGCGTCCTGATCCACGAGGTATTTCACTCGATAACCAGATACTGAATCGATACTGTCAGAAATTCAATTTATTTTATTTAATCGCAATCGTATAAAATTGCAGACCGTGGAAGAGATAACGGCACGATTCTTCGTTGAAATGCGACGCAGGTACTACACCACGCCGAGCAGTTACTTGGAGCTGTTGAAGCTCTTTCGAACCACTTTAGAGAAGAAAAAGAAGGAAATACTATCGCTGAAGAGTAAAATTGCGAATGGCCTCAACGTAAGCGCGACTCCAGTTTTCCTAACAAATAATTTTCACGATCTGACATTCTGCGTCGTTCGTCTAGAAACTTCTCGAGACCAACGAGATGGTCGCCATAATGAAAGAACACCTAGTCGTTCTTGCGCCGAAGCTGAAAGCAAGCACGGATGAGGTATCGAAACTGGTGAAAATGCTCGCGAAGCAACAATTCGAATGCGACAAAGCGAAACACCTGGTGACTGCTGAAGAAGCAACGGCGAAGGTATAGAAACTAGACGACCGACAATGCGAGAACCATTGAAAATATCTAAGCAATTTTAATATCGATTACGAAGCGCGCACTTTCATTTTCGGTCAGCTAAAAGCTGACGAGACGGCAGCGTTAGAAGCCGATGCCAGGCAAGATTTGGAAGCTGCGATACCAGCTCTGCTGGAAGCTCAGAAGGCGTTGGAGGCCTTGAATAAAAACGACATAAACGAGATCCGCGTCTTCAACCAGCCACCTCACTTGGTGCGCTTCGTCATGGAGGCGGTGAACTTGCTACTGGGTGAAAAGTATATTTAAAAATGTATCAAACTGCGAACCGAGCCTGGCAACACGTGTCACTAATCTCTTGGCCCTGATCCCTTTGTTAGAACGGATTGGCCAACCGCCAAGCTGGTACTCGGCGACATGCATTTCCTCGACCGTTTGATCACTTACCCTAAGGACGATATAAGCGACAATCTGTTGAAGAAGCTGCAGGAATACGTCAACCACCCCGAGTTCCGTCCAGATCTGGTGGCCAGACAGAGCAAAGCGTGCAGATCGATGTGCATCTGGGTGAGAGCGATGGACGGTTACGCCAAGATTTACAGGGTCGTCGAACCGAAACGTCAGAGGTGAATCGAAGATGAATAGTTTTTTCGCGATGAAAATTTTAGGCCACTATTATTTGATTTAGTCAAATCGATGGACATAGAGGGTACGAATATTTATGGGATTGACTGTGCGTAGATTGAAACAAGCAGAGGCAGAGTTGCGAGCGATCGAAGAAGTGCTTTTCCTCAAACAACAAGAGCTGGCCGAATTAGAGAATAAGATCAAAGAGCTGCAGGAGCACTACGACGCGGCAGTGGAAAATTTGAACAAGTTAGAATCCGAAATGGAGGTGGTAGAAGCGAGGTTGAACAGGTCGGGACGACTAACGTCCGCTTTGGTGGACGAGCGGATTCGTTGGGAGGAGATGACACACGTAATTCGTGAAAAATTACGATTCCTCGTAAATATTCATAAATTTTCATTCTTTTTCGAACTTCTAGGGTTTCGACAAGCAAATGATCAATCTAACCGGCGACACGTTGGTCGCCGCTGGCGCGCTTGCCTATATGGGTGCATTCACGAACGAATACAGGGAAGAACTGCTGCAACTTTGGCTATCGAGTTGCAACGATTATAATATAAAGACTACGGAAAATTATAGCCTCATCACGATATTAGCCGATCCTTACGAAATTCGGCTTTGGAACACCCACGGTTTACCGAGAGACAAAGTCAGCACGGAGAATGCTATCTTGGTGACGCAAACTAGTCGTTGGCCGTTGATGATCGATCCTCAAGAACAGGTAATCATCTAAAGAAATCATTTAAAGGTCGAGTTTTACTTTGAAACGCAATTTGATGTTCACGCCTTACGTTTTATTTAAAATTCGTAAAGGCGAACAGGTGGATACGAAACATGGAACAAAACAACAATCTAAAGATATGCAAGCTAACGGACGCGAATTTTATGAGAATATTGGAGGCGTCTATAAGACTCGGGACGCCTCTGTTGCTTCAAGAGGTGGGAGAAGTACTGGATCCAAGTTTGGAACCTATCTTACTTAAACAAATTTTCGTTCTGGTACGTAACCTGTAGCGTAAAGGACTTCGAGTGGTTATTATTCGTACCGGTTAATATTTATTTAAATTGCCTTAATATTATTTAGGGTGGTAGAACGTTGATACGATTCGGCGATACGGACGTAGACTACGACGACAATTTTAAACTCTACATCACGACGAAAATTGCAAACCCTCACTACCTACCAGAAGTTTGTATCAAAGTGACGATAGTGAATTTCACTGTAACCATGGGAGGTCTCGAGGACCAATTGCTGGCGTAAGTGTCTCATGTCTGTACTCTAATACCGCGTTAAAATATTGCTCTTGCGAGAAACCCAAGGGTACAGTGGGGAGCAAAAGTGAACACACTTGTCAGATTTTTGTACTTTGATTACGGTTTAGAAAAATATTTTAGGAGAAAACAGTTTGAAAATTCTTTCTTGAATCATCCACAGGGACGTCGTACGCCTCGAAAGGCCAGATCTCGAGACGATGAGGAACGATTTGATAACGAAGATCAACGCTGACAGGGGCCAGTTGCAGAGTATCGAAGACAGAATATTGACGTTGTTGTACAGTTCCGGTGGCGATATTCTGGATAACGAGGATCTCATAGAAACCTTGAACGATAGCAAGGAAACGTCCGCGATCATCGCAACGAGATTGATAGAGAGCGAAGCTACCGAAGAGAAGATATCGGAGGCGCGTGAAAAGTATCGATCGGTTGCGAATCGTGGATCCGTTCTCTATTTCGTCGTCGCTGATCTTGCTAATATAGATCCCATGTATCAGTTTTCATTGAAGTATTTCAATCAGGTGAACGATTATCCAACGTTCTCGTATTAATAAGTAATTACATTTCCCAACGTTTCTTTCTCTCTATGCAGGTATTTAATACGGTTATCGAAACTACCGAGAAAGATGACGATCTACGGCAACGTTTGAAAACGTTACTCGGCGAAATAACGTTAGCCATCTACACGAACGTATCGCGAGGACTGTTCGAGAAACACAAATTGGTATTCAGTTTTATGTTGAGCATTACTATACACATGAACGACGGAATCATCACTCAGGCGCAATGGAATTTTATGCTACGAGGTGCTACGAGCATTGACGTGGTAAGCTACGACACCAGAATTGAGCTTTCCTAAACTTTAGAGACCAATTTTATTGAAATGTCTGTATTTATTCGTAACGTAACAGAATAGCTAATGCAGCTTCTAATATAGCTTCCTGTATTAGTTTTAACAAGTACCACAGAGAAAGTTTTCAATACCTGTGCCTTACATCTTCTATACAGGGAGACAAGCCGGACTATTCAACCTTAACGACTCAAGCGTGGATTTCGATCAACTATTTAGCTCGCACGTTTAAGAATTTCGAAAATCTTTTGAAGGACGCATTGAAGAGAATCAAAATAACTCTCGGATATTTCCAAGATGTAATCCACCCTTATCGCTACAGATGAATATATTCTATAATGGCCGCAATTTTTAGGCTATCAATATAATTCCCGCGAACACGAGCAACGCGACGATGGATTGGGACACATCTTTAACCGATATAGAAAAATTAATGTTAATGAAAGCTCTGAAGGAAGATCAATTGATTTTTGCAATCACAGCCTACGTATCGAAAAATCTTGGACAGAAATTCGTGGAGTCGCCTATGGCGGCGTTGCACTTATTGTAAACACTTTGTATCCGAGTTTAACACTTTCTCCTGACGGTGTTCTTAGGGCTAACACGATTTTTCTTTTCAGATTCGCGGACACGTCGAACAAAATACCGCTAGTGTTCATACTTACAACTGGTTCCGATCCGTTCAGCGGTTTTCAAAGGTTCGCCAACGAAATGGGTTTCGCCGAAAGGTACGATTCCATCTCTTTGGGGCAAGGTCAAGGCCCTGTTGCCGAAGGACACATACGGACAGGGACCATGGAGGGGAGATGGGTGTTTTTGCAAAATTGCCACCTGGCCACCTCCTGGATGATAAGGATGGAACAGATCGTGCTGGAAATCAGCGAAGAATCGGAAGGGTTGATACACGCCGATTTTCGGCTGTTTCTGAGTTCGATGCCAAGCGTCGCCTTTCCCGTTTCTGTTCTTCAGAATTCGGTGAAAGTTACGAACGAGCCGCCGAAAGGTCTGAAAGCCAACATTACGAGAGCGTTGTACGATTTGGATGACGACTACTTCGAAGATCATTGTAAGGACAAAGATCGCGTAGTTTGAGGACAGAATCGATCGTAAGAGCTCTTTCATACGACGATACGCGTATCGCGATATGCGTAAGCAGGATACCGATGACATTCGATAATAATTGAAGAATTTACATGGATCGTTACAAAGTTCTTCGAATAAAATATGAAAAGCTCCCTTTTCTTCTCTTATATTATTAATGAGAAAACCAAATGGATATCTTCAATCTCATCCATGATTTCAGAAAAGTTTTCACTAACTAAGAACGCGTGTTTGTCAAACGAGAGGATATGTTTAACTGAAAAACAAATGATCAACGCCGAGCTACGAAATTAGTTGGATACAATATCGCATATGTATCTTGCTAGCAGATACGTAACGCATACGCGTATCGTCGTGTGAAACAGCTCTAAGACTGTAACTATCGTCGCAAAGAATTTAGGAACTCTCGTGTTTCGTTTTGTTTTTTTTTTGACAGTTTTGGGAGAAAGCTGGCGCAGAATTATATTCGGCGTTTGCTTCTTTCACGCGATCATCCAGGAACGAAAGAAATTTGGGCCTCTGGGCTGGAATATACTATACGAGTTCAACGACAGCGATCGAGAGTGTTGTTTGTTGAATCTGAAATTGTTCTGCGTTCACGAGCGCATACCATGGAACGCCTTGATATACACCACAGGTTTAACTTTTTATTTTTTAGGGTACATGAACATAGATGAAATACAGTAAAGATCGGATAAGTGCAAGAAAAGCGGGACCCGAACGTTGCAGTTATCCAGTCGAGGTTTCTATTCTGTGTGCAGTGCACACTGTGCACTTATCCAGTCTTTACTGTACCTTCTTCAGATATTTGTCCGCATTTTTAAGCGATAATTTTCAATATCTCGTAGGCGAGATCACTTATGGTGGCAGAGTGACGGACAGCTGGGACTTGAGGTGCATGAAAACCATCCTAGATATATTCTTCTCCCCTAAAACTTTGGACAGAGGCAAGTTATTTTTAACACGTTGACTGCCAGACAAATATTCTTGAAAATTTCCTAAGTAACCTACGTAATCAAACGTTACGATACCATCTTACGTGAAACTTGTTTAGAATACGTTTACTCGCCGTCCGGGAAATATTACTGCCCCGTATTCCAAACTTTGCAAGAATACAAAGATTTCGTAGAAACGTTCCCGCTTATCGACGACCCGGAAGTCTTTGGGATGCACGAAAACGCGAATATCGTTTATCAAGTAACGCAATGAAACGTTTTTAAAATATCATTCCCCTCTTCAAGAAGAGAAAATGCTGAAAAATTTGTATAATTACAATCTCGCAAGTTGAAAGAGGCGCAATTCGTCATGAACACTATTTTGGAAGTGCAACCGAAAGAGTCCGCAGCCGAGGAGGGTAAATCTAGTTCGGACATAGCGTACGAAATTGCAGATACCGTCGTGGCTAGAATTCAGTTAAAAATAGATCCCACGAAATGTAATCCGGATCACTTGATCGTAAGCAAGAAATGTAATTAATCGTAATTATTAGGTAGATAAAATTACCAAATGTTTGCAGAGGGACTCGATGGGAAGACTTCCATCTCTGACTACTGTCCTCGTTCACGAAGTTGAAAGGTACAACATATTGCTGAAGAAAATACACTCCTCGATAGAAAACTTACAACGAGCCATTAAAGGTTTCGTTGTTATGTCGGAGGAATTAGAAAATGTTTTTACAGCACTCGTCAATAATCAGGTTTTACTATATATTTTTTTTTTCTACGATTATACATAATATTTCTATTCGAGTTACGCGGATCTCACTTAATGTTACGGCGCATTAGGTGCCGCAAATGTGGCATAACGTGAACGTCTATCCATCGCTGAAAACTTTGGCAAGCTGGCTAAGAAATCTGGAGCTCAGAATCGATTTTATTCAAGTATAAAAGCATTTTAAAATAGAAAACGTATGCCAGATACGACGGGACAGTTTCGTCAATGCTTGGATGTTACAGATTTGGTTTACCGATGTGAAACCCACTTCTTTCTGGATCTCTGGTTTGTCGTTTCCGCAAGGATTTCTAACTGGTATGTTGCAAACATGTGCGAGGAAATATAATACTCCTATCGATCACTTGAAGTTGGACTTTATTGCCACGAAAGTGGTGCTCGATCAAGAGGAAATCGAAGAAGAACATAAGAAATTTGAAAAAGAGGTCTGAACACCATACGAAACATAGATTATTACGATACATAAATTATGATCCATTTAGGTACCGGAAGTTTATAAAGATTTACAAGTTCCTGAAGACGGAGTGTTAATACACGGGCTACATATCGATGCTGGTAGATGGGATTATACATCCATGATTTTAGCAGATGCGAATATAGGTAAAGTATTGATTTCACGAAGTATACTTTTCGAAACAATACTCTGTATAAAGAAACGGGCAATTAAAGTATCCATGGAACGTTTTTCAGGTGAAATGCATCCACCTCTTCCAGTTTTTCACATAAATCCAGTATTAGAATTACCAAAAAACGATCCAAGATACGTTTGCCCTCTGTATAAAACAGCTGTACGAGCAGGCGTATTGTCCACAACCGGGCATAGTACGAATTTTGTTGTCGCAACTTTGCTTCCATCCACAAAAGAACAATCATACTGGATTTTGAAAGGAACGGCCCTCCTTATTGAAATTATGAATTAGGTTCTTCTAAGTTTAGGTGACGGTTGTATCGATTAATGTCTATTTAAAGTTTATAATTATAGTATTAATACATGTATTTATATCGAATACACCTTTTAGTACGAAAAGCGTAGAAAACAATTTCATGTTACAATTGTGCGTATAAATTAAACATAACGAATGTAATGGATGTTAATAAACAAAATAAAAAATGCAAACAGTGATTAAAATAATTCTCTTTCCTTCATTCTCATAAGACTAGCATGGTAAGTGCAATCCTCCTTGTCGATGGACCATCTCAAGGCCATATATACAGTAAGCATAGAAGATAATAATACTCTGTCTAACCTATGAAACAGTAGATTGATTATTTAATTGCAAGTGTTATTTAAAAAAAAGAATAAAGTATGTCTTAAATAAATGAATCTTACGTCATATAAGGATGAATCCACAAAATAATGAGAAAACCTATAAAACTTGGATGTCTCATGTGTGAGTAGTAACGTAGTAGTTCTCTGGACTTTGTCATCATAGGGCTTGGCAGCAATGAAAATTTATAATATATTTGTTTAATACCAGCTAATTCTGATATGTCCATCATTAAACATCCAGTGTAAATCGTCGACCAAGCCAAGACATGAAAAACAGTGAACGTATACCATAAGGTATCATTGGTTGAAGTATCAAATTTCCACAATGCGATCGACGGAATAATTTGCCATTGATTAATCAGCAAATATAAAGTCATTGCACTGGCAACGTTATATATACTTCTCTCCATGTAATCCATATGTAGTTTACAAAATAAATGTTTTGTAAAGTCATTAGCCATAAGTGTGTGTTGTAACATGAATGTACTTAATAAAGACATATTTATAATTAATAACCATAACGCAGAGTCATAGGATTCATCTATAATATAAATTCATGGAGTCAAATCACCTTTATAGAAAAGTTCGAGACAAAATGTGTTATATGATAATTATGTTTTTTACATGTATTAAAATGTAATACGAATGCTAGACGTAATAGGAACTATTGTTTACCTTTCTCTGATGTAATAATCGTTTCTTCATCTTTTTCATGATGCGATAGAAAATATGTCAAATTATACAAAACAAAAAGTGTGTACAAATAGCAGACAACGCACGTCACCACAGTGATACATTTTACGATCATGTTTAGAAAAGAATTAAATGAAACGATACTTCAACACAGTGTCATTTAATCACCAAGTCAGTAAAGAATTCTACATCCCGATCATAACATTAATAATTGTATGTAAATACATGATTACGTTCTATCGGATGCTGGGTGCATCCAGAAAGCTATCAATCGCTATATACATATACTTGCATATACTTGCATGTACTAATACAGGTTTTAGTATAAGTGGCATTAGAAATAGATAGGTAGGAAGGTAGAACGTTTGGTAGGTAGCATTAGTATATATCATAATTGCATATCTAGCTTATTAATGCATCATAATCATTCAATTATATTAATATTGGTTTTCATACCAATAGCGCCATCGGTGGGAAAACGTCCAAGTTTGTAGTGAACATAGTTCCCACTCCTTTTACTAGATGGAGCCACCGATACCTTTTAATCAATTATTCTTTATTTTTTATAAATGCATTATTAATACAATTCTTTGCTTTATAACACTACAGTATATTAGTTAATATGTCCTGTTTATCATCTTTATGAATAATTGTTTAATAAAACAGTAATTATCGACCCTATAGTTTATGGCGCCATCTCGTAAGATATCGTTGAAGTTTGTAGTGAACACAGTTCTCACTGTTGCACCTAGATGGCGCTACTAACCAAAGTATCAATAATTATTATTTTATTAAATAGTTATTCAGAAAAATGATAAACAGAAAATATTAACTTATCTATGGTAGTGATGTGAAGCAAAGAATCATATTAATTACGCATTTATGAAAAATAAAGAATAATTAATTAAAAGTATCGGTGGCGTTATCTGTTAGAAGTAGTGGGAACTATGTTCACTACAAACTTGGGCGTTTTCCCGGTGATGGCGCCATTGGTATTAAAACCAATATCAGTATAATTTAATGATTGATTTCTTTCAGGAAACGATCACTATGTTTGGGAACGATAAATTCTTAAGCTTTTCCACTCGTAGAGCTTGGATGCACTCGTTTACATTTAAAAATCATTAAATACGTATAAGCTAGATACGAAGTCTTTGTTCGAACTATCAAAGAATGGCCCAGATTATTCTGGCGCGAAACGACATTATTTCAAAGTCCTTCTCGAACTAGATATAAAGCATTTCGCAAGTTAAGTAATTAAATTATTAAAACTATCGCAGTCCTTCTCTACCGTCGTATGGGACGCAGTACTGTAACCTTCGAATGATACTTGTCGCTTTAATTACAATTATATAGTAATAGTATAGTAAACTTGAAAAAGTTACTACAATGTATAGTTCGGGCAACGCCTGTCGGAATGAATTGTCATCTATGACCGTGTGGTGTTTCGCATTATCCGTTTCATCGGTTTGGAATGCAACTTTCCGTCAAAAGGAGAGTTCAGGTTAACGTTCAATCGTGTGGATTGGAAATTTGCACGTCGGCCAGCTGGCTTCTGAAGAAATTTGGCTGGTACTTATCGGTGTCTAATTTGTAAGTATTCGAAACGTATGTATTACGAAAATCATTCAATAAAAAATGCAAGAGCACTTAGCAGAATACTTGCAATGACTTACAATTTTTCGACTTATCTATCAACGTGAAAGTTTGTGCAACGTTAATATATAAATTTTATTGCATAATCGTTATATTTATCGAATATTTATGCATCTAGCGAACTGAATAATACGAAACTATAAGAAAATGAAACATTTAAAAGTCACATTGGTAGAGAACGTATAAAGAGATTTGTTGTGTACATTTGTTTATTTAACAGTATCATTTAAGAACAGAATAATTAAGTGTCAATAACAAAGAGCAACGTTAACTTTAGGTTTCCTTGTGAACTTGTTATAAGAATTTCTACATGCATTATTTTTAATTTTTAACTATTGTTATAGTTGGTCCAATATGTCAAATCCTGCAGAGCGTTTAAATTATATACAAGATAGCAGTAGCGACACAGAGACGGACAAAGAAACAGGTAGCAGAGGACGACATCGCATTTATAAGAATCGAATGAGGTACAACCTTTTTTTTTTTTTTAAATATGAGTATAACACTGAACATGGAAGAAGATATAAAAATTATGAAATATTTTTATCAATATTTTATATTAGCAGCTTAATTTTTTTTACATTATTGAAATAGGCAACATCTTAGACAAGCAATAACATATTAATCTTATCTGTAATTTATTATTTTATTACATATTTCATTTCAGTAATTACATGTTTAAAATGTAGCATGTATTTAAGGCTGTTGTCATATAGTACGTTATACGCATGCCTATTAATCTTTCAATTAAAGGTAAATAATTTTTGCTCGTTTATATATATCTTAATATTAAATTAGTTGAGAAATAGCATATCAAAGAATGACATATTAAAATTTATCTCACATTATTCTATATGATTTTGTACAATTTTGTTTTATATTATGCAATTATGTTTTTGTTTCCAATCATGTTTCATATGCTTTCAGCAACATATTTTCGTTTTATCGATGTATTTACTTACTTTTAAAAGAATAAAGAAATAAAAAGTTACTTTAAACAGAAAATTTAATACCCGTACTACGATTAAACTGATAATTTCTATAATAAAAACTTCGTGTACATACACTTCTATATATTTTAAATTAGCTGTCTCATTAGAATTAGTAGACATTACACGATGCTTGTTGAATGCGATCATTAGAAAGGTAATGTCGTTGTTTTGCATGTAGTTGTGGTGGCTCTTCCAAACCAAAATCTTGTCTGGTACAAAGAGACGGAAGCAATGAAAGGCACTGTCATTCCTTCAATTCTGGCAGACAAAACACAAATGTTAATCAACAAAACAGGTAATATTTACAACTGAACGACAGATTGCAAACAAAAAATTTTCCTTTTATCCTTTTGTCAAGGTATATAAACATTTCTTGTTTCCATTCGTAACATAAGACATAATTACTTTACCCTATTATTATATAACCCATATTATACCCTACTTTATTCTTTATATTGTCAAAACAAGAGTCCAGGCATCAATACCCAAGAGGTAGGTGTTGTCTAGAAATTCATTTAACACTGTGCATTGCTTTTGTGTGTTTATGAGCAATAGTTTCACCGTTTTTTAATATAAATATTAAACAGTCTTCCGCGATTATTTAGAATACATTTGTCTTTAGACTTTGCTCTGGAGTTGGCATCGGAAAAAGTCAACAAAGTCAGAGCAGGGATAATTTACCATCATCTGGATCCATAAGCGGTATAAGCAATCCGCAAGCTAGCGATGAACGAATTACTCTTATTGTCGACAATACCAGGTAAGTATTTCCAAATGAAACATTCAACACCAGTACAATTGCATCAACGACAAAAATCAACTGATTTTCAGATTTATTGTCGATCCAGCACTGTTCACTGCGCATCCTAATACAATGCTAGGTAGAATGTTCAGTTCGGGTGTCGAATATGCTCAACCAAATGAACGCGGCGAATACGAAGTTGCAGATGGGATATCCGCTATGGTATTTAGAGCTATCCTTGATTATTACAAGGGCGGAGTAATTCGCTGTCCACCAACGGTTGCGGTTCAAGAACTTCGAGAAGCTTGCGACTACCTCCTCGTTCCGTTCGACGCTAGTACAGTGAAATGTCAAAATTTAAGTAAGTAGAGATTATAATGGATTGCAATAGATATTATAATTTACACCCATCTTTTTCATCAATCCAAAGAGATCATAGTATAGCAACGTATTTAAAATGATCGTGTAAGTGACACGATTGCAACACCTCCATCTATTTTCAACACAGAGTACAAGCACGTTGACGCAACGTTTCTCAAATTATCTAATTGTAACCATTCGTCGTTAAAAACGTGGTTATCGCTTTTCCATATGCGGTATAACACAGAAAACAATCACAGCCAGCTATGATCGATGATTTGAGAAGCATCGCGTTGACGCGCATCGAATAGCAAGAGCTCTAGAAACTAGACGATTTATTATAGGAGGGTTATTACATGAGTTATCTAACGAAGGCGCACGCTGCCAGTTTGAAGTCTTCCTCGAGGACTTAATATTACCACTGATGGTAAACAGCGCGCGTAGAGGTGACCGTGAATGTCATATTGTCGTTTTACTGGAAGATGATGTCGTCGACTGGGACGAAGAGTATCCTCCGCAAATGGGAGAAGAATATTCGCAAAGTAAGAAGAACATAATGTATCATCTCGTCCGTTTGTTAACCGTGTACTCTTCCATCCGTATATTTTACTAACGCTACGTTTTTATTTTATCCTGCAGCTGTCAACAGTACCGCGATGTACCGATTCTTCAAGTATATCGAAAACAGAGACGTAGCCAAGCAGGTAATGAAGGAACGTGGTTTAAAAAAGATCCGTTTAGGTATCGAAGGCTATCCAACTTACAAGGAGAAGATCAAGAAGAGAGCGGGTGGACGAGCCGAGGTCATTTACAATTACGTGCAGAGGCCTTTCATTCACATGTCCTGGGAGAAAGAAGAAGCGAAAAGTCGGCACGTCGACTTTCAGTGCGTCAAATCAAAATCTGTGACGAATCTCGCGGAAGCCACTGCCGATCCCGTACTAGACGCTGGCGGAAACCCGATAGGGATTGGTCTTTTACAACCGTCGGAGCCAGTGTCTCAGCCGGAGATCGTGTTGGCAGTCGGCTCTGATGCCGACGTCGAAGGTGCCATAGGTTTGCTAGCTGATCAAGATCTCGGGTCAGTACCGCCCGACGAGTTACCATGAACGTTCGTTCCGAAATTGAGGCTGAACAAACTACCAAGTATTTACGGATCGCTTTCTTCATGCGTCAATTTCTAATGTTAGTCAGACTCGCTTACCTCACAGTTTCGTTTTATATTGGATAAATCAAGTTGAAAAATCCAAAGTTGATTTTTCCAAAGAGAAAGCTTCGACGTGTTTTACATATTTTTATAAAGTAACCGATATTAGTTAAATAAAATCGCTTACATTCAAACGGTGTTCCGAATAAAGGGAAGCGGTGGGAGAGGAGGTCTTTCGTGGGTTAGGCAGTCTGATATCGACCCAGTCGGAACGATAATACCGTGAAAGTATCGCATCTCGTGGATGTTCACCTAGTATCTTGTGATAGCCTTCGTACGTGGCGTTCAAATTAGTTTAATGATAATCGTTGCGACTTTTTCAATTTTGTATGTAACGTTAAACGTTTCTTATAATAATTACGTGTCAAATATGAACCAATGATTCGTTCGGTATGTATTCACGAAAAGCAGTTTCCCATTTTATACGATTAATAAAGTTGAATACCGTTTCCGAGTCTATCTCTCCTTGTTCTTTGATTACTTTCGAACGAAAACTGTTTTCACGACAAAATTTACCGATTTGCCGCCGATGACGTCTACCATTAATTTAAAATTAGTTCGGCTGTAGCAATGTAAATATTTCTATTTTTATATTTTTTATATTTAGGACTAATAGACCTACACAGGTTTAAAGTCCGTATATGTTTATTTTTTAATAAACGCCAAACAACAAAATTAGTTCGGTATTTTTACCGCTAGATGGCCGACGATTTATCAGCTTTCTTTGCGAAACAACTAACGAAACTGACTATCTTTGGTCCATTCTATATTTCGTCTGTGGTTGTTTATACAGTAAACTTCGCACGACTTTAATTGAAACTGTTGCCCGATTTCAAATTCCTTTAACAATTCCCGAACAGTGGCAAACAGCACAAAGAGAATGAAGCTATCCCAAGCTTTCGTTGAAACTGATACAATAAATACCAGCTCGTGTAGGTTATGTCTTCGCTCCGAAGTCTGCTTAACGTCAATATTTACCGAGGGAGAAGCGTCCAAATGTTTACGTTCCCGCATTCTAGATTGCTGTCCCGTCACGGTGAGTTACACGAATAAATTTCCTTCGCTATCGTTCAGGCCGACGGTTTCCAAAATTGTTAATATTTTCCCACCACCGAACCGTAAGAAACAAAGGGATTTTCGCGCGAAATATTCGCACGTTCAATTTAAATTCGAAATTAACTCGTCCCGACTGATTTCAGCTGTTCGAAGACAACCGGCTGCCGCAGGCGATTTGCAGCGTGTGCAAAGACCAGGTAGCAGTTACGTACCAGTTTCGCGAGCAATGCAGAAAATCGGAACGGTGGCTTCGATCGCTTTATGGATCCAATTGTTGGAGCGACGAACCGCGCCGCATCGACACGCCGAACTGCAAAATCGTTCGAGTAGGTTTGAAAAGCTAGCTTTGAAAGGGAGCGTATTGGAAATGAGAATACTAAAATACTGAATTTATTGACTGATGAACGTTAAAAGAAAAACATAGAAAGAATTTCTAGCTCTATACAGCGTAGTTTTATAGCGCATCTGTTTAGTCTTTAGTAGACTACAGGAAGTGTCTTCTCAGGCATTTAAGAGGATAGGCCACAGCCTAAACAAAAACTTTCTCTTTCATTATTCTGCAGTGACAGATATAACGTTATATTATACATATATTCTCAGTACATTCATTTTTATAGTAAAATGACATGTTGCTGTTTAGTAAATATTCCAACTCAAATATTATTTTGCTTCTTCTTCAGGATTGCGGCGTACAAACCGATGAAAGAACAGGAGCATCTATCCATTCGGAGAAAGAAATAGACGATAATCGAAACGCATCTCGTGGAGAAACGATCGTGGAACGCCCATCGCGAGTTAGTCTAATAGAAAAGAAAGAAAGAAAGGAAGAGACTCTTTTGGCGACGACTCGATCCACGAAGAGGACCGTTGAAGGATCGGGAATCGTTGAGGAGAAAAGGAGCAGGAAGGATGCGACCGTCGCTCATCGATCCCAGCAAAACACGCAAGAGAGTACAATGATCGAACATGTCTATTCGGAGGAGCTCCAGTTTCCAGAGGATACGCGCATCTCGAACAGCACGCATAAAGATAAAGATGGGAATGAAAGCTCTGAAAATCGAGCGAAACCGACCGACGGCGAAACAGGGAAACCGTACCTGTGCGACGTCTGTAGCAAGACGTTCGCCTCCAAGTCCGGATTGCGGTTTCATTTCAAGACACACGGCGGCGCGAAGCCTCACCTGTGCCGGCATTGCGGCAAGGGGTTTGCCATTCCGAGTTACGCGAAAAGGCACGAGCGAACCCACGTGGGCGACAAACGTTTCGTTTGTCATTTTTGTAGCGCCGCGTTCGCCTCCTCGAACGGTCTCAAGTATCACTTGATGTCCCACACCGGCGAGCCGAGTTACCGCTGCGAAACTTGCAGCAAGGCTTTCTATCGTTACAAATACCTCAAAGAGCATATTTTCACCCACACGGGGGAGAAACCGTTCGTTTGTAAAACGTGCGGCTTCGCGTATGGAAATTCTGGCAGCCTGTTCGTTCACGAAAAAAAGTGCAAGGCGAGATTATCGCGCGTCAACGACGAACGCGAAGCCACGGTCGAAGCGCCGAATCGCGACACCGATTTCGGAGATTGATCTTCGCGAGAAGTCACCGTGCGAGAATTTGATTCTTCTCTTATGGAAGCGAAACAGAATGGCAGAGACAGGAGGAAGCAGCATCGAAGGTAGAAGTTTCCTCTTTATTTCTCGGCATTCGTGACGAGTTATAAATATTGTCTGGTCGCGGGACGAGATTTCTCCGATGCAATGGAATCATTTTTACCATTGTTTATGTTCCCGCGGTGCGAGCGACCATCGACGTGCCTACGACCTACGACGACCTACGATCCTAGGTGAGAGGTAAAAGATACAATAAAAAATTCGTAATTGTACCTTCGCAAATAGATTATCAGTCGATCGAGGGAACGCTTGTAATGAATATAATAATAATAATAATGCGAACTATTCGTAGTTTGTAACGATATCAGTCACGCGCTCAAAACTAATATAATCTAACACAGTGGTGCACGAAGATGACCCGTAAAATAAAATTGAAAGCAAATACACGATTGTGGTTGTATACTTGTGTTTGTATTTTTAATCTAAAATACCCTGTATACTTTGTTTAGAGTGTATAACCCTTCCAAGAGCACCTCCATTTGTATAAAAACTATTTCCCAATTATGGACGCGAACAGAAACAAAGGCAGAGACCATCCGGAGACTAAAAATTGTTAAATGTATTACGGACCTGCTACAAACTCATCGAAGCTAAATTAAAAAGCCAGTAGAAAGTAAGCAGGGACTCGAATAAACTTTTAACCCTTTGCACTCGAGAGGTGACTCTCAGTCACCGCTAGGTTTTCTTTAGGTTTAATTTCGTTGGAACTCGAAGTGTCGATAAAACGATTGTCGTTGAGCCAAAGGTGACCTGATTCTCAAATCTCAAATTGAGCTTAGCACTCGTGACAATAGAATGCTAAGAAAGCATCTCGTGTGCAAAGGGTTAAATATATAATTTTCAATAAATTCGATATTCACGTTAAATATAAATATATTAGTTTCTTCCCATCTTAGCCCCAAAGTTCGAACCGTACAAACTACCGTTTTACTTCATTTGTTTCAGTATCGAGAGAGGCGCACCACTGACCTAACGCAACGTAATTTTAAAGTCTTTGGCATCGCGAAGAGAGATTCGACGAACGGGCGCTACCGCGATCGCCGACAATTCGAGTTTCTGCGGACGGACATCTCCGAAGAAGCGATCGACATCCATTGGTTGGTGTCGGAACGAAACCAAGTCAACCCTAAGGAATACTTCCCGTTGAGATTGGCGTGCTGGCAGCGACTGAACCACCAGCCGCCGTGATAGTTGCTGGCGCAGTGAGACTTGCTGGCGTCCATGTCGCGGTCCTTGGCGCTAAAAGCCATTCCGTTTTGATAGGACAACGCGTCCGTGGCGTTTCCAGCGTATCCGTCCACGCGTAGCCTGTACCCGGTAGCCGCCGAGTCGATCTCGAACGATTCGTACTCGGCGCGCCAACGTTCCCCGTAGATATCCAACATGTCGACGCGCAACCTGGTGCAATTATCTCGAGTGAGCTCGTGGAGAAGCTCGTTGCCGATCCAGTATTCGCCGACGGGGGAACCGAAACCGAGAGAGTAATCTTTCCAAGTGCGATCGAAATCGAGCGCGCCGTCTCGACGTCGCGCCACCACCGTCCAGCCGTCCCGACAGTAAACCAACATCGGCTTCCGGGACCGGCCAGCTTCCAAAAGCCTCAACCCGTCCCTGGCCGGCTGGTCCGTCGATCGATCCTCGCAGTTTTCAGGCAAACTGTTCACGATCAAATGGTACTGGTCATCCAGCTTCTCCAGTTCGAGTTCGAGCTTTAGCGCGTCGGAGGACGAAGACGACGGAAATCGATCGGCGTCTTCCGAGCACGTAACGTTCAGCCGATCGATTGCTTCCTGTTGACCGTCGCTTCTCTCTTGGAGCTTCGAAGCACTCACGCTCAGAGCTTGAACGGCGCGACGCAGATTGCTCAACTCCTCTCTGGTCAACGAGAGCTCTGCCCCTTTCCTAGCCGCGTTCACGCCTAACCGAACCAGTTCCCGCTTCGTTTCCGAGTTGTTTTTCTCGACCGCCTCTCCAAGAACTCGCAACGAGTCGATCAGCTGCAGACCAAACGATTCGCCGATGGTTCTCGCCGATACCGCATCCTCGGTGACGTTCGAAAGTCGTCTGGACAACTCGGCCTGGCTCTTCTCCAAACTTTTCATTCGTTTGTTCAGGATCAACGGCCATTCTTTCTTTTCGTAGGCCAGGCGTTTCTCGAGCAAGACCCGTCGCTGCGCGAGCAGAGAGACCTTGTGCTCCAGGTTCTTCAGACGTTCTTCGGTCCGCATTCGGTGTTCCTCGATTCGTCTCGAGTAGCCGTGCCTCCTGGAGAGCCGACGCCGAAACGACGTCGAGCTGTGTTCCGTATCGAACCTTTTACTATCCTCTTCCGTGGCTGTACTCGAGGACGACGCGACCTCGCCTTCCGAATTCTTCTCTCCTCGATGGACAATCGAATTTCCCGAATCGCCGGACGGCAATTCGCATCCAAGAGACTTCACCTCGACTTGAACCGCGCTCAACTGAAACGGAAACATCGAGGGATATATTTATATCGATATTTCCTAACGCTGTCAAACAATTATCAACGCGAGTGTAACGTAACGCGGTTGTTTGTCATGATGCGCGTCATCGAGACCGATAACCGGTTGTTCGGTTCATTACTCCAAAATTGCGAGAGCAACTCTAGATACGTATCAAATTTCCCTGACGTTGGACCGAGCCGTGGGGAACAGTGGAGTGACCACCTTCGCTCCATTAGATTTTTATCTACGGAGGAAATTAACCCTTTGCACTCGAGGCCTTTTTTCTGGTATCTGCCAAGAGAATAAAGTCATCTTTATCTCCCCGACAATCATTTTATCGATACTTCGAGCTCCAAAGAAATTATACCTAAAGAAACATTAGGTATTATAGATTTGCTGCGTGAAAATTAATGATAACTGGGAGTCACCTCTCGAGCGCAAAGGGTTAAAACACGTTCATCCACCGTAATCTCACAACGGCACGGGATACGATGAATTGCCGCAGCATACGAAACTCAAGTAAACAATAATATTTATTATTTCATTTTGAATCGATGTTTCTCCGAAAGAATTGCAACCTAATTGTTTAAACTAATTAGACGCGGTTAATCCATGATCTGATTACGCATAAAGTGTTTAAAAGGTGGATACCGTTTTTCTCTTTTACTTTCGACCACGATTCTACGAAAATTCGCTTATGCGCAGCGTTCAAAAGAGAGGAGTGAACACGCCAGCTGGCCCATCCAGCTGGTTACGCGCTCGAGCCCGGCAGATGCAGCTGTCACGGTCGCGCCCGATGCTGCCCAGCCTCGAATACCAACCAGCGGCCTTCGATTATTTCCGTTGAACGAACGATAAACAAGTAAGTCGTTTTTCCGAAAGAAAGACACGTTTTGTTCCCTAAAATCGTCCGATTTCATTCGAAACCTTTGATTGTTTCTCTCGTATCTTTTTCATACCTTTCAAGGTGCGCATATCTATAGATTTAGGAGCTAAAAATGAAACGGAACACGCGCATATCCCATCACGACGACGAGTGGAAGGAAACGTCGGTAAAACTCGCGAGGAACGGAATGCGAAGTAGCGACAGAGAGGAAATCGACGGGGGAAGGGCGAGCAAGCACGGCGGTAGAAATTAATACTGGCAGCAGAGCGAATCGCGGAGGGGATGCGAAAAGGCAGCTGCGTAGCGACGCGAAGGGTCCACCGAATCGTTCCACCTCGGAACGGGTCACAGGTGTTTGCGTTTTCTGCCCATATCGTAGAATTTATCGCGCCGTATCGAAAACGACAACCGCCCGCGTCGGGCGTGCACGTTCGAATTACGTTTCTGCCAGTCTCTGCGTCTCTCGGCCTCGTGTCGCGCGACGTTATCGCGAGCTAAGCCGTTCGAAGGGAGCGGAGGAGGGGGAGGGGGGGAAAAAAAAAGAAAAGAGACAAAGAAAACGCGAAATCGAGGCAGATGCGCGTTCCATCGGGCACGAGCAGGTGGACAGAGAGATAAGAATGGCGGGGAAAAAAAGGAAAACGCGACTAGAGGGAAAGTAACGCGGCTTGGTAGGGATCGAAAAGGGACGGCCAAGAGAGCGACGAAAGCAGACGGTACCTGACTGGCGATGTCGGCGCAGGTGCGAGAGAGCTGACCGAACCGTTCTTTCACCGCCACTATGTCCACGCGAATCGTGCCGAGGACCGCCTCGATCTTGGCCATCCTACCGCCGAGATTTCGAACGCCTCTTCCAACGGCGGCGACGTCGCCTTTCAGCAGAGCCAGCTCGCCTCTCATCCTGGACCTCTCCGCGAGCTCCTCGCTGGCGTTTCTCGTTCTGAGGACCTCCGCCACTTCCCCTTGCAGCTCGGTCACGGCGCTTCCTAGCCACCGTACTCGCAGCCGCTCGTTCTTCGCCTCGTTTCCGTTCCCGCCGCGAAAAGCGTTCACTTCTTTCCTGATGGTAAAAGGCACTCGTTAACGCGCGAAAAACGATAATTAAAGTACTTGTATAAAGGTGAACTGGAAAGTAATGTCGTTTTTCCAATTTTAAATACCTGTTTATCATTCATCAGCTCGTTGATCTTTATCTGGTATCGAAAATTTGCACTCTAGATGACGAAAGATAAGGAGGCCGGTTACACGATTGATCAGGAATAGAAATTCGTTATAAATTTCTTTGAATTTAATATGGAAGAGAGATGTTACTTTTCAGTGTACCCCCTTCGGTCCAATATAAAGACCAAAATATAAAGGTACGACCCTTGAGGAAGGGCAACTTGCTACCATCGAAGGCCCTTCGTGATTCTTTCTTTCACAAAGTAACGCGTTACATAGAATCTGGCGAATATACTCTTATTCGAAACAATTACCTGAGTTGTTTCACTTCGTTCTTCAGGACAAACAACTCGGTGTTCTTCTCCATGGCGCGCTTCAAGCTTCCTTCGAGGGCATTGTAATCCTGCTGCCGATGGTCCAGAAGAGCGTTCACTTGCTCCCGCAGAGATCGGATCTCGTCGGCGATGTTCTCGTCGGCGCGAGTTTTACTCTGCACGACAACGACAACTAACAGCGCCCGAAACAACCACCTTTTACCGGTCATCTTTCGACCGGAATCCAGCTAAACGGGATAACCACCGTCGAACGATCTACTAAATAATAGAAAACTACCGTTCGCTTCTAAATTATTTACGAATTATTCACGTATTATTTACGAATTTTGTACGCTTCTCGTCCAGCTCGCGCCGTTCCTGTTCGAAATCGAGCGCACGCGGTGTTCCACCACCGAAAGCTCACTGGCCCGATCGAATGCCGCCCCACCAGTTTTATAACCTCCTCTCACACTTTCCGTAAATGGTCGGGGGGCAAAATGGGCCCAACCCAAGGCGCAGGTGCGTTCGGCAACGGCCTGGAACCACTACTACCGCGTTGCCTCTGCATTGTCTCGTGCCTGCAAGCTGCGCCCCCGATACCGATACTCGTACCGCACGTGTTCCATTCCCCCTTCGTCGATCCTTCGCGGCTATTCTTTTTTTTTTTTCTCCATCTCCACCGCGAAATTCCTCTCATTACGCCTTCACGCTTCTTTCACGCAGGTTGCACAATTTTCAAATGATTCTTTGATACACTGATCACGAACCATTTCCGTTATCCAATTGTTGGGATTCTAGTAGCAATTTGTAAATACCAGTAATTCGTATTTAGGCTGCTCTTTATTTGGATGCACCAAAAATTATGAACTTTTTCTTGCACCATTCAGTAGTTTTTGATGTAATTACCTAATTAACCACTAATTGACCAATGGCGTCGTATTAACTAGCTAAATACGTCAAAAATTTTCAACTTTGGATTCCTAATATTTTTAACTTACATTTTTGTAATCTGGGCATCAAAAACTACTAAACGGTACAAAAGAAAGTTCATAATTTTGTGGTGCCCCAAAGTAAAGTTTAACCTGCGATAGTAAGTTGTACCAATAATTTATATTTATAAAGGGCCATTGTTTAAAAAGCGTTTTACGATACCAAGGGCGCCTCTTGTTTGAATTAGTTACGTTGAGATTCTTTTACAGGAATTAATGAAATCACACCGACCTTAGGTCCCGGTTTCTGTTGGACACCATTGAAAGAATATAACGAAACGGGGCTCGCGATCGTCGACAGCTCGAGATCTTAATTATGCGTCGATAACACTAGAAATTGCTTGCTTAGGAGATACTTTTTACGGGAACGGGGAAGTATACGCATAAACGAGTCCCACTGCGTAAGGTCAATAATTTATTGAAAACAACTTGTTCCCTGACGAGACCTAGAGTTATATATATATATATATATTTTTTTTTTTTTTTTTAAGGAAGTACGCGCGTGGTTCTATTTTTTTGAGTACGACACGATCATAATGTATGGATCGTAGTTATCGGTGTCGCGAGCGCGGCACGGTACAAAGAGACGTTCGTCGACGCTCGAACGTGTTGTCACCTAAAATGATTATTACGTTAAGAAATTCCCTGTCGACAAATAAATTTGGAAGAAAGTTGCATGCATAGTCAACTAATTTTAATCTAACCCCTCTTATCCGTCGCTACGTTTACTCCTTCGTCGAAAATAAGAAACAACATCACACGGTTTCCTGTCTATCGCGTAAACGACACACTTTTGCGAACGCAAGATCGACGACGAAAAACTGCATGTAAAAACTGCAACGACTCCGGCAATCTGTGTATTCTACTTGGTAGAACACGGGCGATCGTCGCGGCAACCACCCTCTACGAAGTAGACGGGTCGACGCAACCGTTGGCACAACGTGTTTCGATAAAATTTCAACCGGTTTTTCGTTTCTTATCGAGTAAAATCTTATGTACAGAAATAATAAAAATACATTTGTTCGAATCCAACGGCCTTCTATATAGTTTTCTCTAAACTCGTGCTAACGCGCGATACGTTATATATTAAATGGCACTCTCTTTCTTTTCCCCGGCTCAACGAATCGAGTCTCGAAAATTCCGTAAAAATTCCACGCGTGCGCGCCGACGATAAGCAACGCGAAAGTATCGCGTTACCGTTCGTAAGGGTCGCTACTGGCCTTACTTGAGTGTCTTCCTCGAACGCATGCACGGTATCGACGCGTTGATCCGCCGCGTGTGTCCAATTGGACGTGCACTTACGTGGGTTCAAGAAGGGGATAAAAATTCCTTACGGCGATTAACGCGTTAAATAAGATCGTACGTCGGAGAGACGACGCTAGAACGGAACCCAACGTTTTTGACTTAAGTTTGCGCCGATCCGTAAGTTCCTGTCGGTGGACGATACAGCTTTGGAAGAGTCAATATTTGCAAGCTGTTGAACGCGTACTTTCGGATACCGATGTTCTTCCAGGTGTTCTCTCGTCGGCAGCCCTCGCTGAAATAAAAAAACAAGTTACTCGAGCGAACCGTTTCAAATGCCTCGGGCTGTATTTGAAATTACTCGAGGAAGAAAATTAACCTTCGCATGCAGTCGAGAGCTCTCGGGTATTCGTGCTCGGCCAGATGGTACTCGCTCGTCAGTATGTTTACTTGCTCGAGAGTAATCGACATGCCTGTGCGATCCTTGGCGCTCTTGCAACTGGTGAACCTCAAGCCGCGCATCCTTCGACAGATTTGCGAGGACAGCTGCAAGATTTCGACGTTCTTGTTCACTCTAGCCTGAACGCTCGTCTTCAGATTGGTCATCAGGTCCGCCAACGTTTGACCGAGCGCCGATCTCGAGCCGACTATGGTGCACAAACACAACGCAACACCGGTTTATAACAAACGCAGACGTACGTGCGGATATCGCGCGACGCGAATCGAGGAACGAAAGCTTACGTCGAGTCGACGATGTTTCCGTCGGTAAGCTGAGCTTCTTGAATCGCAGATAGTATTCGTTCAATCTGTCGAAATTGTCCATGTTGCTCTTTTCCTGGGGTTTCGTTGTTCCCAGGCTCTCCGCCAGGGAGGCCATTTCGTTGATACCGACGTTGAAGAAGACAGGAGTAACATTAAAGGAGATGGTTTGTCTGGAAGAGGGAACCAACGGTAGCAGAGAATAAATCGCATCCGGCACTGGAAGCATCACCGTCAACGCGGCACGGGATCCAAGCACTCTTGGCAACGGCATCTGAAGCAGCGGGACGTTGGAGTTTCCTTCGAGCCTGAACAGCAACCAATCGGAGTAAGTTGGACGACAAGTGTAATCGTAATTGACGAATGCGATTAAGAAAATTATAATCTGTAATTGATAGGCTGCGGATCTTTATGCGTTTATAGGAAATTCGAACGCGCAAGAAACTACAAAATTTGAAAGTAAAGTTCATGTTATAATATTTGCGGAATAAAATAAATTCCTATTTAGGTTCAATTTTTGTAGACACGTTCGCGAAGATTTTATTAACCGACTTCGAAAAGGAGGAGGTTACTCAATTCGACATGTATATTTTTTTTTTTTTTTTGCATAAAGATTCGCAGTCTAGTAATTAATGTCTCGGTCTACCTCGATTGAATTCCGCATCTGGTCAAGGTAAACGTTACGGTGTGCATATCTTCCACTGCCACGGCCATGTCTCCCCACATGTCTATCTCGTCTCCGTAATAACTAAGAAGCCCTTCGAACGAGACCAGAGGACCTAGGGTGGTTAAAATTAAAAGAAACATGGGATCGGGCCTTTGACACCAAAGCTTCGCCATTATGCCTGATACCAAGCTGGTCAACTGAAAGCATAATAAAAATATAAGTAAATATTTATATATCCTATACGAATCGAACTCTCGAAACTTACCGCTTGGCTGAAGCACACGTCTCGTCTGTACCGAACGTTGCAAGCACGTTGAGCCATTTTCGCGTCCTCTTGCACTCTGAATACCGAATGGGTCAATCTAGCGGTTTTCAGAAGTCCGTCCATAGCTTGCCGAAGCTTCTTCATGCTTGGCCTGAGCTCGCTCGTCCAGTCGACGATCGACGCGAAATCTAGTCCCTCCGTGAACTTGTTTCTCTGTCCCGAGTTGCTTTTTATTACTCTCGTCATCGAGTCGACTGCCTGGCACACTTGAAGTAAACGAAAAGAAGACAGCGAATAAAGTTAGCTCGATAAACGACGGGTATCGTAACGAACGCGTCGTCGCATCTTACCTTCTTTGGCTTTCGAGAAGGCTGGCATCGTTTTCTCCGAGCTCGGGCTCGGCTGTTGTCGCGAGACGATACGATTTTCCACGCTCTCGAGAAGCTTGCTCGACTCGTCGTTTTTCGCGTCGTTTTTCGGCTGGATGGTCACGACTTCCGTACTTTTGTTACGATTGTTCGGAACGCATCCTTTCAGGCTGTGTGACCTCCCAACGGAGTTTTTGCTACGTAAACGCACCGCCGGGCTGCTGCACCTTCCGCAGAGAAACTTGACTTTCGATACCAAACACATCACGCTCGCCTCGATGTTCAACTGCGTCAGATCCCAAGGTTCTGGTTCGTCCGTGGGCTTGTAATAATTCGCCGACGGCGAGTTGCACATTTTTTGAGTATCCAAGAACCGCTTGCACGAATCAATCTCGCCTTTGATTCCCTCCCTCTCTTCGTTGTCCTCGAGTTCGTTGACGACAATGTTATCGTTCGCATTGTCGTTATCGTCGTTGTCATTATCGTTGTCATTGTCATCGGCAGCGGTTCGACTTTGACCGACACCGGGAACAGAGTGATTCGTTTCCGTGCACATTCCGATTTCCGTTTCCTTGCTGGTGTCGTTCTCGACTCCCGGGAAAAGTACGAAGTTTTCCTCGGCCGCCGCATCTTCGTTACCAATAGTACTAATATGCTTCGCTCGTTCGCGGTCGCGTTCCCGATCGTTTTTCAGAGGAAACGTCGCGTAACTGTTCTTCTCGTTTTCCTTCATCCATATATCCTTCACGCACTCCGGAGTATCGGGCGTGACGAAATCGTCGAAATCCGGGCTCTTCAGATCGAAATTCAGTTGTTGAGTGATCCGTTTGAAAGGGGACAAGGACTGATTCGCTTTGAAATCTAGGTTGAGGGTGTCTTCGTTCGCGTCATCGGGAACCTTGGCTACCTTGTATTCTTCGAGAAACGTTAACGCTTCCTCGACCAAACCGGGATCCCAGAGACTAAGAAGAATCCTGGTTTTCGTGATCATGTCCTCGCAGATCGGCAACATTCCGCTGGTTTGTTTCTCTTTCGCGAGCTTCATCAAAGCACGCATCGCGTCGACGACGTCCCGCCGGAGTTGCTTGATCGCTTGAATCGCGTCGTGCGCCATCGTTATCTTCGACGTTCCTTGATACAACTGGGTACCTCGGGTCGGTGATTCCTTCAAAGCTTGCACCAATCTGAAACATCGTCTCGTACTACTACTACTACTAAATAATACACCGATAATTACCTAATAAGACCACCGTTTTTGCTTTTGTGCGAATGCGCGGTAAACGCCCCAACGGTTATAAAGTCGTAGAATCCGCATTTGTTCAGGGTGTCGTTATGGACCCACATTCTCTGGAGGTGCAAGTTCAGTGGCGCGAACTCCAGAGTTCTATCGTTTTTGCGCGACGACTTTTTGAAATAACTCCCTGAAAAAGAATATAAGATAGAGGTACGGAAGGCAGCGAAGGAGGAACGAAACATCGGTCTTTACCTTTAAAGGCAGCCAAATTCTCTTTAGCCTGCGAATAGAGGTGCAAGAGATGCAGGTGACGATCGAGCAATTCGATTTGCTTGGTGTGCCAAGGTTCTCGTAGTTCGCCCATACCGGCCACCTCTTGCAGCAATTCCTTCTCTTCGTGAATCCAAATTGCCCTGAAGAGATTTTTCGAGGCATTAGTTCAAATTTGCGATCGCAGCGATTTATACGTTTATTATACGGCGACATCACTCACAGTAAGTGTTGCGGAAATTGAAAACAAAGTTTACTTTCGGCCATGATCTCGTGGACGCAGATATCCCCGCCCAACCCGGAGTGAAACCTGAAACGGTGACATTGCAGAGACTGCGTCAAGGCGACACGGAACGTTTTCGCATTAGTCGCAGAAATATACCTATAAGTTTGCATGTATGGATTGGCGAAAAGAAGCTTGAGTTGTCCTTGATGCGGCAATTTGATTTTTGTTCCCAGCCGAGGTGGCAATGATTGCGAACGCCTGTGCGAGAGTATCTGTCGAGAAAGAGCAAGCGGGTGAGCATGCGAGAGAGAAAGTCCCAAACTAGGATGCATCCTTGATGAAAGCAGTATCGACTATAACCTATCGATGTAGCGAATTCTCACCTGTTGATTCGGACCTGAAATAGGTTCCTTCGACGGAGTGCTCTCCGTGCTGTTCCCTTTGTCCTCCGCCTCTAGATTCCATACGTTGATCGTTAAAAAGCCCACGGTCGTCGTTTTCGCCGACTTCAACGGTATCCTTAACCTAAAATCGTTCGATCGCTAGTCAAAAACGCGATAGCTCGGCGAACGTCGAGACATAGATCGGAGGAGACAATTTCGAAACGAGAGTCGCTAGAATTACCTGGGAGTATCTTGAACCGCGCTCAAAGTCACGATCACGCTTCCTATCGGCGTCGCTGTTTGACTCACGCGTTCCCTAACATCGTACGCCGTTATCCTCGCTTTCGTTCCCGTGGTCAGCCCGTCGCTGGCTCTGAAGCTCACGGTCGTTAGGAAACCGGGATTGCTGCTTCGCTGTGAAAACGGATGAGCCATTTAATAATCTTTTAAATCTATTACAACTATCGGGTGGTAGTGAAAAGTGTAGATGAAAGTGTACGAGCTCACCTCCACTACTTCCGTTTTCGCGTACTTGATCCACGTCTTGGAACCTTTCGTCTGAACGTCCACCTCCAGAACTGGATTAGGCGGCCGACCGTGGCCGTCGCAAAGGAGGTTGTCGCACGCCAACGACATCTCGCACATCGGTATCTCGGCGGGATCTGAAACGTGTATACATCAAAATCTCTTTCGCCGTGCTCGATACAGTTCTCATGTACATTAAAATAAACAAGTCCGAAGGGAAGAGCGCACGGCTGACTCGTAAACAATGCCATCTGATCCAACATGAAGTTAATTACGTCAGTGATGCCAGCCGGGCCTTAAAACTTATCAAATCTTGTAGTTTTTGATCCGAAAAGTCCGAAAATGCAAATTAAAAGTTTAGAAAACCAATAGTTTAGAAGATACGAGTACATAAAGAAGCGTTTTCAGTGACTTTTCAGGTCAAAAACTACGAGATTTGATAAGTTTTAACCATAACAAAATGGGCCCCTGAGCCAAAGTTCAGTCAGATAAGTGAACATATAAATAATAAAGACAATCTATTCATGATTTCGCGCTCATAACCACAACGATGACCATAGTTCATTCATAGACCACCCTATTACGAGATACGAATGAGTATACTCGCATACAGTTATCGTAACTATAATTCCATTCAAATTTATCCCATATCTGGCTTCGAGCGAACAAAATCGCCAACCTGCCGAAATCCCACGTTGCAGCCGCAACATTTGTATGTCCGTGTCCTGTTTGTGCCCGCTGAACGCCTCTATTCGTTGCCGCAACGCCAGCAACTGACTCCGCATGCACTCGTAGCTGGCCAATTGAAGAGCTTGCAGCCAACTGTCTCTCTCTTCGGCCGAATTCGCCCCCAACGCTTGAAACAAACCTCCGTCGAAAACTAAAACACAAAGCAGAAGACTCTATTACTCTTCTCTCTATTCCGTTTAGTTGCCGTGAGAAAAATGGGAGAAAGAAGCTTACCTATGCTGAATCCATAGGGAATATGATTGCTCGGTTGCTCCACCCGTACGAAGCATTGCTCGAGTATTATTACTCCCAGTGGTTCCGACCACTGCTCCCGCGACTTGAAATAAAACAGCAGGTTCCCCCGTAATCTGCACCATCTCTCCAAACTTACTGTCCAACAAAAGAGGCAACGTTCGTTTGTTACTTTCTCGGTGATACATGCGCAAGAAATATGTGAAAAGTTCTCGTATCGAAAATATCGATAAGAGGAACTCAATGGCGCACCCAAGAGATTATATTGTACTCGGTCAGTGCAAGAAGTACTCGTACAGCGACAAATTTAAAATAAAATTAACAAGAAAAGAAAATAAGAGGTTAACATTAAAAGTAATAGGAATGTTAATAAAATAATAAATAAAATAAATATATGCAGTTTTATTTCGAATTGGTTCCTGCACGAATACTTGTTACTAGACCGGGGATTTTTATGCATTTATAGAAAATAACGACAAATTATAGAACGGACGTAGTAGCCAACAATATAAAAAATATCGAAAGTAAAATTCATATTACGATAGTTGAAGAGTAAAATAAATTCTTATTTAGATTATGTTCTCGTACGTACGTATACAAGGATTTTATTTTTCATAAAGGTCCGCGGTGTAATTATTACACTGACTGTATACGAATAACGTTTCTCTAAGTTTTGTAAAATATCGGAAATTATTCCGTTTGTCTCCGTTAATTTTTAGTTCTCGCTAAATCGTTGAGTGCGTCACTGACCCATCTCCTCGACGGTAAAAGAAAAAAAAAAAAAGAAACAAAATACGCGAGGGAGAACGCCAGATGTGAGTGCATCCGATTCCTGGTCGTTCGAGTATACACTCGTTTATGCATGCATGAGTTGTGTGGGAATGTAACCGTTACAAGGGGAGAATCAAAGGGAAAAGGAAGCATTAGAAAGGTCTCGACGAAACGGAGACCTCTTGACCTTTCTCCAAACCGTCAGGGTCAAGCGGCGCGTTTGCGTCGCTACGAGAGTATCAAAATTATCATCCGTGGCTCGAAAGGAAATCGGTCAGGTGCGCGCCACAGATAAGGAAACTATTATCTATAAGGCAGTTTCTACGAGAGCTTGCGACAGGGCCGACGATAAACGAACACCATGCAATTACATAAAGTTGTTTAACAAGCGTGCGTAAAATTCGAATCACGGTGATCGAAAACATGCCAGACACCGTCGCGTACATCTACTCGTGCAAAACATGCTCTTCCGTTATTCCGCGTATCTCTTTCCCCGAATTGTTTTTCTCGTATCGAGAATACTTGAAAGCGCGAAGCGATTCGCCGATCCAACGTTGCTTGCGACCCCGATGCATTATAGTTTGCGGCGTTGGTAAGCGTGTTAATCGCGATGGATCGAGTTAAGATAGGTGAGGGGCGAGGGGGAACGATCTTGGGCGGAGGGGGGAAAAAAAAGAAACAAAAAAACTCGAATGTACCTTTACTCGTACTGGCTGTAACGCAACTGAAGTCTCGCAGTGTCTTATGCGTTTTTCCCTTTTGAAATTTGTTGTCAGATTGTTTACCTGTACCTGCAAATTACACGTAGCTACGGGTAGCTTTTAATTTGCCCGAAATTGTGAATGCGGTCGGACGTTGTAAATAAGCTCGCAAGCCCGCGATCCGTGTAACAGCTGCGCATTTCTTTTAGTCCATTTAGTCCATTTAGTTGCATGCCCTGCTATTTCACAATTAATAAAACGGATTAAATTCTATGGGCCAAACAGGAATCCGAGATTTGTCCTCTTTATCGAAAGGGAACGGTTGAATCTAGAGACGCGATAGCGTTTCGACGCCAAATTCGCGAAGAATTATAAAGCCACCCCGTATATAACGTGGCGCTATCGCGTATCTTTTACTCGTAAAACAGCGACTCCAACCTAACCTGAAACTTTTTTTCGTGAATATCTCATCACGGCTGCAATATTTTCGAAATTTAAAGCCATCTTTCGGCCGCACTTTACCTCGCCGGACCTAAAATTTTTAATTTTCTTTTAAACAATCCTGTAGATTTTGTCGAGCAAAATCTGGAAATGCTAGTTTTAAGACGATGAATTTACTAATTCAGAAGTTATGAGCAGTCAAAAGTGGCATTTTACCGTATTTGACTGACACTTTCGACGCCATATTGTCTTGAAGCCATACCCTGTCGGTAAAACAGATTCTCGGTGGTGCCGGACTACATTACGCACTACTTTAATATCATTATACCTATTTTTGAAAAATGCCATTTTTGGAATTAACAGAGTTGGTTTGAGCCTATATTTTCGGGATTTTTTCTAAAATACGAAATTCAACTTTTAAATTGTCTAACAAATACGGTAAAAAGCTTCACCTTTAACTGCTCATAACTTCTGAACCAGTGGATTTCAAAGTAAAGTTTAACCAACGAAGTTATATCGGGGAACGAAGGAATCCCAAAATTGTCAGTCCGCCTTTACCCCGTTTCTTTTGTTCGACTCGGATCAAATATTCGTTCTCATGGAACGACGCGAAGCCTCGTTAGGGCCGCTCGTAGCCGGAAGAATGCAACCCACGTTATTTCGTTATCTGGTATTCGGCAAGAAAAGGGAATCGGTCGCAAACGATGTCCACATCGCGAACTCCGCAGCGAGTCCGACTCGGTGAGCCTCGGTCGATCGTCGCAGATTCGAAGGCATGCTCGAGATGCGTCGACATATTTCGAAAACAAAAATAGAAACACAATCGACGGTTCTACAAAGTCGAAGATACGAGCTACGATAAGTCTAGGCCTTCGACAAACGTCGTATACTGTATAGAGTGTATCTACGATTATAAGACATCCCAACATTCACGGGTCTACCGAGTAGACTCTACTCGAGGTTTGATAAATCTGCTTCACCGTAGAATCGGAATAGTAACAACAACGATAGTAGAGTGTATCAAAACAAACTAACAACCTCGAGCAAGGATTAGAATATTCTATTCGGGATGTTTCGTAGCTTCGACACCCTATACATCGTAGGTTTGCACGAGGTCGACAAATTCTTCGTAAATAATGAGAAAATCATTTCTACGCGTTTCACCTTTAAAAGGACAGAGACGTCGACGCTCGTCGGTTCGTCGATACTCGCGAATATTTGTATCGTCGAACGCGAATTCGTTGACGGCCAAAAATTCGCGTATAAAAGAACGTATCGGTTGACGATAAAGATGCGGGCGGGCTCGTGAGAATCGCGAACGTAGACGAGCGTCGGGGTAACGAATGCCGCGGCTTCGTAGCAAATGATGGGCTCTACATTAAACAGAAAACGAAGAATTTGCGTGTCACGTGAGTTTATTTTTCAAGGATTCAAACATGTACAACGTAGATAAAGGAGAAGAAACATGCGTTTGCCTGTGTGGCGATATACATGTAGGTAGAATTATTCATTCGATCGAAATAGGCGACCAGCCGCGCTAGTATCGCTCGTATTTGCCAAGGATTAGGTCACTCACTCTCAGTTCTGCGAAAGAAGCCTTCTTGTCGCTCGCGTACGTACAATATACCCTCCTTCTCGAATTTCTGCGAAGGTTGCGTGGCCAAAGTCAGCAATTCCTGCTTGTTGAATCGCATCTCGAAAGACGGCCGCTGGTTACACCCACGTTACTCGTGACAATCCACGTTACGTAGCTTTCTTTGTCTTCATCTGTCAAGAAGTAGACGATTAGCGACACGTGGGCCGTATACGTTTACGCGCTACATGATATTCGCCGAGCAACAAACAAACGAGCACAGGACGAAACGTATTAGTCTCCGGTTACGCGAAACGCGCCTGTCACATCGAATCTATGAGATCTCTAACCTATTCCTTCCTACGCGTCTTGCGCTTTGCGATTCTCTCCTCCGCCTTCTCGCTCTCCCTCTCTCTCTCTCTCTCTCGGTCCCTCTCGCGACGACCTCTCGTTTATCCTCTTCTCGCTCGATCACTTTTTTACCGATACCTCTCGTAACTTTTTCCCTTCTCGTTATCTCGCGCGGGGAATCGACGAATGCCAGCGACTGTCAACGAACGCGAAACTCTATCTAACTCTATCGTTGAAAACGAGCGACAAGGGTGGAGAAATTATTGCACGGGAACGCGATATCGTGGATGAATCTGGTGCACTGCTCCGCAACGAACCTTCGTGGTCAAAGTATGGTTCGGTGTCCTTTCGAAAATTACTTTCGAGGCCCTTCTCCTCTCGGTAATTCGTTCCGACGAACACATTTCGCGTCTTGATTCAGATCGTTACCGAAACAACTTGAAACAACTATCGTTAACCCGAAACAACTTTAAAGCGGCGCGTTGCAACGACTCGTTGTCGCATAGACGTTAAACGGGAGTACATGTTCACTGGCGAACACGCATCCACGAAAGTATAGAAACGCGATAGTTATCGCGCTAAAATAATCGAAACAACGGTCTGTACAAGCTAAACGAACGTGTGTCGCGTTTTACATGGTTTTATATCGCGCAACAAAGGATACCGATAACTTGAATGGTAAAGCGAGGAATCACGGACATTACTGTCACGCCGGATCGTTCGGCGTCGGTTTTTTTCGAGCATTTCCGAATGTCTCCGAACAACTTCGAGCGCTGCTGACCATTTCTGCTGATTTCTGCGCAATGTCGGTAACGTCGATAAGTATCGGCGCATCTAGGTTAGGTTGGATTTTACCAACGGATAGATCGAGAATGCCGTGAACATTTGTCGTTATTTATGTTGACGAATGTTTTCCATTCCAATCCATTTAGTTCAAGCTCATTTTCAAGCTGCTTCTTTGTCGATGTTACGAATACCATCGAGAAGCCTGCTGACCACTGCTGATCGGCTATACTGAGCATTCATATGATTGATATTAGGTGTGCGCACCTATATAACGAAAGACCAAGAGGTTCATACCAGTTCAAACTGTGTATCGAATCAAAGGATCGTGAACATGGAGTCGTTTCTCTCCGCATCGAGAGTCGCTTTGGTAAATTTGATTTTGGTTCTTTTTCTAATCCATGAAGAGTCGCGTATTAGTTGGAAATTTTTTTTACGGTGTTCAAGTTTGTTTATCGAACATACGTACATAGGTTATTGGTGTAAAAATTAATACATTTATTTGCCGTTATCAACTCACTTTAACTCATCAAACATTTTATGTTTTATTTCGTAATTATACAAAATTCTGTAAACCCGTTTAATCGGACATCTCCTTTCTCTTCTTCTTGTTTTTATAGTGTTTTATTTTATTTTCCAAGCTTTCACAAGTTACCCGTTTCATCAAGGGTTGATATATTTTAGATTGTACACCAATGAGTAAAGCATCATTTTGAAACGACAGATCTTTGTGGTCCATTGAATTTTCCAAATCCGACAGCATATTCTCGATCATAACAGACTTTATTGTATTGAAAGTCCAATCATTTTGTAAAACTTTTAACGTGTTTATTAATTCTTCTTTGTCTATGTACCACTCTTTGGTTTCGTACTCACAATACCAAAGATTTAATGGCAATTCATGAGCCAAATTATATTGAGGTTTCCGTGGACAGTTTGCAATGTCTAAGAGTTCTAACATAACTTGAGGTTCTTCTTTTCCTTGACCAATGAGTAATAAAAGACCCATTAAACAACGAATCTGATGCCACAAAAAAGCTTGACTTGTTATGATTAATTCGCATATATCATAGCCTGGAACATTTCTAATGTTTTTTCTAGAAAGAGATACTTTTGCATCAATAACTCTTCTCTTGTAATTAATAACACCATTTGCTACATCCATTTTACAAATATTTCTAAAGTCGTGCTCTCCTATAATATATTTAACTGCTTTATCCATAGTATCTATATTTAACTTTCCTCTTGGAAAAAAGTACTTGTAGGTTCGAAATTTACAATTAAATCGGGCAGAGAAATTACTGGACACTGGACACCAAGCGATGCACCTTATGTTTGAAGGGAGTAATCTATTCAATATCTTGCAATATGGAAGTTCAGCCTCTAATTTATGTTGATCTTCGGGTTTCAAGTTGCTCCTTATGTCCAAAGAGATCACTTGTGAAAAGGAACTCACTCCTTTATCGGTTCTGCCACAGCGATGATAATTCGAAGTTTCGCGTGATTCTATGCAACAACTTTTTGTCAGTGCTGCAAATAAATGCTGCTCTATCGTATCGTTAGTACTCTCTTGTACGACGAAACCATTGTAATCCCATCCAAGATAATAGAATTTCAAAAGGATATGCCTTTTATTGCATTTCAAAAAATTAAACGGTTTCTGTGACTTATAAACGGTACTAATATTTTTTGGATTTTCATTTACTCTATTGAGCATTGCTTTCAATTGTTTATTATTTTCTTCCAACAGTAGTATCTTTTTTATTAATTCAGATTTATCGAGTAATTCGAGTTCTTCCTTCTGCAAGGTTATTTTTTGCTTCTTTTCTTTACGAGTATCCGACATATTTCTATACTTCCTATATTAATCTTTATTTTCTTAATTGGTAAATTATAAGTGATCACGTGATTACCGTTATTGTCATTATATTAAATAATTTCTTACGAAAACATTAAACGACTGGACCATACGGGAGTTTACCGATGCACGTAGTTGGTCGGAAATATAAAGTATCGCCATCTCGCGTATACCAGGAGAAACTAGTAGCGGTCGGTAATTCATAAAAACGTCGATATTCCACCCTTTGAATAATTGCACGATTTCTATAATAGTATTTCTAACGATAAAAAAAAGCGAGCCACAACGTACGATGTTTATTATTATTTTAGGTGGACAACTTCGTCAAGTACAAAAGAATTCGCATCGTTTTGGGTAACGAAACGTGCGATTTAGATTCCGCCGTGTGTACTCTGGTCCAGGGATACTCCGAATATCTGGATGCAACGAAAAGTAACGAAAAGGATTTAATAATAATTCCATTGATGAATATACTCGAGGACGAATATCGCACGAAAACGGAAGTTGTGTATTTTCTGGAACGCTTCGACATATTCTCGAGCGGCCTAATATTTCGGTGAGTCCAATATAGAGGGAAATAATCTATATTGATTATGACGGCGTAAGCTACGAAAATATAAAATTCTCCTCGTTTATAGGAATCAGATAGATCTGAAAGCCTTGAAGGAGGATGCTGGAAAACATCTGGAACTTATACTCGTCGATCACCATAACCTCTCGGAAGAAGACGTTTTTCTAACGGATTCTGTAATCGAGGTCATCGATCATCGACCTCAAGACGCGCGATGGCCTTGGCCCGGTAGAAAGGTTCGCTTAGAAACCGTCGGCAGCTGCGCAACTCTGGTGGCGCAAAATTTCATCCGCAAGCATCCGGAAATGTTAGACGGCCTGCTCTCGAGGCTTTTACGAGGCAAGGATGTTAAGGTATCGATAAGGGATGTATATTACCCCTTAACAAGTATATTTATCCTGTAAATTCGAACAGGTCCGATTCTGGTCGACACTAGTAATTTCTCGAAGGAGGCAGACCGCGCCACATCCACCGACGTTGAGGTTACGGAAGCTCTCGAGAGGATCGGTTGTCTGGAAATCGATAGATCCGAAGAATTCGACTCGATCCTGAAAGCGAAAGCCGATATAAGCAAACTAACTGCGCAGGATCTTCTGATCAAAGACTTGAAAGTTGCCGCTGGAGTGCCGATAGTCGGAATGCCTATACTAGTCGAAGTAAAGCGGTGGAATAGTTAGATATGTAGATGTAGATACAGGGATCGGCAACTTGGGCCTATCGAAAGGGAACGATTGAATTAAATCACACCGTATAGTAACGGTACATGCGATACATACAAGTTTACATTTATTTCTATTTTTAATCGTAGCCGATCCCTGATCCGATGGATAAATATAACTTATCCTCGCGACGAGTTCGTTGCTACGATAGATTCATTTGTATATATATTTCAGAATTTTCTGAAGCTCCCGAACGCGGATGCGGCTCTTCGAAGTTTCGCCGAATCCAGAAACACCGCGATCGTCGTTCTGCTGGGAATGGAATTGAAACAGCAGAAACTATCGCGAGATGTTGCTATTTTCTCGCTTCCTGGCGATGAAGCGAAAGAAAAGGTAGGCTGTCAGCGAAAGTGTTTTTTTTTCTTTGTTTCGTTTACAATTTCGTTATCGTCGATAGATAGTAGAAGCGCTCGTTTCGTCCACGCAACCGCCTCTCGAGTTGACCTTCACGACGGAAATCCACGGAGAGCGCGACAAGTACAGCTTGTCGCATTACACGCAAGGAAATCTGCGCGCTACGCGGAAGCAAGTACTGCCGATTGTTCGGGACACGATGTTGTCGCATTGTGGGTGCTGAAGAAAACTCGGAGCGGAAGAGGAAGAGCATTACAGTCAAGGAAGGGCGTTCTTACAAAGTTTCAAATTGAAACATGGGAGAAGCAAGGTTAATTTCGAGGTACACTTATGCAGAAACTGGAACAAATATAATATTATTCTGGTATATGCTTATATTAGGTTGTCCCAAAAGTTTCTTTCGTAGTTTGCATTCAATTATTTTGTGTGGCAGTGTTTATATAAATAGACAATCTAATTTCTTAGGTATTGATGTTGTAACAGTAATGGAGCAAAATGAATTGTACAACATTCAATAATGTAACATTAGATAATATTTTGTAAATATTGTGTATGTATTACTTATTAATAAAATGAAAGAAACTTTTGGGACAACCTAATAGTATTCTGTATTTTGTCTGTAAATAATACTGGTCCCTGAAACGAAGTCCGGTTCGAGAATGTCGCAGTCGTCGCGGTATCAACGCCGATACCAGCAACATCCATCGTTGGAATAATCGTCGCTGGCGGACGCGTGGGAGGGTGACCTTCCCCTACAGCTGCTGCCTCCGCCACCCCCATCGCCGCCCGCTCCCGCCCCCTTCCCCCACTCTTTTCCACCGTATTCGTATCTTCGAACCGGCTCACCACGGGGCAATATCGTGGATGCTGGCTGAACCCTCGTACCGCAGCGGAGCTCACGGCGAGCCATATCTCGGGCGACGAGCCGAACGGAACGCGACCGAACGCTCGAAAACGGGGTTGGTTACCTCCGACGCGAAAAAGTAGAGGTGTGCAGTGCCATCGGCGACGATACCGCTCTTCTCGAATTCGCGTTTCGTTGCTAACTTGGCGAAAAAGCGCGCGGTCGATGAAGAAAGACGAGCGTCGAAATTGGAACGATTCGGTGCGCCTTAATCCGATCGCTTTAAACCATGGTGAAATTTCCGCGATTTCCGAGACACTCCGTTTCCGCGAGACGCGTCGAAAATTGGAGATGCCGAGCTTGAAAGGTAAGGATCGTTCCGATTTAATTAGACGTTCCGATTTAATTAGACGTCGCTCTCGAAATTTCAACGCGCGAACGCACCGTCGTCGATTACGAGTTACGCGTTACGTACGTGGCTTTAGCGACGAAAATTCGAGAGTACGTGGACATCCACCATGGGTGTGGATGAAACTGACCGCGGAAGTCAGCGACGGGCTGCGTTCTCATTTATATACGAATCTCGAATAGCCAATCGGGGATAAACAAGCTGTTACTCGATAAAGACAAAGTTAAATTTGAGTCGCGAGTATGTTGCGTCGTATTTCGGTGAATGATTGTACCGAAAATGTATTGTCGTCACGGGAACGTTTATTATAGAAACAGTTCTTCTCGTTCCCATCTTCTTATTCTCTTCGTATCTATTTCTCGAAATTCCTTTGTATCTAGTTCTTGAGATTTCTCTCAAACCTTGAAAACCCTGAACAAAGGGTGTCGTTGATCGTCGCAGATCGGTCGGTAGCAGCGTTAACGCCTATTTGCACGGGCTGAATGGTCTTTTTGCGTTTACAAGAATGAAAATGTGTACGGGCGTATTTACGTGCGCGTGCGATGAAAGAACGACACCGTAGCCTCGGGCATCGGACGATTCGAAGGGACGTTTCAAGGGAAGAAAGTTTGGTCGTTGTCCGACCATAAAACCCGCTACGACCGTCTCGATCGGTTTCATACGGCGAACGTAATTACAGGATAGCTATCGCGAGCTGGCCAGGGATATACATATGTACCACGAGACAGGCATGGTCGGTCTCTTCCTTCCTACGGTTCGCTCGTATTGATCGTGCTTTACTTGTTGCACGCATAGCAGACCCCGACCCCGTGCGCATTCCCTAACCCTCTTTGTCTTCATTTTCCATCAGGGAATCTAATTAACGTCCGTCCGAATTGTGCGAACGCGATACCCACGCTCTAGTAGAACCTTTTCAACCGTCGATCGATTATTCGAAGATCTAGTAGCCATTCTTCTATCGACTGAAACGAATACCGAATTGTCAATTCCTTTCGCTTTATATCCGGCCGAGTCGAAATTTTCTTCGAGCAAAAAATCGCGAGAAAATCGATCGTGCTTCGCGATTAGTAGATATCGGTTGAAATCGATCCATTATCATTGATCCGATAACGAGAAAAAGGGAAACGTTAGGCCCCTATTTCGCAATGTGCTGTAAAGCAACAAAGGTATTTTTATCCATAAAGTGCGAGTCGAGTTCATCGATCGAATAGATTATGCAGTTTCAGAGAACCAAACGATGATACCGAGCCACTTGAGCTATCATGAGCTGTAAACGAGTCGAAAGAAATGCCAGGATCCGACATCAAGATGCGCCGCACGCTAACGATCGTCTCCTTGGTAGTGCTCTTCGCCGCGGCTTCTTCGCCCATGGAAGATTCGACCAGGAACGTTTTTGGTAAGCGAGACTGCGTTATACATCCTACTAGAAACGAGAAGCGATCGATGGAACGTCGATTGATACGCTTTGTTTCAGGTCAGTGCATACTACCGCTAGGCATGGAGGAAGGAAAGATTCCGGACAATGCGATTTCCGCTTCCTCCAGTTACGAGACTAAGTCGGTGGGCCCTCAAAACGCGAGGTACGTTTCGCTAAAGATAACGACAAGGCAATCCTATCGGAACCTTCGCTCGATTCTCCTAATTCACCTCGAGCGTGTTTACAGAATTCGACAAGAGAAGAACGGCGGCGCCTGGTGCCCGAAAGCGCAGATCAGCAGCGCGATACGGGAGTACCTGGAAGTGGACCTAACGAGGGACCATCTGATCGCGTGGACGGAAACACAGGGACGATTCGGAAACGGCCAAGGTCAGGAGTACGCGGAGGCCTTCTTTCTCGAGTACTGGCGCGACGCGAAGTGGCATCAATACAAGAATTTGAGGGGTGACAGAGTTCGTGTCGTCGGTAAATCGACCGGGAGTCGTCCGCGTTGCTTCGAAGTCGTTGTCGTCGAACGCCCGCTGGAAGCGGGACCGGGCGTCGCGACGATAAGAAACGTCGGACGAGCAGCGTTTCCCAGAAATCCTTCTCGGCTCGATTCGCGACGGCTCGCGCTAATCCTCTCGAAAGCAAAGCGAGACGTCTCCGGTGAACGTTGGTCGGAGAGACGAGATGCTCGATTCCTGGCAACACTGATCGAAGCTCGTTCGTTTCAGGTACTACGCGGAAACAGCAACACCTACTTGGTGGCGAAGCAAAAGCTAGACTTGCCGTTCGTCGCGAGCAGGGTCCGTTTCGTTCCTTACAGTCAACATCCTCGGACGGTTTGCATGCGTGTAGAAATCTACGGATGCGTATGGGAACGTAAGTATACAGCAAAGACTAGACAAGTGCAAGACGGGATTGACGATCGTGACTTGGCTGATCGTTTGTTGTTTGAACAGAGTACGTAGCGAGGTACGCCGCCCCCAAAGGCTCGACACCGGGCCCAGGAGGATGCAACGTGGAGGACTCGTCGTACGACGGCACCGAGCGCGACTCCGAGTCGTTCCTCGTCAACGGTCTGGGCCAGCTAACGGATGGGATTCTGGGGGACGTCGCGGAAATTCTCACCGCCTCGACAATCGGGACGAACTGGGTGGGCTGGACCAATCGCGACGTCGTTCAGCTGATCTTCGAGTTTCAAGAGCTGCGGGAATTCGAGAATTGTTCCCTACACGTTGCTCGTCTACCTGAACTGGAGATCGAGGTTAGTTCACATTCGAGAAATTTCACGTTTAACGATCTAACCAAATAATTGTTCCAGCCGTTTTCAACGTTGCGAATTTGGTTTTCTACCGACGGTGAAAATTACCAGGCCGACTCGGAGATAACGGAGACCCTGTCGATCGACGCCAGTTCGGCCACCAACGACGGTATCCTGACGTCGATCGCGCTACAATCTAAGATCGGGAGATTCGTGAAGTTAGAATTAAGCTTCGGAGGCAAATGGTTGCTCCTCAGCGAAATCACGTTCTACACGGGTAAGGTATCTTGCTGGTGTATCTGCTAAACGATGCGCAAAAGATGAGCAGAGGAGGTAATTGATTATGTTCGAATCCGCAGTCTCGGGTATCAAGACCCGCTCCACCGATTCCTATTCTACGTTCGATGGGTCGTTTCGAGCGGATCGAAATCAAAGCGAGTTAACGCCAAAGCCGCCCGATTCCGAAGGGACGATACCTGGCTTCAACGAGACAGATATTTACGAAACGCACGAGGACGTTTTAACGCCGGATGCTTTTCCTGTCGGCACGTCGCAAACTTACATCGGCCTCGTCAGCGGCCTATTAACGGTGCTCGTTCTCTTCTTAACGTGCACGATTTTTTTAATCAAGCAAAGAGGCCGCAATAAGGTGGCGCTGTTGCAAAAGCACACGGCCCTCCTTTGCGACTCGTCCGCGCCTGGGATCGCGATCAGCCCGAAGCACGTTAAGCTCCAGAACTCGATCGTGAACGGGTTGTCGCTGGGTCGCAAACCGATCACCATCGCCACGGTGGTCTCCGCCAGCAACCTCGCAGCTAGCAACTCGCCCGATCAGTCCGATCGAGTGCGAACTAATTCTTGGAACACCGCCAATCTCGATCGTCGTCCTTCCACGCTCTACGAAAAAACCTACAAATTGTTCTCCGAAGAAAATTTCGTTCTCGCGGAGCCGAACGCGTCCGTTTGCGCTACCAATTCGTGCGCCACTGGTAAGTCTCGCGGCTGCTGTTCATTTAATCCTTTATTTATTTTTTACTGTATTAATTAAACGCTTTGAAACGAATGATTCGTTCACGTTTGGTAACAGATAAGAACGCTGCGAAGAATCACGCAGATTTCAAATGCCAGCTAGGGTTCGCGAAAGATAAGTCTACCGAATTCGCCGTGCCAATCACGACGTACTCGTCGAAGAAGATGCATCATTTTCACTCAGGGAAAACACCTCAAAAGGTGCACGAAGCATACTACGCGGCAACGGATATTTTGACGGTAAGACTCCTATCGGTACCGAATGCTAGATCAAAGTAAGTAGGAAGTAGGTGAAACGAATCGCGGCAAGTAAAAGGTGAATCCGTGGTTTTAGATAAAAAGGCGGGATCTCCCATCCACCGTAAGTCCATTCACGCCACTGCATATTCGCGAGAAGGGCGTACGTTTGCCGCGCACTCTCGACCCTTACGACGTACAACGAATCTCCAGACACAGATTGAGGATTTTGGACAAACTCGGCGAAGGAAACTTTGGCTTGGTAAGCATGCGCACCCTTTGGAGCGGATCGTCGACGAATAGGCTCGAGTCGTGGTAAAACGAGGTCGAATTTGAACAGGTGCATCTGTGCGAGGCAAAGGGCATTACGAATCCGGAACTGGGATCTATCCAGAATCGGCAAACCGTAATAGTTAGGTCTCTCTGGCGAGGCGTTGTAGATTCTTTGAGGTAAGCAGCAGGCATGGGATCACAAGTACCTCATAAACAGGTTAGAACTCTCTATAAGTACTTCGAAAGACAGAAATAGTACTTCAATGCCAGACAGTATCCAACCTTTTACAAGTACTTTTGTAAAAAGATGTACTACTTGCAAATGTATTCGAATCTTGGTAGAACAGATACAAGCATAAACAGTAATTAAAACCTACTATGCAGTTCTGATTTCCAAGATTCGAATACTACTTGCGAAAGATTTGATTCCTTTCGACATCGAAGTACTTGTAAGTATCTCTTCGAAACTTGTAATCATTGAAACGTTATTGCTTTTAAGTAGTAATCTAAACCCATGAAATGAAAACTACTCTAGTAACCAGGTTCATTTAATTTCTTCGTTCCTTATGTACGACTCGGTTCCCGTAGGCTAGACTTCACGAACGACATGCACGTTCTGGGAACGCTTCGGGATTCCAACGTAACGAAGATGATCGCGCTAGTGGAAGAGGAACCGTTCGGAGCTGTATTCGAGTACGGCCAACACGGAGATCTCCCTACTTTCTTAGAGAGCCGCGAAAAGTCCGGTAACGAGGACACGATCAGGTAAAACGTTCGGTTACGTCTGTCGGAGTCAGTCTCATCCAAGTCTCATCCAAATCGTTTAAAAATTGAACTCTGTTCACAGCTATGATACTCGCCTAAATTTTGTCATGCAAATCGTATCCGGCATGAAATACCTCGAGTCCTTGAACATTCCGCACTGCGATTTGGCAGCGAGGTAAGCAATCTTCTTGGGGACGAAGCAGTCGAGTCTACCTAACGAGTCCGTTTGATCTATACGTTTCAGAAATTGCATAGTCGGCCAAAATCTGACGATAAAAGTGTCCGACCACGCCATGTACTGTAGCAAATACGATCATCATTATTACATCGACGGATCCAACGCGAAAATTCCGCTTCGTTGGATGGCGTGGGAAGCGGTTCTATTGGTAAACAGAAATCTTTTTATTCGCGACTTCTCAAGATATCTATTCCAAGATATCTTCCAGATATCTATTGTTATTTCTCCTATTGTTTTCGTCAGAGTAAGCGTAGCTGTCAAGCCGACGTCTGGTCCTTCGCTGTGACGGTTTGGGAAATCTTCATGAATTGCGAGGAAATGCCGTACGCCGATTTAACGGCGGAACAAGTTCTGGAGAATTGCGGCCGTTGGTACCAGAGCGAGGCGTGCATCGTGAACGGGATCGGTAACAACGACGAAAGGAATCAGTTTCGAGTTCTCGCGAGGCCCAACCGCTGCTCGGACGATCTCTATCGCATGATGAACAAGTGTTGGAGCAAACGAACCGAGAGCAGACCTACCTTCGAAGAAATCTACCTTTACCTAGAGAGACTAGCGCTCGATTGAACGTTCGAGATGCTCGATCGAGTAGCACGGACCAAATCGGTTACAATCAGCTATGAAGCATCCTGTACCGCGTACGTAAATTTATCTTTTTTACGCTCGTCCACGTCCTCGTCCCACTTCACTGCTCCTCTAACTCGGCAAGAGATTAACTCCCCTCTCTCGTGCACCACCCTTCCCCCCCGTCCTTCTCCCTTTCCAAGCATGTGGGTCCTCCGTTCCGCGGGAGGATCGTACAAATCGACGCGCGCCCCCAGGATGCTCTAGCCATCGAATCGTAATGCTCAACTAGGTTTACTTGAGTCGATCTTTACGTATATAAGAATATATTATATTATGCCGAATAGGTTCGCCGTCATCGGGGAAACGAAAATTTTTGTATAAAAGATAATGCATATTCTCGTCTTTTCGTCTATGACCTAGCGATCGCGCGAATGGTAGAAGTTACTTAAAAATTGGCAGGATCGCGTCGCTCTATATCGAATAGAGTAGTGCTCGGTTAAATGAGAAAATCTAACTACGGATGAACGAAAAATGATATCGTTACGTTTCTCCAACGCGAGCTGTAGCTGCGACAACGCGCGTAAAAAAATATTTGCATTCCTTGCTGTATCTTCGCGATAGCGTTATCAAAGATTGGCGGGTGTTTGCTTATTATAATCAGACGAAATGAATAGATCTCAGCTTGAATACGAATTTCCAATCGCTCCCCACTAATTAACCATCTCGTTCTCATTTAATCGGACACTACTGTATTTTAACACTTTGAACCTTCGTTAGTGTCCGATAATACTACCGCTCGCTATACGTACGATATACGGCATTACGCAAGTAAAGTAAGTAAGAGCTCACCGATTTAGAATAACGCGACGATAACTCGTATCCGAACGCGTTATTCTCGAATTCGTGACGGAATCGAGGTTTCCTATTATGTCATTTCTCGACTAAGCGTTCATCTTGATCGAAAATAAATCAACTCGTTCGTGGAAGGGTTCCCGCGTGCGAATGTCCTTGAAAGTTTCCCGAGACAACGCTGGACATTCGCACGATACGCGTTCCCTTTCGTTTCTTGTTTCAACGATCGATTATGCGCTAACTCTTGTAATTAAGCGATAGCCTGTAAATTATTTGCGCGCGTTACTACAAACGAAACGGGACAATCAATTTCGCAAACGTTGTTTCATACACCACGCGATACGCATATCAAACGGTAATTATCGATCGACGCACTGGTATCTGTACTTAATCGCACCTGTACTCGAAACAGCTACGCCACCTGCGCAGGATTACCACGTGTAAAGATTATCGAAAGTAAGAATAAGCTCGCGTAGTTTATCTCAAACGTTCGACGACGAAGACACTCGTTCAAATTGCGAGTACATTTGTTTTTCGAACGACGCCAATAATCATTGCACGTGGAAACCGCGCGTTACTTTGAGTCGATAATTAAAGCGCGTCGTCGTATCGCGTTGGTATCGCGCGTTCGTTTCTATCGAACAATTTTTTCCATTTACGGTTACAGATAATCGAAATTTGTAATACAAATCGCACACGTATCCTATCGAAAATTATATTCTTCATATTTCCAAAGTTACGACGAATAAATATTGTTATACCATCTAGGAAGTTATCGTTTCTATACGGAGACGCAAGTAGCCGATTCCCAGTGGGCTCTCCCTCCGTTTCAATCGTTTACTCGCACCAAGGGAACGATATTCATTTCTCGATGAAAATCAACGAGCGGCTGCTCCCAGCGTTCCTCGTAGTAAACGCCCAACAGGAATTTCGCGCCCATTCCCGTCCTAATGGCCCACGGAAGATGGTGCTCGAGGTACATCTTCCTCTGCCTGAAAACGGGAAATGAGATCCACGCTCGGATATGCTCGAAACGATGTACTCGGAGTACAGTACTCCGTCCCCCGTTCCCTTTACCTTGGACGCAACCGATACGCTCCGAATATCGCTCCGCTCATGCACATTGGCAAACGCAATTGCAACGCTTCTATCCACTTAACGGATACTTCTCCAAGCATCGTGGTCGGCATTAGGAGTATCGCATGAAAAATGTCGTGCGTTTCTCGGTATCGTTGCATTACGTACGCCAACTCTGTGTCCTCGACAAATCTGACCGCAGGCCTAGAATCGGGGGACACGTTCTGCAAAATACGAACATCTTCACTTTTAATCGAACGCATTCCGAGAATCCAGACTTTTATGAGTGCGGGAAGTAAATACGTGAGAAATATTCGTAGCAACGGATACGAGATAAGATTGCGAGATGACATGTTTAGAAGCGGATGTACGCGACTTTGGGGTTAATTAGGGCCGTCACGTGGGTAAGAGGCGCCTGTGTGCAAGAAAAACCTAGCGCCCTTTTACACGATTGGTAAATTACAACAAATATACGTTATACATTCGATAATTATTTACATATTAACCCTCCGAGCTTTGGCTGCCACAAAATTTTCAATTAAATCACTGATATTTAATGTATCTAGAATGTTATTCTCAGTGGATACAATTGAAAAATCAGTTAATCGTTCTTGACTAATTGTAGAACGTAAATATGTAGTTTTTAATCATGTTTAATTTGGAAAAATGCCTTTCTCCGGAAGCTACCGAAACAGACAAAGTTAAATAAATTAAGTTCACCACCGCGTGGTAGTAAATTCAAGGATTTCTTACAATTTCAGATAACTCGATTGTTAATATTACATACTACTTTTAAGCATTAACGATTTTGCAGACAACCTTTCGGCAACCGGATAAGCTAGCTCACCTTTCATTACACCTTAGTCGTAATGCATAAAAAGTACACGAATTATTGTATACTGACGATACACAACCGTACGTGGCGGCCCTGTTAATTACATAGTAGGACCGGGGCTACTTCCTATTGTTCCAAAGCTTACGTTGACGTCCAAGAATTCACGGTAGGTCCTGCCGACGGTTCCTTTCGGCAAGTCTTTTAGCGCGGAAAGGTCGACCGTCGAGGACGATATACGTGGCTTTTCGTCGAGGATACGACGTCCCTCGGAGGTGGCCAACAATTGCTGGCGGCAGTGGACGAGTGCATCGGTCCCGGTTGTTTCTCCCAGGCACGCGATCATGTCCCCGCGAAAGGGATTGACGAAGGATATCGCGGCCGCACCTGCCGTTAAAACCGCGCGCTGCAACCCCGACAACGGGACGCGGTGTTTCGCGTAATCCTCCGCGAACCGTGCACCGCTGGAAAATCTTCGAATCGTCCCCTCTGAAACCGACCGAGGACAATAACGATCGATCGTTACTTTTCTTCATAAATAAAATTTATTTCGATAGAATTTATATGTACACATTGTTGCATAACGGCGACGCTTAACGGCGCATAACGTCTTTCGAATGTACGAATATATGTATATATGTACAAATCACGTTCTACGTCTCGAAACGTTGCGTTTACCGGTACACGGTAGGTTTATGGCACAGCGCGTTCTATCCGGTAACCATCTTTTTTTTTCACTTTGGTATGACGCTCGTTGTCTCTCATCGTTATGCCCATTTATACGTCCACTTCCCACGATGCTTCCCAGAGTACTTCCCAGCGAACGGACACGAGGAAGGAGGCAAGCAGGAGAAGTGAAACGAAAACATGGAGAGGAAGTGGTCTTTAACAAAGATCATCGTCTAAATGAAATTTTTCGACCGGATGGAAACGGTTCGGACAACGTAGTTTGAGCATTGTCAGATCATACGATTTGAACTTTGACTACTTGGTCCTCTGTGAGGGGCGAATACTTGTGCTCAGCTGACTCCTTCTTGCGGAAGGTGACCCAGGTATAAACCAAGCTACCGATTACGCTTAAATTCAATCCTACAAAGTTAAGCCAGGTAAATATATAATCACCGCCGATAATCATACCCAAATACGTGACGCATATGTTTTTCAAGCAGCCGATTATAGTGGTGGTCAGTGCGGAGTTATGCAGGGTACAGAGAATCATGCTGTAGGATAGCACAAAACCCATCACACACGAAAGCCCAAACTGCACGACGAAGAAAACGTTTCCCCAGTGCGGAAATTCCATCGTGGAGCGTGCATCTCCCATCCAGCAAGCTATAACGATGGCCGGGACAACCATGAACAAGGAATTATAGTACATCAATCCGTATTTTCCAAGTTCCTTAGAGTCTAGCTTCTTCTTCATATAGACGCCGTTAGCTGCGGTGAAGAAATCGTTTAGCAGGATAAAAAGGTAGCCCTCCAAATTAAAAGCTAGGTCGTTCAGCGCTGCCACCACTGCTCCAAGAATCATTGTATAGACGCTTAGTTGAACGGAGACGCGCGCCTTTAATCCGAGAATGTAATATTCGGCAAACATAGTCATCAGAATACTGAACCGTCTTAGCGCGGTGAACATCGGGAGGCTGAGCTGCTTGGTGCCGCCCAATCCAAACACCATGTTGCCGATGTAGATAATAGGCAACGGCCATATTTTCCCGAACGTCGCCGCTTCTAGGTTAGGGAACTCGACGTAACGCATTTTCTTCGCAGAGAACAACAACACGATCGTGGCCAACATCTGTCCTACGCCGAGCATTTGAAATGACGGGAATTCGAATGTGGTCAGCACCGTTTTATTCACGACCGTGATCATGAACGACGAGAACCCGTAAAACACGGCGGAACCGACTCGCGCGAATATCTCATTTTGCTCGTTCGCCGGCATACCGATCGATCTGTTCTGCCGTGATACAGTCGCATCTGTTTCTTCGATCCTGTGTCTCCTCTTACTTTCGTTAGAAAAATATGTCAAATGTGATGGAACATACTCAAGTATAACCTCATCGTCCTTCCTTTCGTTCCGTAGCGTTGACGATCACCGAAGATAACTATCGATCACCGCAGACAATCTCGATGCTCGAAACTGATCAAAATCATAGAAATTATTCGCGATTAAAGTCGAAAACGCGAAACTTCTCCTTTCGATTCGATCGGTTTGGTTTGGATATATATAGTCTTTCGTCAACGTGTCACCACAGACACAGAATCACACAGAATGTGACAGAATGCTCTCACGAATGCGAGAGAAACAGTGATGCCAGATTTTGCTCCCAGTGCGCAGTGCTGTAGCTATACGAAACAACGTATGATACTATGATTCCACGGTTGGCGCCAAAAACCAGGAAAACCGTTTTTTTTAATTATAAAAAATATGTATTGTCTGTGAAATTATTTCAACCTCTACCCCTATCTTATAATTTATCCACACAATTAATATTATTGCATGCAGGGCCGACGCAAGGCAGGTTCAGCACGTTCGCCGGAACCCGGCCCCGCGTTTTGTGAGGCCCCTCAATCTACGAAAATTTTGATGGAATGATGATATTATTAACAGATGCAAGACATTTTTTGATTAGCAATGATTCAGTTTAAAGGAGTGACAAACATCATCAAAGTAATATTATTTAATATTCATCTTATAAACAATATATAATGTATAACAGCATTCGTAAATAAATAATTCCTCGTTGAAATATTTAAGTATAGGATTTTAATGTGAATTCAAGCCCCACAAAATGTTTGAACCTGGTCCCGCAAAAGGTCATTCCGGCCCTGATTCCATGCTAAGGAGTACTTCCAATTTCCATTTATAATTCTATTTTTCTTTGGGGCGACTAAAGGCGCCAGTTTTATGGTCGTGTTAGCTACTTCATTGGCGCTAAAAACCAGTGCGCATGCGCGACTGAGAGCCAAATCTGGCATCACTGCTCTCAAGAATAGCGAACCATAGCGAATATTTATTCGAGGACAAACTTGGGCATTTTCCCGATAGAGGCGCTGATCGAAGTCCGAGAGTAGTTCGGTACGTTCACTGCTAGATGGCTATTTATTCGAGTAAAAATAGCGGGAACCCACAAGAGAAAAGATGAAAGTTTAAAAGTTTAAAAAAGGGCCTAGTTATTACTTATAATCAATTCATGCGTCATTAATAATAATATAATGATAATAAAAACCACCTCTCTAGCTCTGCTAACGATGCTTTCTAACGATGATTTTTCATTTCCACCGTTGCAAATGTAATCGAATTTCAGGAAAAAGGACTCATTAACTCTTTAATTTTTATCTCTGAAACTAAACGTCGAATGAAAAACTGTGAATATAAAAAAAAGTTTCGTCTTATCATTCTCTATAAGACGACATTTTTTTTATTTCGATATCTGTTATATTTTTCGAATTTCCAGCAAAAATCGTCCCGCAGTCAAAGGGTTGATAATCCCAAGGACGTGAAATCAATTTCAAGATTTAATCATTTTGATAGCGTCGATAAATCTAACAATAAGTCGAAGAAACAATCGAACAAAATCGAAACAATCAACCCAACTCCGAATGGATTAAAATAAACGTAACAACGTTATATTTTCTTTTTAGCGGGACGTCTTCCAAAAAGTTTGGAGATCCATGACCTAACGTGATCCCACGATAAAGAAAGCGACTACCTAGCAACACTAGCAATTAAGTGTATTTTTAGCGAAATGGAAAGGGCTCGAAAAGAAAACTTTGGCCGTCTCATTCAATAATCGCGTGCATGCGTGTATGGCGATACAAGATTAAAGTTCTCTACGCGAATTAGAATTATTTCTTAGCGTCGGTGGGCAAATGGCAGCGAGGATGATTTCACATGCGTAGTGGCCTCGTTTTCCGCTCGAAAGTACAGTTTATTTATCCCGATGTGACCGCTCGCTTATAATTACGTGTAAGCCGTGACGACCAGTGACGACTATATCCATTCAAGACCTACCTAACGCTTTATCGATTCACGCGAAACTTTTAGAGCTTCGCGTAGTGAACTTGATTCAATACGAAGAGCAACATAAAGATCGATGGACGTAATATAAACCTTTACAGGAGAAATCATTTTATCGCGGTAACCGTACCCTATTGTACGTTACCGTATGAGTCATACCGCGAAACGGATCGTCCCAGTAGTGATTTTATTGACAGCAGCGAGATAACGGGCCAGACAATAATTCTTTGCCATCTTTGACGTGCGTATTGTCATCGCGTTTGACGTTCCTGTCACTTTTCGCTACATTCCAATTTTCGATTTCACGCGACGGAAAAAGCCACGCGAACGACCGATTCCAGTTTTAATTGCGTTCAAATTAAACGTGTCCAGAAGTCGTCGAGGAATCACGGTTTTCTAGGATTTTTATTACGAATGAGTAACCCTACATGTTAACCAGGGAATAAATAACCTCTGCAAAGGGGTTAAAATCTCTTTATTCCAGTGAAGAATATTTCAGTAATTACAACCTAGCCTAAATACAAAAACGAGTCAATATGGATATCAGGTTCTCGTCGTACCACAACGGTGGACCTGCGAGGGAACAAGATTTTGGTAGGCTGTCTCAAACTATCGGCACGTCAATCTTGAAGATATCTCAAAATGGTAAGCATGCTTAGATTCTACTCAATCAAAGAATAAGTTATTTATTTCGAGTTACATTTTACAGTATCGTCCATGCAGAAGATGGTCAACCAGTTGGGGGGTTCTACGGATTCTCAAGAACTCAGAAACCAGCTGTGAGTACGAATATATAAAATATCCAACTGGAACAGCTGCTTGATTCGTCTTGTAAAACTTTTTAGGCATCAAATACAACACTACACACAGCAGCTGGCAAAGGATACAAGCGTACATCTTCGAGATTTAGCCATACTAGCTAACAATTCTGGTTCTACTAGCCCTGGGGAGCAAAGGCAACGTAAAATGCAGAGGGAACGACTTCAAGATGAATTTACAAGTGCATTAAACTCGTTCCAAGTAAGAAAATATATCACTTTGAATGATTTGAATTGCTACCAACAGATACGTTCATTTACGTGTTATTTTAGGTAGTACAAAGACTCGCTGCCTCCAAGGAGAAGGAAATGGTTAGGAAAGCCAAAGCAAATGCGGGTATCGCGCCATTTGGGGAAAAGAAGCAGGAGACATTGATAGAATTGCAAGACAGTAGAACTCAGAAACAAATACAACAACAACAGATGAAAGAAGAACAAAATTTGCGAATGTTGGAGGAACAGGAAGCAAGCATAAGACAATTGGAGGTAATTTAGTTCAAAGCGCTATTTAACAACTAGCATTTCAGTAAAATATCTTGTATAAATCAATGTTCTTGTAGAGTAATATCAGCGATATCAATCAAATCTTCAAAGATCTTGGTGCTCTGGTGTACGACCAAGCGGAAGTCATCGATTCCATAGAAGCTTCCGTTGAAAGGACAGAAGTATCTGTCAGTGAAGGTACCGCGCAAGTAAGGCAAGCAAGTATCTATAAAAATAAACTGCGCAAGAAAAAATGTATACTCGTACTTATCGGAGTTGTTGTACTGTCTATATTAATTGGGATAATAGTCTGGCAGAGCTCTTAAATCTGTTTATATCGCGAATGATACACTCGTGCGAGTAGCGTGACGTTAAAGGTGTAGCTGCATTTTAATCGCAAGGTACTGTAAGTTGGTGTATTACGAAGAAGATCCTGATTTAATTGCAATTGCTTTACGAGTATCTGGGAAGTATAGTAATATCAAGGAGAATGAACGCAAACAAACTTGCATTGCTCCGTATCTTACCGACGACTCTCTTGTAATTGTGATAATAAATGGTGCAAGATCTATTTTGCAAGTAAGGTGTACAATGGCAAGTCTCGGACTGCCCTGTCCATTTGTAAGTTTCATTACTCATTGCATAATACTAACGCGTAAATATACGTATAAAAAGTATATACACGTACACATAGGTCTATCGATGGTGTAATCGTGATTAATATTCCGTACGATTTTATGAAATATACTCGGCGAGTATGGGGGATTCGTTTTAAAACAATGCTAGCGTGCACTTTAAAATCCAAATCTTATGTGAATTGTATGAATCGGTGTGGATGAATATCTTGGTATAATCATTGTATAGTATGCAAAACGCGTTTCGAACGTCCTAAGTCTTGTTGATAATATCGAGATGAACAATCAAAGAAGATATGCGGAACAACAAAGAATGCGAATGAGAGATCGATATAAGTTAATGTATTATATTTAAGAATGTTGATTTATTTTAATCAGAATATAATAAACTATATAATACAAATGTTGACTGTTGCACGACTGATATTCAATTTGAATATTTATCAATCTATCCAAGGGAAAGTCCATTTTCATCTATTATTATACGTTTAATTAATGACTTTAAATGTTATTGTAATTATAAAAATTCACTTAATTACTTAAGTATCTTCTAAGTATTTATAGTAAGTCTAAACAAAAATGCGCGCCATATCGTTTCGTATCGAAATGCGCGGCAATTTATCGATCAGATGGCCAGCTATCGCGGGACATATCATCCAATGCCATCTGGTCAGTTACCTGCAGTTACCTTTGTATCGTTTGACAATTTGGAATGGTTCGGAGCTGTGCTTGCTGGAAATGGAATTGCATTAATTGTTTTGCTTGTAAATACGTCCATGGGAAATTAAGTGGATGAAAATAAAAAGTGACCGAGACCCGTGTGAATGTGACGTGTAACAATATAATGTTGAAACACATTTCCCTCGTAACGGCGATCATACTGATATGTTTGTCACAGTCTGAGGTTAGGATAATCAGCTTAAGTAAACGAAATTTAATCGCTACATATTATAATACACGTAATTTATATAATATAATACAACGATTTTAGGCACAATATGACGACAAACGATGCAAATGCATTTGTCCTGGCCTGTCCTCCGTGATAAGTACAGCCCAATCATCGTTAGAACGACAAACGTACATCATAAACGTTCCACCATCCCAATGGTAATTGGAATTCCTATTATTTAATTACAGAACTTAATCGCACATGTTCGACACATGTCGAATAAATTTAGTGCGGCGTAAACTTCATCTACATTTTAATCTACAGCAACTGCGAAGGTGTTGTATTATCAAGGGTAGGAGATCAGATAAAAGGCAAGGAGGAGATCTTTTGTTCGCGATGCGATTGCAAATACGAAAATAGAAATACTACTATTATCAAAGTAAGTCTTTTATTGTTCTCTGAGAGATGAATTTTGGAGTAACTGCTATATCTTTCCAGATAGTGGTCATACTTGTTATTTGGGTTATATCTCTTTTAGTAATTTATATGTTATTCTTAATTTGTCTGGATCCGTTGTTAAACAAAAGAATTCATAAAGCTTCCGCAAATATTGGCTACCATGAGCACAATAATGAAGAGGTATGTTGATATTTATATGAAGAATATTTATTCCAGAACTAGATCACTTTTTTACTAATCGTCAGAAGTAGACTTATTTAAGAAATTGCAAGATTAACACAGTTTTATGATAGATAGGCAGTTTGAATATAGTAATCGCATAAATTGTTTTCGATCCGAGTAGGATGATACGTCGATAACACCTGGAACATCGCATCCTATGCGTGAAAGAGGTAATGTTTTAAATCGCGTTGGCCATCAACAAGATAAATGGAAACGTCAAGTTCGCGAACAACGACGTAACATTTACGATCGACATACCATGCTTAATTGAATTGTACAGTTCTGTCTCTAAAAAGAATTATATATGATGCATAATAAATAAGGGATGTGACTTTCGTTTTATGGCATTCACAGCGTTGTACATAATTTTTTTTTTTAATCTCTTATGTATAAACGTGGAAATTTAATTATACATACGTAACGAGTAAAGATAAGAATCAATTTGCTTGTGAATGTCAGTAAAATTCGTCGTTACGTTAACATTGCACTGAATATACATAGGTACGTCTATGAGATTCATCAGATCTAGTGTATAAAACAATAAAGTATTAAAGATATGTTATTTTTATCGGTAAGTGTATATACATTTTTTTTGTGAAACATCTTAAAAAATAAATTTAGATATCTTACAAGACATATTATATACTGCAGGAGCATGGCTAATTTTAACGCGTGCAATTTTATTGTACCCAATAGCATTTGCAATAATGTTCGATGTTAATTCATTAATGCTCGTCTATAATTAATTAATGCTTATTTAAATTTAATTCAACTGTGTAAAGCGATTTAATATTACATCTAATTCGAGTAGAAAGTCATTTGGATTCTGTAATGGGATCTTTTTTTTTTAGTGCTTCGTCGAGTTTGTGTTTAATTGTATCATATAAGGTTAAAACTAATGCTCCACCAGTGCCTCTAAGAATGTTTGAAAGCGAGCCTTTAAAAAAGGCCTCGATCCCTTCCTTTTGGGCCGTTTTTACCCAACAATCCAATGTACTTTTGTACATAATCTCATCTTTACTGAGTCCTGATTGCATCATCATGCGTCTTCTAACCGTATCGAAAGGATACGATATGATTCCAGCGATTGTTGTTACTACCTGCAAATATATATGAAGGTATAATCAATTTATGATATAGTAATACTGATAGATTTGATACAAGGGCTGTTGATAACTTGCCTGTGCAATTAGAAATGTAATATATAACGGGGTTTGTTTTGGATCAGGAAGCATTCCTTTCGAAGTATCATAAAGACCGAAATACGCTGCCCTATAGATAATAATCCCTTGAACGCTCACGTTAAAACCTCGATATAAGCCAAGGAATCCGTCCGACTTGAAAACTTTTACCAAACAATCACCCAGGCCTTTAAATTCTCTTTTATCTGCCTTTCCGATATCCGCCGCCAGTCTGTAAAAGAAAATTAATTATTAGATTGTTTAAAGTTAGAAACAGGTACACCGTAATACCTGGTACGGGCAAAATCAAGTGGATAAACGAATAATAAAGATGTTGCTCCTGCAGCCCCGCCAGATGCTAAGTTGCCAGCAAACTGTTTCCAAAATGCATCTTTCGGCACACCTTCCAAAAATAAAAGCTTGAATTTGTCTTTGAATGCAAAATTCAATGCTTGAGTTGGAAAATATCGAATTACGTTAGCTAGATTGCCTCTCCAAAAACTGAGGACACCGGTTTCTTTAGGTATACGTACGAAAGCGTCCATCATACCTAATCAAAATTTAAATTGTGTACGAATAAATACTATATTGGTTTATAATCGAAGATTACCTTTGTACCGTTGTTCTGGCCGTATTTGTCTCGAGGTAGCCTGTACTTGAAGCAATAGCTTCACTCTTTCTAAAGGTGCTACTGCAGTTTTTGAAACGGCTGCAGATATCCCACCAGCTAAAAAATCTATCAAAAATGATCTATACGTATCCATATTAATAATAGATTCTTTAAGGAACGTATGAGTCTTCAGATATAAATTGCTGGATACAAAGAAGATATCGTTTCGAATTGCAAATCATAATGTAATGATATGTATATAGTAATTTTATAGATAGGCCTGTTTGCTTTTTCACGAAGTAAATTCGAGCACATTGAAATTATGAAGAAAATTTATGTTAATGAACAGTTAACCCAAGTATGATACCAGCTTTCTTACGACAGTTCAGTTTGTTAATTCTATTGTTTTCCATTTTTGTTTTTTTATTATGACAATAGGGTGGGTAAATTAATACAGAGCAAATTTGATTTTAACGTTTAATAGCTTTACATAAAATCGAATCTTTTCTCATCAATTTAAGGCGTCAAATTGGTCATACAAATTTTGTCATCAAAGCTCTCGAACATATCTTAAGAACTATGATTATTCTTTCTTTTTTCCGTATAAAGAGTTAGATCACAGTAAATTCTAGCTAAAATCGACGCAAAATATATTAATGCATCTTTAAAGTGTAGGAAGTATAACTAAACATTTATGTAAAGATATTTAAACTCCAGGGACTAGACATAATTACTTAACATCAAACCACATCGAACAAGTGTTGGATATTAGCACTTTCGTTTCTAAAATGCTCATATCCGTTAATTATATCAATATAACTGGAAGGTACATATAGCGTATTTGGAGGAATGTTTCGGCACATAGTGGCAAAGTTATATACGCATGGACAAAACTGGACCATCTTTGGTCAATATGAAATTCAAAAAGATATATTTCGATATATTGTTCTCTTCTCATCTAAGTGCATAAAATAGTGATTAAAAATGAAAAGCTAACATTAAAAAATAATAGTATGTATAGTATTGCAATTGGTGCTTAATTTTGGTTAAATAATACATACATTCACTGCCTTTGTAGCGTAGGTATTTACAACTATTGCATTCAAATGGAATGATAGGATATGAGTCTTGTGCGAATATATTCACAATCTGTAATCTATTTTCGTAAATGCATACCAATTTGAATTTACCTGCTTTCAAAATATATTATATATATTCAAAATTGGCACTAATTAAAATTCATTCGTATTACATCCAAGTAAATGGCAGTGAAAGTACTTAATACCTTGTTCAACGAAATATCGTTAAGTTGAAACTTAGAAATTGACTCTAATATGCAACAGCATATTTAAAATAAGTGTATATATATCAAAGATTCGTTAAATACATCGTACGAGTACGGACGTGGCCAGAGAGCATTCAAAATTCTCATACATCGTGTTTATGCAGCATGAACAGACTGGAAAAAAATTTATTGTTAAACGTATTTGTATATGTATATCTTTTAATATCAATATCGATAGTGAAATTTACCTTCGCAATGTCGACGCCTGTTAAATTTTTCACCAATTCTGGTACACGAGTGACGATACTAAGAACTTCCTCGGTTAATTTCTCTGCTCCAATCGTTCCGTTTCCGCTAGAAACCATCGTTATCTTCTTTGCTTGCGATAGCGGAGCTGCAACTTCAGCAGCGACCTATAACAAATATTTGTCATATAGCGAGGAAAATTAAAATTTAATTACGATAAATACCTTTGGAAGAGTATCGAGCATCATATCAATCATAGCAGCACTCTTGTATTCGTTCCATGCAGCAGCCTTCTTTTCCATCTGCTCTGCCTCTGCTTTAGCTTTAACTTCAATAGCAAATGCTTCCGCATCGCCACGAATCTTTATAGCTTCTGCTTCTGCTTGAGCTTCCATTACTAGACGCAATTTATTAGCCTCGGCCATTTTTTCCAATCTGCAAGCATAATGGTTATCGATATCTTCCGTGCAACTTACAAAGATTCGCGTAACTTACCTGTACTTTTCGGCATCGGCTGGTCGTCGTACAGTTGCGTCCAATTCTTTCTCACGTCTCAACATTTCTTGTTCTTGGACCGCGATCTCTTGTCCACGTTCTACCACCTTCACTTGCATCTGTTCCTCCATAATTCTCTGTTTAGTTTTAGCTGCTTGTAACTCGTAGGCCATCTCTGCTTCTGCTTTCTATAAGTAATAAAAGATTGATAGCGTAATTCTTATTTCGTCGAAAACACAAATAAAGAAACTCACTTTAGTTTGCACTTCGACATCATAAGCGGCCTTTTTCAATTCAAAATCTCGTTGTGCTTTAGCGATCTCGGTGTCGTTTTGGAAACGGGCAGCCATTCTTTGTTCCTCGGCCATAGCTTCGCGAATCTGGGAGTCTTTGCGAGCTTCTGCCTCTCCCATTCTTGCATCTCGTTTTACTTCAGCTGTTCGCGCCATTCCAAGGGCTTTCAGATATCCCTATAAATAATCGACATATATTTAACTCGATGTAATAGCCAGCGATCGATGCTATGTTACAATTAAGAATTTTGAATAACACTGATTTCAGCAGTTAGTTTCAAGTCAGCCTGAATTACACAAAGGCGGCACACAATAAGATATATATCGTATCACATATATTTAGATGACATAGGTCTGCGAATGTGTGTAGAAAAGTTGTGCTACCATAGAAGCAAGCACTTGAAATATACGCTCTAAGTCCCTTGTTATTTGAATGTTAACAATTTTCGCTAACATTGGCCGAATAGCAGTGCGTTGGCATTATATGTAGTGATAAAACAAAATTTGAACGTACCTTTGCCCCCTGCAAGTAGCAAAACAAAAATGTATTCAATATTTACAATATAAAAGATTGGACTACATTAACCAATATTAATTAAAATTACTTATAAGATATCGTACAACCAGTTAAAGGGGGACTTTTAGTGGTGTATAAACAATTGGTACATTAACGTCAAAAAGTCGATTAACACATATTTATGTTCTACTACTTCAATATTTTTTGTATTTTTCTGCATAAAACGCTTCCTGGATTGTTGAATATAAAGTAAATATGTTTCGATGAGAGAAGGATGAACTTACTTCCTCGTCTCGAATATCTTTTAATGTATATGACACGACTGTGATGCCCATGTTGACCAAATCACTGCTTGCCACTTCGAAAACTTCTTTGCTAAATTTTTTACGATCCTTGTATATCTCCTATAACACAGAAGCGAATTCGGTTAAATAAGGTCAATACTTACTCTTACATAATGGTTCAATTAAACCAATACTGTGTTTATTTTACCTCCACAGTCATGCTTCCCATTATTGCCCGTTGGTGTCCTTCTAATGTAACAAGGGCGATGTTATGAATTTCTTCTTCAGACTTCCCAAGAAACTGTTCGCATGCAGTGGAAAGCATTTCTTCATTTTGTCCTTGTATCTTAACCTACGAACAAATAAGCAAATATTTTTTATGTAGATTGCTCTTAAACTCCTTTGAAAATTTTTATTTTCTTTTTTCATTTAAACATGCAAATCGATTACCTGTGCAATCCCAGTTACAGATATTGGAACTCCTTGACACGTATACACAGTTGGACTTTCGACTTGTAAAGTCATAGTGTTTAGCGAAATTCTGAAAAGAGAAAACACATTTGAAATAGAAGTACTTATTTTCAGACAGAAATTTACATATGTCAAAATCTTTCATTGTTTCTTGTGATACATGTAAATTTACTGTGGTTTTGATTACAGTTAAAAATTTGACACGATATACTCACTTTTGCACTTGCTGGACGATGGGCCATACAAATACCCGGCCACCGGGTACCAAAAGAGGTTTGCTGTAGCAGCATCCTTAAAGATAGGAGTTCTGAATAAGTCGGAAATCGATGAGGAAAAACTGAACACGATAGTATAGTATGTTTATAGTATCCTTAAAAAAATAAATATATAAATAGTTTTAAAATGTTGAAAAATGGTGTTGAAAAGCGACAGTGCGACACGAATTAATGTAATTTATGACGTGAAACGTGATGTTACGTAAAAACGTGTTGTTTTGATGTTTAATAATCGTCATTTAATTGGCAAGGTACTCCTCCCATGTCGGTTTATTCAAAGCATCTAGAAAACGAACGGAGTGTGAGAAAAATCTGCTTATACAATTACCTGAAACTACGAGGGCCTCGTTAGGGCCGCAGGTAACGAATCCACAACTCATAGCCACAATTGTTAAGAAAAACAATGGTCAGAGTAAGTTTAAAGGGATCGAATTACAACCTAATTCCACTACAGTCAATTGACGTCGTTACGATGTCGTCATCTCCGTGATCGTATCAAAGCTTACGCCCAGTTTTCAATGGATGTTTGGACATGCCGATAACACAGGCTCCCCACCGGTATCGAACCACAGAGAGTAGTTCAACAGAAGCGAAACTCTTGTCGGAACTCTCGACTATACCATATCTCGATTCGGATATAATTGAGAAGGATGGAAATATTTAATAAAGATGTAAACGTCCATAAAATTAAATTTATTTATTCAACATTTCGTATATAATGTATATCGAAAAGAAGCTTATAATTACCGAGTACCTATTTTACAATTAATTCTAAAATCGTCTAAACTGTTTTTTAAATCTTTCGTAATGATAATCATCGGTTGCTTTTTCTCCATTGTCTTTTCTTTTCCCTTTAAAATCGTCTTTGGGCGCCGGCATTTTCTTTTTGTCGTCGGAATCTTGCTTCGATTTTTGGAAGTCTGCATCTTCTATGTTAACTAAAAAGAACAGTAAATGATATTCATGGTTCGTTTGAATTATTTTATCGGATAGTTGAATACAAAAAACGAAAGAAGCAACGTACATCTATTGTGTTGCACAAAATTCACAGCCATATTGGTCGGCACAAATTGGGAAGGACCATCTTTCTTCCTATGCCTGTCCCAAAGTAACTTCAACTTAGCTTCTTCTGTAGCTTCGATATTGCGAATCTTTGCTCTAAAATGAAAAGACGTAGTCTGTTACGTGCAACATATTAAAATAATAAAACATATAGAAGTACTTACTCTATCCCAAGATCTACCTCTGGAATGCCAGATAACATTTGATTTGAAAGCATTTCTTCGCTTCTATGCGCGGAGCTTTGCCTTAAATGTTCAGGTACAGCTTGTAACGCTGCTTCTTCTGGCGAACAATACGATCCCTTTTCATTGTTTGATCCGCTCTCGGTTTTTTCATCATTTTTGCTCTTTCTCTTGGATAGCTCTTCTTCGATATACTTTACCCTGAAAAATGTACATAAAGCTATTGTATTTGTAACTGACTTTATAGAGATTGTAATACGTTAAGATGCACACACATTTCTTCATCTTCATCTCGTTTATTAGTCTCTGCATTAAATTGTGTACCAATTCCTGTTTCATACGCATCATTTTGTTTCAATTTTGCATTTTTCAATGCAGCCATATTTACCATTCCTCCAGTTTTTACATTGAAAGGATCCGACTAGAAATACAAGATTTTTCTGTTAAAATAGTTTCAAAATTATTTCATTAAATAACTACAAAGCTTACCGTCATTGCATCAGAAGTTTCGCTTTCTCCAAAAGCCAATCCGACAATGTTTATACCTTTAGGACGCTCTCTGAGCTTCTGTATGGTCTTCATTTCCTCAACTTTTTCTCTAAATGGATATTGTGAAAGAACAAATAATTACTGTAATCTAATGTCTTTGTATTAAATAAGTCACAGCAAAGTAATTTTTCAACGTATATTTATATTTTATTTACCTTACAGAAATTTCTTCATTCTCGTCATCTTCATCCGATGAAATTTGACGTTTTCTTAGTGGTTTCTTCGATTTTTTCTTGAATTCAATCTTAGGTGTACTATCTTCTGTACTAGTCATCTGTTTCAAAGTATGTTGTTAAACTAAGTTTTATGAAATTGTTGTTGATGCGAATAGGAATTTACCTTGTCTGTGTAGAGTGCTTTTTATAAATTACGTTGACACTTGTGAGAAGTAAAAGAATTGCAATTTAACGTTAACCACAAAAACATAGCAAGTCTCAAACACTTTAAGGCAGTTTGCAATCATGAACCATGATACTGAGTGTGGCTTGGCTTTACTTTATTTAAAGTGTCCTATTGTTATTTTTACAATTTATACACTTGTTCTTTACATCAGTTTCTTATAAAATCATTTTCTTAGCTTTCTACCTTTTTTTTACAGTGTATATATACAGTTGTATACTATGAGTTTAGTACCAGTGGCGCCATCGGTGGGAAAATGCCCAAGTTTGTAGTAAAAATAGTTCCCACTATTGTGGCTAGATGGCGCCACCAATATATTTAATCAATTATCCTTTATTTTTCATAAATGCACAATTAATATAATTCTTTGCCTTATAACACTACAATATATTATTTCAATATATTCTTGAAACATTTATCTGCCTTTATTATATCAATATAATACGTAGTTAAATTTCGACGTGAATTTTGCCTCTATAAATCTTCATATCTATGGAGAAAATGCACGTGTATTTTAAATGTGGCCGATGTCAACATGAATTCAGAAAATTTTGCATAGTAAATGACAAACTCAGTTAATTGATTGTGGAGTTTCGACACATTTTATCAAGATGAAGAACAAACCAGTTCGTCATAAGGAATCGAATACCTTTCAGGTACGAGAAAAAGGTTATATAGTAGTCCTGTAATGTCCAGTGTTTTTTCAAATGTTTTCTTTTTTATAGTTTAAAACATTTTCTGAGAGAGTAAGTGAAATTGACATCGATGTATTTCACCGAGTTGCTCACCGAAATGAGGAAGATGACGAGGAAGTGGAAACATACTTTCATCAAACTCTTCAAAAGTGGAATTTACTTAACCTCACGGAGGGTTACTGTAGCTTTAAAAAGAAAGTTCGTGACATTATTACTCTTCCACAGTTAATTAATCAGAAGCAATTCGTGATCGACACGTTAATAGAATATTTGGAAAAGAAGGATGTCCTATTTCTTCAACCACTTTTGGAGTAAGTATTATATAATAGATATCAATGAATCCTTTGAGGATAGATACTTAAAAGGAACTTTATAAGGCACAGGTTGTGAATAAAATTAAAATTAATTGAAATCCTATTTTTATTATTGAAACACAATATATTTAGAATTCTCTTCAAAACAACAATGTATATTTCAACTTATTTTCTTGACTTATGTCTGTCTCTAAACATTGAAAATAACGAAACTATGATAATATGTTAAAATCTATTTACTAAATATTCTTAGATAAATTCTATATTCTAGGTTAGTGGTAGCCGTATCAAAAGATCTACAGAAGGATTTTTACGAACATTTCCCTAGATTTCTATGCGTTATAGTTGATTTATTGCAGACGAAAGATACAGAGCAAATAGAATACACATTTATGTCATTGGCATATTTATTCAAGTTCCTATGGCGGTATCTGGTTAAAAATGTTAAAGCTGTATTCAATCTGCTGCTACCATTGTTAGCAGATACACAGCCAGCTTATGTAAACAGCTTTGCAGCAGAAAGTTTTGCATTTGTGGTGCGCAAGATTAAGGACAAAGATTCTTTCTTAGAGACACTGATGCTTACCTTGGAAGAAAATCCTAGCGGAGTACCGGGATGTGGAAAGTTATTATTCGAAGTAATATCTGGTACACCAGGGCAATTTCATTCATGCGCCGAGCAAATGCTTTCTTCGTATTTCGGCATGCTAAACACTGAATCTGTTAATCAAAATCTAACGTTTAAAGTACTGAAAGAAATTGTCAACTGCATTATACAAAATATACATCCACAGAAATGTAATGTATTCTGGTCTGTGTTGTTGAATGTTATAGATGTGTCTATTGAGAAAACGAAAAAGTTCCAAGCAACAGCTGGAAGAGAAAAAAGTTTGATCTTAATAACGCAATTGCTATGTATAGCCATTAATTACAAAAATGGAAGATTAGTCGTAGATCCTATACCTCTTGTTAAAAAATTGGCGCAAACTCTCGATATATTTAAGAACGACAGTGATGTATTACAGGAGATTATAAATGCAGCGGTTGCTATTCTTTTAGCAGACAATATTAAATTAATGCAAGAGACATCTAGCCAGATATTAATGAAACTTATGGCAATTAAAGATGTTAAGTTATTACACGGAGCTGTTGAAAGTTTGATGCATTATTCAGCGTTTGAAACTTCGATATTGCCTCAGATATTACGACATACTGTTACTACCGATTTTAATAACGACAGTCTACATTTGCTCACCAAAATAGTTAAAGCAAAGGCACCGCAATGTACTAATGGTATCAATTTAAATAAGTGGAAGAAGTACGTTTTAGATATACGAGGCGCCAAATCTGATAATATCAATTTTTTGCTAAAAGAATTGAAAGCTTTATCGGATAATAATATACCAACTAATGCACTGAAAGTATCGATCATTTTACCACATTTGAAACCTTTACCACAAGAATTTAAAGACATTCTAAAAGAAGGAATATCTTCCTTATGCAAGAAAATATTAAACGATACTAATACAGAAAGCGGTAGAAATAAACTATGCTTCGCTTTCTTATTAGTTTTAGAATCAGCGATTCACATTTTCGAACCCGAAGTCCTGCATCAGTTCTTGGAGACCTGTGACATAAAAATATTGCACCTTATAACTAAATATCCTGACAATAAATTGATTTTAAACGCAGTTGATTTATGTATAACGTATTTCAGTACATCGCAGCAACGAGAAATGTATGTAAATCAAATTGTTTTTGATGATTTGAATAATAGCATCATACAGAAACTGAGTTCGCCTTTCAGTGAGGTTCGTTTAATCGTAACTCACTTATATTCGTTGTTCTCCGATGTTGAAGAAATTGCATCTGTTGTCGATACTGGAAAAAGTGTCATGGAACTTATGTACTTGGCAGAATGTGAACCAATTACCGTACAAAGTTACCGTGACAGATTGTTGCATTTACAAAGTTTAGTATTCGAAAGTAACGCAGTGGCATGCTTGAATCCTAAATACCACGAAGTTCCGTTGCGGTATTTGTTAGGAAATTTGTATATAAATTTTTCATTACTATGGGAACCCGTCAGTAAGATTATAGCTACCTATGCTCTTAAAGAATGTGAGCAGTTTTGGTCGATATTCTTGACTGAATTAAAATGTAATTACGAAGGGACCATAGATCATGCTCCGTTGTACGAGTGCGATGTTGTTTCCGACATAGAATTGGCAATACGTAGAAGCAATGACAAACCAGACTATGAAAATCATAAAATTCTTTTGTGGAAGTGTATGGCACATTTTTCACATTTCTGTGAGACAAAGAACAGAGATTTGACCGTATTGTTTATCGATTACGTAAACGAGAATTTCTTTAAGTCAAATTCCGAAGATGCCAAGTGTTGCAGCATTTTGAAGCCGCAAGAGTTAAATACATCCGATGATGTAATAGAAACTGATATGCAAGAGAGTGAAGCAGACGAGAATGAAATGGACGAGAAAGAGGAAAAAGAAACTACAATTTCTACAAACACAATACCTAAAGAAATAGATAAGGAAATTAAACAATCGTTTGTCCCAAGAAGGAACTACAAAACGAAGCTTTTAATTGCACAATTGGAGATATTTGAAAAAGTAACGAATCCGAAAACATTATATAGGGAGTCAGAGGTGCAGAAAATTTATTTAGATTTATTATCATCGAAAAATTCTGATATTCAAAAAGCTGCTTTAAATTGTCTACTCAATTACAAGCACAAATATCTTTTACCATATAAAGATAATCTGTACAATATAATCAGCGACAAAAATTTGAAAAATGAATTAACACGTTTCAAGATTGATAACGAGAGCAACATGATACAGAATGAACATCGAAATGAATTCGTACCTATATTGATGAGATTGATTTATGCAAAAATGGTTTCAAAAACGGGAATGAGGACTGGCGGCAAAGTTGGAGGAAGTTTGAAGCGAAAAATGATTTTACGTTTTCTAGCTGGCACTCAGGAAAATGAAATGATTATATTTACAGAAATGGCGTTCAAACCATTTAAGAAGTACATGCCTTTTGAATTGGAGAGAAAAATCAATTTGAAACAACTCACAACTCGTATAATTGATACAGTAGATTTGAATAATGTTATTCCACCTAAACGGTTGCAGAGTGCTGCAAATTTACTTGCGATTTTAATTGAACAATTTGGTAGCAAAATGGCTCACAAGTTGTTGCCTTATTTACTTGGTTTGGTAATGTGTATCCTAGCAGAAGTTACTGGAATCTTACAAAAATCGGATAAAGTTCTAGCTGGTTACTTACCATCCATCAGAAGTGTACGAACAACTTGCATCTCAATATTAGCAAGATTTTTTGCTCACTTCGAAGATTACGCATGGAGCGAACATGAAATAGATGCCTTATTCAACGTGGCAGTATTCCCATGGTTGGAGAAACTACCCATGGAGGGTATTCACAGCCCTACACCCTTATTAAAATTGTTCATGGCATGGAGTAAAAATTCTCGTTACTACTCGTTGTTTATAAAACATCGCGAAGATAATAAATCTATCAGTCCTCTTCCATACGTTATGCAACTTCTTGTAGGCCCAAAAACTCATGCATCTGTAGCTAATGCTATACTTGAGATGATAGAGAAAATGGTAACGCTACAAGATTATGGGAAGACAAATGAGAATGATATGGAAACTGATGCACCATTCGTTCCTTTGACTCCTGTACTTACTAATTTACTAGAAATAAACGAAGAAGCTTCATTCAGTGGCGTTAATTATGGTTCTATCGTACTTCTTCCTCACGTCTTCAGTATCTTGGAATATATCAAAAGGAAACTTGGAAAGTCTAACAGAGGAGTGAACAAAACAGAGTTAGTCATTTTATCACGTATTTCAGAGTTTGTGAAAGATCCAAATTCGTGCGATACGCTCCTTACTCTCATTGTACCGATATTAGTGAAGAGAGTCTTTATGGGAGATGGAGAGGAAACGATCATCGAATTACTTACAACTGTTATAAATCTTATAAAATACATGAAAAAGCCAGAGATTCATATACGTTCAATTTTACCTTTATTGGGCATAATATCATCTACACCTGCTAGGAAACTTTTCTTAGAACTTTACAAAACCATCGCTGAAACATCGACGGAAGATCGTCGTGAAACATTGATACGAAATTACAATGTAATATCCACGCTTAATTCGTGGGATCGCAGATGGATCGATCAACCAGATTTTCAAAGGAGATTGGATGCATTTACTGAGATTAATAACGCGATCGAAAAGGATGAAATTACGTTAGAGTTCGGCGTAGCTGTTATTTATAACTGTTATTACTTTCTTAAAAATGAGACAGATTTAGCAATGAGAGATTATGCAGGACAGTGTCTTAAACTTATTGGTCCGAAACTGGCGAAAAAGTACAAGGAAAATGTATTAGATAGACGCTATCTAATGGACGATACAATTTTAGCATTGATAAGGAAAGGAATTGTTAGTAAAAACGATGTTGTACGACTTGTATCGATAGGTTTCTTAGGATGTATGGCTATGGAGTGTCCAGAAGTACATCCTGTTTTGCGAGACTTGTCGCCATTAACGAACAAAGTGGATCCCGAAGTGGATTTCTTTGAAAACATGCAACATTTACAAATGCACAGAAGAGCTCGCGCATTGCTTAAGTTTTGTAATTTAGCGAAAACATTGAAAAGAGCACCGAATCCAAAAACATTGACGCAATTTATTCTTCCTCTTGCTTCTTCGTATTTGTGTAACGAAAGTTTCATACATAAAAACAGCATCATCGATGCTGCGATCGAAACAGTTGGAACTGTGTGTAGACTTTTACCTTGGCATCAATACGAGATCATCTTAAAGCATTATTTAGGGAAATTAAGAAGTTCTATCGAATTTCAAAAGCAACTTGTTAGAGTAGTTGTCGTTATCCTAGATTCTTTTCACTTTAATCTGTCGAAGTACAAATCCGTCAAAGAAATTTCAGAATTGAGAAATGTTAGAATTACTAAAGGAGAAGATATAGTTCTTGATGAGAACGAAAAGAAGGATGAAAATGATACTGAAAAAACTAACGGTGAAAGCATCGATCAAGAAGTAGAGGAAAAATTAGAAGAAGCTTTAAATTCTGAAACTGTAGAGAATGCACAAGAAGTTGTTGAAACATTTGAAAAAGAAGCAGAGGAAGATATACCTGTGATGGAAAAGCAAACGATACTGTCACAGAATGGAGCACAAAGAGTCGTGTTTAGTATATCTAAAGAACTGTTACCGCAACTTCATCGTTCTATTATGGCAAAAACCAAGCACGACAGTAGTCACAAAATTAATAAAAAGAAGGTTTCATTGGAAAACGAGGAAGAAGAATTAATGCGTGTTCCCATTGCACTTGCATTTGTTAAATTATTACAGAAATTGCCTGAATGCATTCTCGATACGAATTTACCAGGGTGAGTGCATACATTTCTATATGAAATCTATAAACTATTTATAATTATTAACTTCTTAACACTCTATAATAAATTGCTACAGAATCTTTATGAAGTTATGCACATTCTTGAAGTCACGTTTGGAATCAGTACGACGCGTTACACGAGAAGTTTTACAGAAGATTATGATAACTCTGGGTCCAAAATATCTTCATTATCTGTTAAGAGAAATGAATACATTGTTAACAAAGGGTTTTCAGGTCCATGTTCTTGCATTTACGGTACAATCGGTGCTAGTTGCTCTGAAACCGTATTTTCAGAAATTTGATATCAATACAAATCTCCAAAGTATTTTATCTGTAAGTAGTATTGCATATAGATTTTAAAATAGTAAATCTGAACCCTGTTTCAAAATGAAATAATCTATTTTACCTACTTAGGTATGCAAAGTGGATCTGTTTGGATTAACAGCAGAAGAGAAAGAAGTAATGGGCGTTGTAAAAAATGTAGCAGAGGCGAAGTCTACAAAAAGTTTCGATATCTTCCATATACTGGCGCAATATATCACAGAATCTTGCTTGGTGGATCTGATTTTGCCATTGAAAGAAGTGCTGATGAGAACCCACTCGCACAAAACTGTGCAGAAAGTGGTGGAATGTTTAAGAAACGTTGTATTGGGTTTAGCTGATAACGCTTTTATACCATTAGACCAAATGCTGATATTCCTTTATGGTATATGTACTGAAAGCATCCCCGAGCTCGTACCTGAGAGGAAGGAGAAGCAGATGACAGAGAAAGAAGCAAAGGCGCTGGCTAGACAAAAACCAGATTCTTTCATTATACCGCCACAACCGAAAAATAGAATGGGCGTAAAAGTTGCTTCGAAAACGTCGAGAAATACTAACGTTCACGTCATTATAGAATTTGGTTTGAAATTGTTTCACATTTTACTGAAGAGAGACAAAGTATCTTCTGCAGAGTTCAAACCTTTTATAGATCCATTCGTACCGCTTATGAGCGATTGTTTAAAATCTCAACATGTCAAGGTAATAATTTAAATAAAAATGAACGATTTTACGATATATTTAAGTCCTTATTCTAATTTTCTTTTTTCAGTTGAGCACGTTAGCGTTACAGTGTTTAAATTGGCTGCTCAAGATGGACCTATCTTCTGTTCAGGACATAACCTCCGATATCTGTTCCTCCATATTCGGTATATTACACAAATATGCTGCAGCGGGTTTGAGCAAAGGAGATAACTTTGATCTCGTTATGGCTGGTTTCAAATGCATGTCTGTAATTGTTCGCGACGTGAAACATTACACAATCAGCATCGACCAACTGAAAGTTCTGATTATGTACGCCGAACAAGATATGCACAGCAGCGATAAACAGGCGACAGCGTTCGGTTTACTTAAAGCGATAATTGCTCGAAAGATGGTCTTCCCTGAAATGTCCGCGGTCATGGAGAAAGTCGCTGCTCTGAGCATTACGTCCGAATTAGAACACGTCAGGCAGCAATCTCGCTCCGTCTTCTATTCGTATCTGATGGAGTATCCCCTTGGAAAACAATTAAACAAACATATAGCATTTTATTTAACACAACTTAGTTACGAGATGCAACCTGGTCGATTGAGCGCGTTGGAAATGCTTTACAGTATCGTTACTGGATTTCCATTAGTACGTACTTTCAGAGTTTTTATCTATACCAAAAATAACAAAGATAAAGATAACATAATAGAGAAAAACATAATAGAATATATATTACTATATTAACGTATAATTTAAATTGCAGAAAGCTCTAATCTTGAGGTCAGGCCTCATATTTGTAATGGCAGGGGCGAGGTTGGTAAACGACGAGGATCCAACTTGTCGCAAATTGTGTGCAAAGTGTATTAAAGAAATGATTACACGCTTGCCTCATAATAATAGGAGTAAACTTTTCGATATAGTCGTGGAATGGTTGAAAGATTCCAAGGTCATTATATGAAGATCAAATCTCAAGGATCCCTATCACGTTCGGTAGTTCATACAATTAATTATTTCAGATGATGCATCGCACTTTGGCTGCCCAGTTGTGCGGTATATTTGTAACAGTAGAGAAAGATACTTTCGAGTCTCGCCTGAATGAAGTATTACCCCTCCTATTGAAACAGTTTCACGCGAAGTTCGACGACAAAGACGAACCTGGCCGTTTCGTAAAATTGCAAACAACCGAAGACACCGAATTAAAATTACAATGGAACATCAAGGACCCAGAAAGAATGAAAGATCATCACATGTTTCAAGTCTTGCAGTTGTTATTAAAAATATCGGCGAACTGCGCAGCTTTCCTCAAGAACGAAGAGCACAAGGAGACAGTCCGTTCCTTTGCTGGTAAATTTACTATTCCGGCATATTGTTAAACGATTTTTGGTTTTCGGAGATCTAGTTCTATGTATATTTTAGAATACAGTCAGCACTTGCTAGCACATCCGCACACATGGGTTCGTTTAGCAGCGTCTCAAATGATCGGTTTTATCTTGGCTGCCCTCGATGTTGACAAAGTCGTAGACTTCATGGAGAATCCAGAAAAACGCGAAACAGAAACCAGTTATATGTACTCTGATCCTGTCGTCGTCATAAGAAGCTTGACTTTGGATTTAATAGCACAATTGCAACCTGACATGACGTTCGAGGATCTGACCGACCAAACGGTTAAAAATTTAATTTTTGTGGCAAGAATTTTGAAATCTATCAAAAAATCCGATAAAAACGCTGATGATCAAGATGGCCAGGTGAAAGAGAAAGACGAGAACCTATTACGTCTTCCTTGGCTCGTTAAAAGACTGAGAAAGGCTGTGAACGTAGAAATAACTCAGGCTCCTAAATCGACAACAGTGGTACATCAAGTTCATAATAATTTTTGTATTTTTATAACTGTCATGGCAAGAGGTAATTGTAATATTTCAATTTGTTCAGCGAACTGCATTCTTCAAATGGGTTGCTGGTGCAGTCGTTACCATATCTATGGAATATTTAAACGAGGTGCTTTTCAATATTATGTCGCTCATTATACGGGAAATATCAAGCGCGGAGGAAAGTAATACCTTTCTACGGCGGTTGGCGAAAGAAGCGGCCGTGATGATAAAAAAACGTTTAGGCAACGAAGAATACACAAAGTTATTGAGCAGGGTACAACAGAAGTTAGACATTAGAAGAGCAGAAAGACGAAAAATGCGAACTCAGCAGGTGGTGTTTTGTATTATCTTATGTTTTTGTAGGGTTATATTTTTTGCAGACGAACATATTTCAATTCTTGTTGCAGTTCGTTACGGATCCGGAGTTGGCCGCGAAACGTAAAATTGCAAGGCAACAAAAGAAAAAGGAAGCCAGAAAGCGGAAAATGGATACAATGAAAGGCAAAAAAGTGACAAGGAAGCGTCGTAAAAAAGAAGTTGATCTAGATATCATATGAACATCCGGTTTAAAGCAAATTCTAAGTGTACGAATTGAAGTTAGTCAATCAAAAAAGAAATTCGTTAATTTTTCAGAGAATAATACGAGGATACAGACCATTTTGTGGGACCCAAACAATATATACATACATTTTTTTTACATTGCGGATTATAGCCAAAGACTATAGATCCTTATTGAAACATATGTATATTGTATTAAGTAATAAATTATTTTAAATAACATGACAAATTCGTAGCTGGTTTAGTTATACCAAAACAAAATTTAGCTTCGTCTATATTTATGTAAAATACGTACCTACGGGGATCTAACGATCGAAGTATTAAAAGGTGTAAAAATAAGATAGAACATGTCAGAAAAAAGGCAATACGGTGATAGATAGTATGATTGACATGTTTGCTTTATCTTTTAATTAATACATTAAATATATTCGCGATCGTGCATAACGTGGGCGGTTATTATCAGCATTCAAGAATTCAAAGCAATTAAAAATAATCAAACATCCTCTAAAACATAAAACTAATAATTGAACAGTATAACATTGGGATAGCTCGGTTAAACAGTTAATTTATCTTATGTTGAATAATCGAAACTGTTACGCAATAAAAAACAATGCTTGTTACTAAGTTTAGTATCTACTATGCAAGTTTCATTACTGCTATTAAATCAAATAAAAGGTCAATTACAAGAAAAATACTATTTTATAGAGAAAGAGGTCACGAATATTTCTGTGACTTATTCTATCTATGTATACATGCTGTTATCTAATTTATTTCTCGGCGAAATCGGTCAACGGATACGATGATTATCTTTCGTAATTTTTTTTTTCTATTCTTTCCATTAGGTAACTACATGTCCACTATTTTTATGAATTGAATTATATTATTGTATTAATTATAGAGTATATCTAACATGTAATGTATATTATGATATATTATAAATGCGTATAATCCGCGTGTCTAATGATTTTTCGGCAAAAGAAAGTGTTCCATCGGGTAAAGGTATTCATGAAACGAAGCTCGCGTTTGTCTGTCCTAGGCGTATTATAACTTAAGAGTAACGTTGTCACGTAATTGATACCGAACACGACGTTATAGCGAGCCTACGTAACGTTATGCTGTGACCTGAGACCGAACCCATCAGGCAGGAAAAGTTGTCTAACTATATCACATTGAAGCATCGCCAACTCTGTCTTCTTTCTTTCTTCGACTTTGATATGCTCGCAAAGAAAGAGCCGAGAGCTTAGCTTATAGAACTACTCGGCCCAGGCACAGGCTTATCGAGGGAGCCGTGTTATCGGCGATAGTTGGGCGCTCATAAACTGTTGCGATCATTTCAACGTGCATACACTGCATGTTAGTTACGACCAGATAAAATTCGTCAAGGAATCACTAACGATCGTTCGCGGCACTTTGGCATAGTCTACGTTTGTTCGCCATCAGACTTGGTAGCCCCGGTGGAAATAGAATTCAATAAACACGCTATTAAACGATACGTTCCGCGATGTTCGTCACAGGGACGCTGATGATCGTGGTGGTGGTGTTGCTACTGATTAATCTGGCGATCAAGCTAAGATCGGAAGAACATCCGCCAGGTAACGGAAGTGCGTGTGGACGTCTTGCGTAGCGTTTGCTTGATCGGTACAACGGTATCAATATATCGATCGCTTCTGCATCTACGCGTCCCTCCTTATCATCGTGTAATATCGATACGTCTGATCCTTCGCGCCGCAACAATTGTTTCATTTTAATTTCTTGTCAATACATTTCCGCCGAAGAAAACTAAGAAATAGAATCTTTCGATAGTGGAAATCCGTTTTTAATTTTCTACCGTACCTTACAGAGAATTTCATTTTTATATCGAAGCGTTGAACGAACTTTTACTTGGCTTTCTTTACCGTACGAGGAATAGCGAATGAAATTTAAATAAAAAAAAAAAAAAAAATGAAAACACCGGCGAGAACGACTCTTTATATTTCTAAGGAATTGTGTTCTTGGTACGAGTAGAAAATATTTTTGAGAAAATTAGAAACCGACGAGAACGTATATAGAATATATTCTAGATTCAATTAACGAATATACGTCAACTAATAACAGAGACAGAAATTCGAAAGAATGTTTACAAATCAATTAAGCGATTGATAGTTAAATGACTTTTGAAACATCAAAACAATCGTCTAATTTATACATATTATTACATACGAAACACTGTCTCTGTTTATCGCAATAAATCGTTGAACCATTCGTTGTCCTTACGCTTCAGTTAACGTAACGTTATCTGGTCTTCTCACGATACGTACAACAAGATCATTTCCTTAAAACGCATTATCATTCAGGTCCATTCCCGTGGCTGTATATCGGCAACTACTTTTTACTGAAACGTCTCGCACGTGAACTTGGAGGACAGCACTTGGCCTTCTCTGAACTTTCCAGGCGATACGGCAGCGAAGTGATAACCTTAAATCTCGGTATCAGCAAGATGATAGTGGTATCCGGAAGCAAGTCCGTCCAAACGGTGTTGGAAAGCGAGGAATTCGACGGACGACCTTGGAACGAGTTCATCAAAATACGAAATTTTGGAAAGAAGCAAGGTAGTACCGCTACCTTACCTCAACGTTAAGTCGACGACAGTATTCTCACGATATTCTCTATTTCAATAAACCGAATGATTTATATTCAGGCGTAACGATGAACGACGGACCGCATTGGAAGTTCCTGCGCAAATGGACCATATGGACCTTGAAGTCCCTCGGCTTCGGGAAATACGGCATGTCGGAGATGATCAAGGAGGAGCTAACGATCGCGTTGGAGAGTTTGAAGAAGGGAGGCGTATATCGATTGAAACCCGTGATCAGTCCCGTCGTGATAAACGTCCTGTGGAGGCTGTCGACCGGAGCGCGCTTCAGCGAGAACGCGAGGTAACGGAAATCTAAAATGGAAGGTAACGATCCGCGGCGAGAGTTTAGAATCGATTCGAAAGCGTGTCGCGCGTTCGTAATTCATCGAATCGTGATCGTTTATTGTCTCTTCGACGTCTTGCCCCACAGATTAGACTACTTCGTCGACTTGATGGAACGTCGAGCGCGAGTTTTCGACATGGCCGGAGGGATTCTCTCAAGTTTCCCTTGGATTCGTTACGTCGCGCCCGAGGCGTCCGGTTACAAACTTCTCGTCACGCTGAACACCAAGCTCAAGGAATTCCTGATGGTGCGTACGGTACGCGAATCGATTACGATATCTTCTCCTTGTTAAACGATACTTTTCATCTTCAGGAAATCATCGTCGAACACAAAGAGAAGTACGTCGCGGGGAGCGAGGCGGACCTGATAGACATGTTCATCCACGAGATGGTCAACGAGAAAGGAGAGGATCCCATCTTCACTGGTACGCTTCCTCGAGAGTATCGCGTCTTTGGGATAGTTTCTTCCCGCTTCTGCGACTAATTACATTTTTTCTAATCTTGTTTCTTAGACGATCAATTAGTGATGATAATGATCGACCTCTTTCTCGCTGGCGTCACCACTACGGAGACGACTTTGGAGCTCCTTTTTCTGAACATGGTGGTGCACCAGGACGTCCAACGGAAGCTTCAACAGGAAATCGACTCCGTGATTCCACCTGACAGGCTTCCTGACTTGTCCGACATGCCGAAGTAATTTCTTTACGTATCTTATGTTTATTCCTTGGTCAACGAAGAGGAATGTAAGCTTCAAGTATATGAAATCAATGTAAGCTTCAAGTATACGAAATCAATGTAAGCTTCAAGTATATGAAGTCAATGTAAGCTTCAAGTATATGAAGTCAATGTAAGCTTCAAGTATATGAAATCAATGTAAGCTTCAAGTATGTGAAATCAATGTAAGCTTCAAGTATATGAAGTCAATGTAAGCTTCAAGTATACGAAATCAATGTAAGCTTCAAGTAGGCACGGATTAACGGGTGATTCAGGGGGATTTAGGAACGAGTAGCTTGCAATCTTTGGCTTCGCTCTTCGAGGGCCCCAATTTACGTATAAATAGATGAAGAACCAGGGTTCACAAGTTAAAAACTCGAATGGTAAAATTGTCAATAAAATCTGTACAGGCTTCCTTACGCGAGGGCTGTGATGACCGAAACCCAACGTCGCTGGACGGTGATACCGGTGATCGGACCGCGTCGCGTTCTACAGAAAACGAGACTCGAGAACTACAGGATACCAAAGGACAGCACCGTTTTGATAAACCTGAACTCCGTCCACATGGACCCCGATATCTTCCCCGATCCAGAGAAATTTCAACCGGAGAGGTTCCTCAAAGACGGAGAATTCGACAACGCCCCAAACACTTTGTTTTTCGGAAAAGGTATCCACTCGCGCACGTTTACGTTAGCTTTCGTTGAAGTAGCTTCACGTTCGTAATTACGTTAAAAACGTCTCTACATTCGGTCTCAGATTTTAATGAATTTACATCTCGGGGTCGCTAATCGTTACCCATTTTTAAATAATCTATGATCTCTATTTTTACAATGTATCGAAGTTACAGCTGCCTAAATACCATTTTCATTTGAATTGAACAAATTCACGCGAAGATCTGTACGCGTAGAAATTTTGAAATCGGTTTACACAAAACTGCGGTGGTCAATTTAAATCGAAACGGGCTCGCACGATTCGTATTTAATGAAAGAACAATCGAGGGAAGTTTCGTCGAAATCCTTCATGGAATAAATCCACCGAACGACTACTTTAACGAGTCCGCGACGATCGTTTAGGTTTCGTGAAGAATTTCACGACGTCGATTCGAAAACGGTAAACGCGGACTGTCTTGTAAATCCGGACGCCGTCTGCGAAAGGTTAAACCGCCATAACACGTAACTATGCGTGCCGGCACCTTTTCTCTGTACGTTTCCTGATGTCTCTAGGAAAGTCGGAAACGCGGTTGACGCGCGGTGAAAAACGAGCGTAAACTTGTCACCGTAATTATTACCCCGAGGAGAGGATTTACTATACAGGTGCCACTTAAGACGGGTTAGCTGGATAGCTCGTTTATCTTTGAAGCGAGAAGAGAACGTTACGAACAGAAGCTGTTGATTTCACGGGGAGACATGGCGTGGTGAGGTTTGTCTGGTTACAGGTAGCGCCAAGGACATCTGAAGATCTAGTCTGATTTTTTTTTTCTCACAGAGATTATCATCGTTTCCTTGAATTGCTCTTCAACGACCTTGGAAGATCTTGAACTATTTGTATTTATCTCGCCAAGAATCGTTTCGTTTCCCTTTGAAACTCTAATTGTTCCAATATCTGTTTTCTTTTCCATTTTAGGAAAAAGGCGCTGTCCCGGCGACGTGTTGGCGAAGACGGCGTTGTTCCTTCTGTTCATCGGTGTGATGCAAAAGTATTCCCTGCTTCCGGTTCCTGGTAAAGGACCGACGTCCATAGAAGTAACTTCTGGCATATTGATCTCGCCCAAGCCATACGACATATTAGTCGTGCCACGAATAAATAATTAATCCGACTACTTTAGATTCGACCGTGAACTTCCGATCCATCGAGCCGATTCTTTCCGTATACTTTTACTCAGTCGTTGCAAATATTGAGTAAGACACCACCGGTCCAATCGTCGACATAAAAGATGTCGTAGGTACCTCGCAAACGCGTTGTTTTCACTGGAATAGTAGTTATTAAAATAAAGATAAGGAAATTTTCTACAGAAAGATGTCATATATTTTCTTATCTTTCCCAAGAAACACTCAGGCTTCGCCAGAGGTGGCTGAGAATAGGAATCGTCGACAACGTTCCGTTTCTCTGCCAGGTGACTGCAGAAAACGTACCGGTCTACTGCGGTATACTCTGAGAGTCGCGGTAGCCTCGGAGGATTTGTTTATAACTAGGGTGATAGGGATGCACTGGCGGAAACTCGGTCCAGTACGATCCAAACATAAGATAAGATAGTCCTTTGTTTGCATAAGGTGCGGAAACTTTAAGCACGAGTAACCAAGAAATAATTAAACGATGTTTCCACGCGCATCGGTTAGACGTTTTCCGTTCGGAGGAACTCGACACGCGGATAGACGCCTGTTTGCTTGAATTAAACAAATTTTTCTCTCAAATTTTGTTTATTGTTCCTGCCGCTGGAAAGTCGCTTTAGGCGTCGTTTCACGTGTTCGTCGAAATCATCTCGTTTCGCGGAAGTCCAAATGTACCGTCAGCGTCGCGCCACGTGGCGATTCAGTCCTTTTATGTATACGGAGCCCCAACGCTGGCTGCTAAATGTTTTCTTGCCGCTGGAAATTAGACGTCATCGAGGCGATAAGAACACCTTTATTTAAAATGAATCTCGGTCCAAGCATTAGCGTTCTTTAAAATATTTTCATCCGTTGCATATAAATAAATATACTTTGTCCATTTAAATATTTTTGTACGCTAATATCTATGTTGCGTTTAAACTAAATTTTGGTTACGATTGTGAAAATAAATTTACTCACGATACTTTCCGAATCTCCGTTTACGTGGCTCGCGATGTCGGATCTCGCGGTGAGCTTCAAGTAATACGGTTTCGGCGATATAGTGAAACCATCGTAACCATTCGGGTCTGGCTCGTCGTGGTCAGGTGAAATTTCGATGTCGAAATAATGTATAACGTAGGCGAAGAACAAGAATAAGGAACTGCGGGCTAGCATTTCTCCGGGACACCGTCTCTTGCCTGAAATACGCGCGAATCGTCGTCATAATGGGTTCCGTCTTTTTTACAATTTGCGTGGGCGTCGCTAAACGTCCAATCAACCAATTCTCGCGAAGTATTACGTGCTCCGCGTAGAGTTATGGCGACTTTAAGCAATCGTTAAGTATCGTTTCGCTGGATCGAATTTCTTTGAAAAATTTACATTTTTACCAAATTTCATGGTGAACGAAATATTAATATTATTAATAAATATTAATGGTAATCGTCCCACGTAATTAATTTGAGGTAGCTACCGGTTACCTAAACCGAAAGGCATGCTCGCATTTTTCTGACTGAATCGGCCACTTTCGTCCAGAAATCGTTGCGGTCGAAACTCGTGCGGGCGATCCCAGTATGCTTCGTCATTGTGAACGCTATGAAAATCCAGAAGGACGATTGTATCCTAAAACAATGAGAATGTGTACAATAAATGAATCCCTACCGCCGTTTCTCTATGTATCGTACGTAGACCATTGTATGTATCATATTTACCTTTGGTATGCGATATTCGTTGAGAGTTACATCCTCCATGGTCTTGTGAGGTACTCCGAGAGGTGCCAGGATCAAAAATCTCTGCACCTGGTTAAAAGCCATTTATTTAACTTCCTTTATTCCAGTTTAATAGGTCGAATGTCCTAATCAAATCTATGGAACAATCCCTTGTACAGTTTCTACACTGCTCTACACTCCACTTATTAATATCATTGTTTGAATATCTTCCACAAAATCTCTGCCAACAATTCCTTACCCGATATAACGTTACAGTTCGCGTTACAAACCTAAAGAACACGCTCACCTCTGCAAGGAACGATTCCATCAACGGCATCGACGGATAATCTTCCAAAGCAGGGGCCCTTGATCTACCCACAACATTATCCAACTCATCTCGAAGCGTTTTGATCCACTCCGAGTGCAGGGACAGAAATAGCAACGTGGTCGCCAAAGTGTCGGTCGTGGTCTTCGAGCCAGCCAGAAACAGGTCCAGACATAGTACCAGTAAATTCTCTCCTGAAAAAAGACGAACCCGTTCAATGCGCACACGAATCCTTCATTCAAGACGAACAAGAAAGATTACACACGATCAAAAATTGTCTCGCTACGCTTGCCGTCGTTGGAGGAGATCTCCAAGAGGAAGGCCTCGATGAGATCCTGAGGCTCGTTCGATGACAAACGCTTCTCGTGGACGCTTATCTCCTCGTCCAGGAAGCTCCAAAGCTTCCTCAGGATTCGCATTAGTTCATTGTAACCGCACAACTCTGGTATGACGAAGCGGAGGAATGGTATCTGAGACACTATCCCACCCATGGTGTCCATCAATCTATAATAGAAATTTATATAAATGTACTTGAGACCAACCGTGGTAGAATTGATGGACTTATTTAGAACTAGGTTTCGCAGGTGGAATATTATTTATTTTATGTCGTTCACGTTCCGACCGACTGTTCGGAGGATTCGAAGGTTTCTGACGCACCTGAAGGCATCGTGTACGGTTTCCAGCATCTCCGTCAGCTTTTCATTCTCGTAGTCGAACCTGTGACCAGCAAACATGGACCAAAGAGAGTTCAGTACCGCGATGTCGAAGGCGGTGTGCATGGGAACTGGAGCTATCGCGCTGGCACGACGCAGATACCTCACGAGGTTCTCTGCCTCGACGGTCAACTGCTTCTCCATGACCGACTGGCCTAATCCAAACATCCTGAGGTGGCGCATGGTGAAACGGCGACATTGAGACCATCGTGGGCCCTCGGTAAACAGAATCCCTGACAGGATTCAGAAAATAAAATAATTGTAATTCGGTGAACGAAATTGCAGTCTGCCGAAGAAATTTGTAGTAACGCACACCTTTTCTTTTTCCGAAGGAACGAACCCTGAAGAAGAAGCCGTCGGGTCTGCCGTTGAACTCGTCTCGCAGGAGAACTTTCTTCACCAGGTCGTGCGTCGAGATCACAACCACCTTTTGGTTTCCCAGCTTCAGGCCCAAGATTGGTCCGTAGGTCCTCGTCAGTTCCTGAAATGCTAGATAAGCGTATCCATTTTTCGCCCTCAAGCGTCGGAACCCGAGGAAGCAGCCCACAAGCGGCAGCCATTTTGGACCTAGGCAGAAGATGAACGTTCCGAAGAACTAGTTACGTATCTAATTAAACGGCACACATGCAAATATACACATACAAATATGCACATACAAATATACACATACAAATATACACATACAAATTATATACATACTACACACATTTGGTAATTAATTTTTAGAAATTTTTGAATGACGTATAATAGTTTAATTACAGAGAAGTATTTTCTGTGATAGATATAAGGTCACCAGAGACGTCTACCGAGAAGACTGCTACTTCCAGGAGTCTAGAACGGTTCGTTTTATTACCGAAAATTCTTAATCGAATTTAAAAAATTGTTCACACGGGTACGTATAATAGTTTAACTACAGAGAAGTATGCGATAGGCAAGGCCACCACAGATGTCTACCGAGAAGACTACTCCCAGAGGGCAATTTTACTAGGGCAATTTTACTAGGGCAATTTTACTGCCACATACTCGATTACATTTAAATTAACGATTAATTTCTAATATATTTAAGTTTTAATTGCGGATCCACTACGCACGAACGCACCAGGAGGAAAATTGCGCGGCTTGAGGCAATCGTAGAGGCAGAAGGCACAGAAAAGGACGAAGAGAAGCGACATCGCCGCGCACAGCATCTTCGGATGCACTGATTCGTTCAATTCGTGACTTCGAGCGCGGTTTCGTATACCAAGCATATATACGTACGGCAACAAAAACGATTCTGGTGCCACCCTCTGATATTATCGGCGTGACACCCATGGCCTCCGACGAAAATATCTTTTTGTGCCGAGGCATCCTTTTCACGGCGCTCCCTGAGCTCGATGCTCCGTTATAGAAGTGTCATTCGTCTTTTTTATAACTCTCCGAGAACGCAACGATGAATGGACCTCGTTAGCTATGCTCTCGACGGAACCGGAGAATTCTCTTCGTCGCGATGCAATAACTGCGCTACGCTACGGATAATAGCTACGCTAGCCGTAGCGTAGTACGTCGATCATTTATTTTAATACAAGTTTCACATCGTTCATCCGCATGCAAGCGACTCGCTCGCGAGACACACTTTTCGACCCAGAACACGGAATAACCGTGGCCAACGACCCCGCGATACGGAAGAACTTTTAGTAGAAATTTGTTTTCACCGAAAGCCGGGATACCAGTTGGAGGAGCAATCGCGCCGAACGTGATTGAAGATGTCGGGAAAAAAAGAGGGAAACCTTTAAACTAATTTATTAGACACGCGACAGATTCAGCGGATCTCGAAGCACGTTTCTAAATCATCGTTTACGATGTTTTCCTTACGAGACTTCCGGTCGTAAACTATTTTCCGAAGAAACATCGAGAATAAGAAAATGAATACTTCTCGGAGAACTTTTCTACTCGAGAATTCATTTCTGAAGTCTCGGAAATGGATTCCAACTATTATTTAGAATTTAAGAATTCGTTTCTCGGGTGTGAGAATTTGTTAAAAAATCTTGAGAATGCTCGCATGTATGTTTGATACCAGCGCGATAATCGGTCGCGTCAAGTAGAGCGTGCGTTTCGCGTAAATCGTCTCCTTCGTTTTATCTATTACCGGCTGTTTCTTGCAGAGAAGGTTGCAGAAGAAAACGAATCGAACGGAACAAGAATGTACGATAAGAAGGAAAGTTCCGAAGCCGTTATTGGATTGTTTCCTGGTTGGACAAGCCGATTAAAGCGACCGAACTGGTTCCGCTTTTCAGAGAACCAGAAAGGAAATCAAAAGCGAACAGGTTCACCAACTTGTTAACCTCAGCTGTACATTGTAATGCACGCGTACTTTACGATTATTGCTACTTTGGCTGCTATCGAGTACAACAGAGAGAAAGTATCGCTCCCAGAAACGAAGACAAAACAGGTTACGAAATTTTGCACGAGTCCGTATGGGTTGGCTTCTGCTTTCCCGCGAAGTCTATTTAAAACGATACGGTCGCTGCGAAGTGGTTTGGTTTGAATATTAAAATATTGTTATTTTATTCGTTGCAGGACCGGGCGCCATGATCATCTCGGCGCACAGTGACGACTTCTCCTCGTGGGATTTATTTCTAGACGAAAGCGTATCGAGAAATGTTCGATATTTGGAATAATATTTGTGTTCGATGATTGTCATTGCGCGCTGCGAACGAATATTGTTATAATTATTTTAATTCCATGGGCGTACATTGCGATTTAAAGATTCGGTTACTTTGATGGGATCTCGACTAGCTCGAGTCGTGCAAGAAATATCTTTCTCCGGCCGAAGGAAAGAATGGGGACCGAGGAGGTTAATTGATGCATCCGGTACGTCTTGGAACACTCGGCGATTTATTCGTGTCCGACGTTGACCTTCCGTAACGTCGAGCGTGCAGCGACGAGAAACTTTCAATGCGTCCGCAAAGCGGCTTTAGGGATCGCCTTTTTGGAAAGTTGTGGAAAGTAGCTTTGTCTCACATTTTTGTTCTACATTTGTTTTCAAAGAAATTCCGTACCGAGATATGATAAGCCGATATCTAACTTCACTAGTAGGTAACACTTACTTCGTTCGACCGAGATATGTTGCGTTTTAAAAGCGATAGATGAGAGCAAGCTTCAAGACAATTTTGTTTATCGACGAAGTTTTGAATCGTTCATAGTTATTAATGGCTGTTTGAATAATCACGTAGAGCATTGACATTCATGCATGCAAGCTTCAAACAAACACGCGTGATGTCACATGCCCGAACGTGCATGTTTTACGAGCAGTGTTTGCAGATACAACACTTGCGAAGTGGAAGCAACGGATACCGATTACCTAACTTCCTCGGGACAGTTACTTCTTCCTTAACAACAAAAGTTCAAGACTAAATAACATCGTAAAACGCGAAGCACTTATTACTTTTATACTTTGCTACCTAAAATATTAAATTTAAATTATTAAAATTCTATATTTAGAGCTAACTTAGTATACTATAAGCATCTCGCTGAAATTCCTCTGTAATAAAAAAAGTTACGACCAATTTTGCCTAGGCCTGGCTGTGATTCATGGCAGAAATTACTTTAAAGCGGCGCTAATTGTGCATTGTTTCCTCGCGTGCAACGTTCGCGTCGAGACTCGCCACCAAAGTGTAAAATTGATCGTTATCGCGGCAGCCGTTCGCTATTCCACAGCCAAAGATTTCCATCCGAGTGTTCCTCCACGTCCGAGATCATTAAACATAATTTTCTAGGGGAAACGTCCTTGGCTATCTCCTTAATGGTGTCATTGGGCAACTTTTTTTTGGAGCGCCGAGTTTCGTGAACGTTTCACGGTTAGCGACTCGAATTTACTATTACTTGATGCACGTCTTATTTATTTTGATACTGCGCTTGTAGTCGGATGCATGACGCGTCGGATGCTGAACTTATGCGTTCAGATGCGACGAAACGAAGGGAAGGAAAAAGACCGCGAGGAAAGTGAAAACCGCGTGCGCGTGTGTTGAATCGAATAGAAATTACTCTATACGACATTTCTCCGGTTGTTTTTTATTTCGACCGGCGCGATCGAACGACACGATGAAAAGTTCGACCCCTGGTGACTGGATCGGGCAAAAGTTTCTCTCGTCGCGCTTTGAAGCCGATTCTGTCTCGACAATGCACACAACTCACGACGGAGGCCAGCTAAAGGTATCCACACACGATGATCCTCGTTGCGGATGATCGAACAACGATATTATTGCTAAATTGGGATCAAGTGACTCGATATTGTTCATGCGAAAAGTACGCGGGAGGTGGCGGCGACAGGTTGTCTTTCAACGTTGCTTCAAAGGTATCGTACAAGCGCGAACATACTCATACAGTTTTTGACTGTTCTTATACACCTCGTCAATCCACAGTATTATTATTATTAAACGACATTGTTGTTTACATAGCAGGTACAAGGAGAATATATTGAAAACGTAAAGGAGAGCCAAGGCTTAACAAA